>NC_090759.1:65996518-66369018 GCF_036898095.1 Palaemon carinicauda
TGAGAGAGAGAGAAGAGAGAGAGAGAGAGAGGAGAGAGAGAGAGAGAGCTATCACAAGAACAGCCAAATATTACTTATTGTGAGATATAAAACATCCAGAAATCATTCAATATTAAGAGAGGAAGGAGAGAGAGAGAGAGAGAGAGAGAGAGAGAGAAGAGAGAGAGAGAGAGAGAGAGAGAGAGAGAGAGAGAGAGAGAGTTATCACAAGAACAGCCAAAATTACTTATTGTGATATAAAACATCCAGGAATCATTTAATATTAAGTGAGAGAGAGAGGAGAGAGAGAGAGAGAGAGAGTAGAGAGAGAGAGAGAGAGAGAGAGACCTATCACTATAAACAGCAGCCAGGCAGCACTTAATATCAAGTCATTATAAATACTTCAAAAAGTTGTATTCGTGTCATAAAATACCTCAGAATTGGTACACCCTGCTTTGACACTGCAAAAGTAATCACACAAAAACATAAAATAAAGAATCTTTTATCGTTATCATCATCAGCAGGAAATGGGTCCTTACGAATAAGCAATGAACCCGGTAATGGTTGGGTAGGGGTCACGAGTATCCTTCCCTTTTTCAATAGCAAGCGACTCTGGTCCTTAAGGACACATAGCATAGGGGGAGTAGAGGGAGTTGTTTTGTTTTTCTCCAAGTGGAGTATTATCTGCTCCTCTCTAAACACATAAAGGGAGAAATGGAAATATCTAGATTCTTCACTAAGGTTCTTGAGGTTCGATTCTATGATTTTATCTAGGCTACAGTTGAGAAGTTTTTTCTGTTAAGTAAAAAGTTATCAAATAATAGCACGTTCAAGTTAACGAGTAATGTTTATATAACGTTATGCATTCAAACAATTGCAATTAATTGACATGAAAAAATGACAAACCTTAAAAAAAAAATTATATCAAAATTGCCTCTCGAAATATATATTCTAAACATTCTATAATTAACAAATTTATTAAGACCAAGCATAAAATACTAACACTATTATATTTTCTATTATAAAAATATACCAATTAATTATAAAAAAAAACATTATACAAAGCTGTGCTAATTACTTAACTTCTGCAAAAGTTACATAAACAACAGGATCACGCCCCCCCCACCCCCGTCCACATCAGTTGAAACTTGGTTGGTGGTGTTGTGCTCTAAAACCCCAACACTAACTCTCACTCGTTGTTACGAACCCGTAAAAGGAAAAATAATCTGGCAAGTTCAAGTCCCAGACCGTGGTCACATAACACCCTGCTTCACCCAACAAGCACAGCAAAGTGCAACGAGGATTTTATTTGTTGACTTTGCTCGGTTTGAGTGACAATTACGAACAATTACAGCAACGAAGCTTTGATGTTCGTGTGTTTGTTGAAAACTCACATTACCCTATAAAACAATAATAATAATAATAATAATAATAATAATAATAATAATAATAATAGCGCAAGTGATAGAATTACGTGGATTCAAACAAGTTTTCACGTTAAGGAACGTTCCACGGGCCTCAACCATAAGATATATATATATATATATATATATATATATATATATATATATATATATATATATATATATATATATAATATATACATATATATATATACATATATATATATATATATATATATATATATATATATATATATATAATATGTATATATATATATATATTATATATATATATATATATATATATATATATATATATATATATATATATATATATATATATATATATATATATATATATATATATATATATATGAAAAAGGCATAAGCATATCACAGGATATCATACAAACATTAAATCACTAATTCAGGTCAGTGAGAAGTTGTGAAATTGACAGGGATGAAGTACTTAGTAATACAATGTGTTAGGTTTTATTAATAATACATTATATCAATGATAAATCCAATTTCTAAATTTTAAAAATACTGTAGAATATGAAGAAAACCAATAACAAACCCCTTGGCTTCCCTGTCGGAGCCCTTGGGCTTATAACTTCCTGATTTTCAAACTAGGGTTGGAATTACCATCCTAATCGGGTAGTTCGAATCAGTAGAATTTCAAAAGTTCAAACTCGCAGCAATTGTTTTTATGCTGAACATGCTGACATAAGTCTTTTTCAGTCTATTTATTAATTATCTGCTTTAATGTTGTTTACGTTTTTTGAGATTTTTTTCAATTTTGTCATTACTTCTGATATCGTTTATTCATTTCCTCGTTTCCTTCCCTCACTGGGCTATTTTTTCCTGTTGGAGCCCTTGGGCTTATAGCATCTTGCTTTTCCAAATAGGGTTGTAGCTTGGCTAGTAATAACAATAATAATAATAATAATCAAACCTTTGGAAACGATGCAAAATTAACCCAACTCTACGTCACATGGTAGCCTAAAACACGAGGGTAAAACTCGAGAAGTGAATTCTTTTCCCTCTTCGCCCAACAACTGTATTAAACACAGAAAAGAGGGGAAGCCAAGACGAAATTACCACCACCCACCTCTGAATGAACAGCACGAAAAAACTGAGAATGGGGGAGAGAAGGAAGGTAGGAGTGGAGGCTATGTGACATGCAAGACAAATGAGATCACAAGGCAAACGTGGCAAGAAAATAATATTCTTTTTGGAGGTATTGGAAAGTGTTTTATTAAAAGGAGATAGTTTTACTTCCCATTGGGCATGTATATTATATTATATTATATATATATATATATATACATATATATATATATATATATATATATATATATATATATATATATATATATATATATAAATAATTACACAAACTTATACGAGACGCGAATATATTCGTAATTCCATAGGAAAGAACTTTTAAATTTCTTCAAAGCGAGTAACATAATGACCTTGAATCGACCGAAACCACCCCAACTACAATCCCACACTCGTATAGCACTATACTTCCCACGAGAGAATACGGCACCATTTTGGCCGCGTCCAACAAGGAAATACTTGTGCACATTTCCCCTTGCCCATCTTACGCCTTGTGCCAGCTGTGTCCGTCTTGGCTCTTTTAATAACGAGGAAGGGAACTCATTAGTGCGGTTTCTTCCCTGCTAGGACAAAAGGGAGTCTCCCAGTGTTCTAAATGGTGCGAAACTAAAAGTTCTTTGTAACTAAGGGCATTACAGCCTGCCCTAAATGCCTATTACTGCCTTCAGCTGACCCTACACAGCTAGTCGTGTTAACCATGATTCGTCGTAATTGTTGTACTCGACGTTTTCACTTTCCTTTGTTATGGGAACTAGTTCTTGTATAAATGAGCCACGAGGTATTGCTGTGTACTGTATCAACATATATATTGATATATCTTATCTATCTACAACATAAAGCAATTCATATCAGCATGACTCATGAAAAAGGATAACTTTTCCGTTACCAGTACACATTGTAATAAGTTCTATGTGATTAGAGTTCATGAATCATGTACCAATGAAATCGTTTATGTTGAATTTTTCGAGTTTAAATTTCCCCAAATTCCGATAAGTCGAAAAATCGTATTTGGGTAAAAAAAAAAATTTTTTCTTGATTATTAACAGCCAATTTTTTCCTTCAATACTAGATATGATGTCAGTAATGCAAACGATACTATCATGAAACATTCAAATCTGTCATTACCATGCATACCTGACTGCACTACTGTACTGCACTCCTTGCTTCTTCCATTGCATATCAATCTTCTGCATCTACCAGTCTTGCATTATTTATTTGCTTCGATCCTGTTATGATATATATATATAGCCTGCAAACATTATGTGTCAAAGCTACTAGTTTACCACCAAAGCAGCATTAAGACCCGAATTATCAGGCTTCAGCACAAAATAACAGCAATATCTTCCAGCCTGAACTTCAAATTAGAATAAAAATATATATTTTTTAATGTTCTTGAATTTGAATATTCGCCCGCAATTTCAGAAATCGTGCTGAAATTAAAAAGCCCGCGTGGTTAGTTCATGCAGCAATAGCAGCTGAAGCATACTCTGAAATTTTTACGCTCTGTGGAAGGTTATTTTCCCAACAGTTACATAATTGTAAGCCTGAAACGATGACGGATATCTATATTTGGCAACACGAGAATCGTAAACTTCTCATTCAAGTTCTGCATTACAGAACTTCCAAGCTATGTCTTGATTTATGATAACTATTCTTTGGATATCAAAACGACTCGTTCATGTTTATTTCTCATTCCTTCTCTCAATAGAAAGTGACTCTTCAAAAGCACAAGTCTACCAACATTTTCAGGAATTTCATGTTTAGTTGTCCACAAAATCGAAACTCGGGTTGATAAGTCTAGCGATAGTTTCTTTCCACGTTACCCAACTGAAATTCTCTTCTTATTTCGATTTTTCCTCCATTTAAACGCCATCCTTCTTTTATTCTCACATTTCTCATCTTCTCTAGGTCTGGCCTTTATGAGGGTACTTGGTTGTACTCCTCAGATTTGTTATACAAAATTATATCGATTGCAAGTAGCTAAGGTTACTCGAGTGCCCTATGTGGATGAGATCATGGTGACGGGTAGAAGGAAATGGTTTGGACATGCTCCTCGCATTTCCCAAGAGAGATTAGTTTACTAAACGTTCAGCTAGGCTCTACAATGCACTAGAAGAGTTGGAAGACCTAGGCCTACATGACTGAGTACTATGAAGCGTGAAGTATATAATGATGAATATTAAAGTATTGAATTAAAAGCACAAGATAGAGATGGCTGGCGAAATCTAACAGAGGCCCTTTGCGTCAATAGACGTGAGATGAGATAATGATGATGAAAGTTTCAGCAACATCATTAATGTTTAGACTGACAAGTTATACGGGCAATCAAATTGTTATTCGACAAATAGGTTCTGACAGATATTTCACGCTAGTGCAAACCGAGCCTCATTGATGAGGTCATAAAATATAGCTTTGGAATAGTGTACAATCTGGTACATAAACAGCAATACAGTACTATTTACACTTTCATCTGTTTTTATATATCATTTATCATATACCCTTTTAACAAATCGACAAACCATTTTCTAATTTAAAAAGAAAAAAAGGCGGTTCCAATTTTTCCCGAGAGAATAAACCCTTTATTCATACTAAAAAAATACATTTTAGTACATTCCCTTTGATGATATATTAGCGGGGAATGAATATCCTCACCTAATCTATGCATTAAGAAAAGAAAACACCAAATCATAAAATAGTAATTCAAATCACTTTGCTATACACAACTAGCTGATGTGCATTTTTCATGACTTCATTATATTTCATTTCAGAAACACTGATCGTTTCAATTTAGACAAAACAGTTAAAAATTGTATAATGTAATCCAGTTAGAAGTTAGAACAGCTTCATGGGCAAGCTATCCATTATCTTTAGAAAGTTCAGCAAACCTTAGGAATTCTCATCTTTTTGCAAAAGGGACATCACAAGTTCCATCACTTTACTTCACTGTGATTACAGTGACAATAATCTTTGCAGACGCAAACTAAAGTACAACACAGCACTGTACTAAATTATGGTGATGAAATTTTATTTCCAATAAAATCTAAAGTGCTGTACTAAAATTCATAAAAAAACATCACAAAGTATCTTCATAACTAACTAGCAGTAAAAATATAAACCCAAAACATTCGAAATCAATCTTTTAACCCAATTCAAATCTAGCATCAACCCAAATCTTTTTAAGTCAAACTTTTAACCTAAATTCAAATCTAGCATCAACCCAAAACTTTTAAATTCAACCTTTTAACCTAAATTCAAATCTAGCATCAACACAAAACTTTTAAAGTCAATCTTTTAACCTAAATTCAAATCTAGCATCAACCCAAAACTTTTAAAGTCAATCTTTTAACGTAAATTCAAATCTAGCATCAACCCAAAACTTTTAAAGTCAACCTTTTAACCTAATTTAAAATCTAGCATCAACCCAAAACTTTTAAAGTCAACCTTTTAACCTAAATTAAAATCTAGCATCAATCCAAAACTTTTAGAGTCAACCTTTTAACCTAAATTCAAATCTAGCATCAACCCAAAACTTTTAAAGTCAACCTTTTAACCTAGGTTCAAATCTAGCATCAACCCAAAACTTTTAAAGTCAACCTTTTAACCTAAATTCAAATCTAGCATCAACCCAAAACCTTTAAAGTCAACCTTTTAACCTAAATTCAAATCTAGCATCAACCCCAAACTTTTAAAGTCAACCTTTTAACCTAAATTCAAATCTAGCATCAACCCAAAACCTTTAAAGTCAAGCTTTTAACCTATATTCAAATCTAGCATCAACCCAAAACTTTTAAAGTCAACCTTTTAACCTAAATTCAAATCTAGCATCAACCCAAAACTTTTAAAGTCAACCTTTTAACCTAAATTCAAATCTAGCATCAACCCAAACCTTTTAAAGTCAACCTATTAACCTAAATTCAAATCTAGCATCAATCCAAAACATTTCAAGTCAACCTTTGTACCTAAATTCAAATCTAGCATTAACCCAAAACCTTTAAAGTCAATCTTTTAACCTAAATTAAAATCTAGCATCAACCCAAAACTTTTAAGTTAACCTTTTAACCTAAATTAAAATCTAGCATCAACCCAAAACCTTTAAAGTCAATCTTTTAACCTAAATTCAAATCTAGCAGCAACCCAAAACCTTTCAAGTCATTTTTTTAACCTAAATTCAAATCTAGCATCAACCCAAAACTTTTAAAGTCAACCTTTTAACCTAAATTAAAATCTAGCATCAACTCAAAACTTTTAAAGTCAACCATTTAACCTAAATTCAAATCTAGCATCAACCCAAAACATTGAAAGTTAATCTTTTAACCTAAATTCAAATCTAGCATCAACCCAAAACCTTTAAAGTCAATCTTTTAACCTAAATTCAAATCTAGCATCAACCCAAAACCTTTCAAGTCAAACTTTTAACCTAAATTCAAATCTAGCATCAACCCAAAACATTTAAAGTCAAACTTTTAACCTAAATTCAAATCTAGCATCAACCCAAAACCTTTAAAGTCAACCTGTTAACCCAATTCAAATGTTGCATCAACTAAAACCTTTAAAGTCAATCTTTTAACTTAAATTCAAACCTAGCATCAACTCAAAACCTTTAAAGTCAATCTTTTAACCTAAATCCACATCTAGCATCAACCCAAAATTTTTAAAGTTAATTTGTTTAACCTAAATTAAAATCTAGTATCAACCCAAAAAAATTCTAGGAAAATCTTTCAATCAAATTCAAATCTAGCATCAACCTTAAACTTATGAAGTCAATCTTTTAACCTGAATTCAAATCTAGCATCAACCTAAAACATTCTATGTCAATCTTTTAACCAAATCTAGCATCAACCTCAAACTTTTTAACCCAACCTTTTACCCTAAATTCAAATATATCATTAAACATATGTTCATAACAGCACAACTCAACATTTGGTATCCCATAGGTAAACACATGACAAAGTAATACACTTGGCCTTGGAATATATACTTACATCTAATGCATTATCTACAGGATGACTAAATTCTAAAATCTGTCCCAATCACCTTCAATGTATTTGGATCAGATTTTCACTTTGGTATTTTCTATGCCAAACACGTAGCCAGTTCTCAGGCTTAATCCCCCTATATTCCAAGCTTTCATCTACGATCTTTAACAAGGATTTTCTAGGTCATTACACTGGCTTCTCTTCCACTCCTTCCGTATCTACTGCTCTGACTAACACACTTAACCCCTGATAAATACATTGAAAAACTAAACTTTTGATTTTTCAGCTTGTTTTCAGACTAACAACTTGCTCATTAGGAACTTGACTTCAATACAACTGCCATGAATCTCAGAGACTTGCAATAAAACTTTTTTTTTTTTTCGAATCAAATAGACATTTCTTAAGTGTGCCCATGTCTTTACTGTTTGGAGAAGTAAAAACCTTATTCATGTCATCAAATCATATTCTAAAATTTGTGTCATGCTTTAATACTGTACCACCCCATAGTCAATGAATTTATTTCCCTTTCAGCCTATATAATGCCCAAGTTATTGTTTCAATATGTTGAAATATACCTTTTAAAATTCAAGAAATACAGTATACAGACTATACTAACCTAAGTTCTTTACACAGGCTATAAAAATCAGCACAAGCTACCATACGGCTACAAAACTTTTAACAAGGTGACAATAACTGTTCCAGTTGTTACCAGTGGTAGCAATGGTTCACTCATACCTTCTTCACTTTGATTGCAGCTAGGACTTTCTCCGCGGTTAGGTGATGGTGGGTAAGAATCGTGTAAAGAACTCATGTTTGTATAGTTAAGAAAAATAGAGATTACAGTACTTCCAAATTTGTCATTTGTTCCTTCACAAATACAAATTTTCCTTCTTTACATAAGAGACTCTCCTCAAGGTGGATGGAAGTCCTTTCAATTGGCTGAAACTTTAGACCCCGGATCGCTGCATCCGAGCATGATACAGTAATGCAAGGAATGAGCATACCGACACTTCGTAAACCAATGGCCTGTCAATACCAGTGGGTTGACAACCACATGGAAAAGTGATTACGAGTGTCAGAACGTAACTGTGATTGTCATGGCCTACGTATAATCCAAAAGTTTGTGAATATACACAATGGCGACCAATGTCCCACCTCTCCTTCGTAAGGAGATTGGAGACGTAAAGGAATATACAAACATACAGTATACTGTATTCTAACTACCAACATGTAGCATACCTACAGTCAAAGAGATCCA
This sequence comes from Palaemon carinicauda, assembly GCF_036898095.1. Taxonomy (NCBI): domain Eukaryota; kingdom Metazoa; phylum Arthropoda; class Malacostraca; order Decapoda; family Palaemonidae; genus Palaemon; species Palaemon carinicauda. The sequence continues at coordinate 66,005,260 of NC_090759.1, forward strand.
GCTGACTGGGTCTTTGGATGCTGGTGTCCCAAGAAAGGGGATGATTAAGAAAAGAAAAAGGCCTGACATTCCCTTTCCATTCATCCCACACTTACACCATAACCTCTGTCCTCGAACAAAAGCTAATAGTCCTGTGAGGAGCTAAGATTAACTATACCACTCGCTGTGCAGTTACCATATGGCCCATCAAAATCAGGGTCCTGTGCGTTACGTCTTGCAGGTAGATTGTCTCTTTAATATAAACATTTGTAGTACCTACACCACAGAAAAGTTCTTCTTGATCGCCAGGGGCCTACCCATGCCCCTGACATTATCTTGACACTGCCCATGCTGCCAAGTAAGTGCTTGATTCATGGAAGAGATCCTTATGTTCGTTTATGTAGCTCCTCTGCACTCTTACAAGACACAAAGGCAGCCGACCAGGCTCACCAGATCAGAATTAGAGTCTAGCAGCAAACTTAGAAATGAAGCTGAAGAGCAACTTGTCCCCTTACCAGAGATAAGGTGATGTTGTAAGGGAGACCATAAAACACACTAACCCCTTAGTGGAAGTTAAAGCGAGAAGAAATAGTTTTCGGAGTTAGATCACAGTTCGAAGACTGACGTAACGACTTTTAAGTGCTCCTTGCTGGAAACGAACAACATTCCTCAAAGGGGGTCTCACATCCGTCTGAGGGCAAGCCTGTTCAAACTCTATGTGCATGGACAGCTCTAACTAGGAGGAAATAGACTAGGGTTGAGAGCCTCCTGAAGTAACAATACATCCATTGCACTACTAGTTGCTAAAACCCTCTCTCAGTAAGGAGATATTGGATACCCTCCAGGAGTAAAGTTGTAGAGCTCATACTGTTTGATTGTAAATCTAAGCCTGTGGGTGGTGTAGCAAGTCGTGGGGAAAAGAAAGCTCTCTCAAAACCTCTGTCAGCAGCAGATGAAGGTCTGGGTATCCTTCTGCATGTTGTTATAACAGGACTAGCCACGTCATGGATGGGTTGGTTGCGGACCTTAACCTGTTTAAGGAATTTTCTTGTTGTGCCATGGAAATTACAAGATGACCTGAAGTGCTACCTATGGGGTTGGTACTGGTGAGCACCACACTAGAAACTCCAGGTTGAGGGACATTGAGAACAGGTCTATGTCGGCAAACCCCACCAAGTCTACACTTAATTTGCTATACAAGTGTTCAAGGACCAATCAGAACCAGCTACAAGTCATCCTGCTCAGTTTGTCTACCAAAATGTTTTTTTCTTGTCTGGTTTAAACTGTGCTGACAGAGAGATGGCATTGTCTTCTGTACCTCGCAGGATTTCGACGGCTTGTTGCTAAGTTGCCGTGAAATAAAACATCGTTGTTTGTCTGGATACAGGACTGTATAACCAGGAAGTTTATGTGGCACTGACTATCTGACTCGGTACAGCTCGGAGGCTATGTGCTGCAGCAGGTGGGCGCTCCCCCACCATTCTTTTGATGCACCTGTGAAGAGCATCACCTGGGGAGAGGGAGAAAGAAGATCTACCCTTCTGCGAAGGTTTGGATCCAGGATCCAACAATTCAGGTCTTCCCTAGTTCCAATCCCCTCGGAATGAGCATTCCACAGGAATCCTTGCCCTGAGCCCCAAAATCTGTAGGTGCCACTGAAGTGACTGCATGTAAAGGCGGCTGTTGAGCACTAGACACTGACAAGGCCAGGTGATCCAGCAGGTATTGCCACCGATCAGCTTGTTGTGAATTTCACATCAGTAACTGACAAGGCACTTTTTTGAATCTTACAATTCTTACCTGCAACAAAAAAACTTTCCCTTGTCTATCTGCATATCAAGATATACAGTACCAAGTCCTGCTTGGGTTCCAAAAAGTATTTCTCCAAGTTTACACCGACCCCCACATAGCGGCAAAACTTGAGAAGCATGGCTTGATGATGGAGATAAGTATATCTTACCATGCAGAATAGAACTTCGGTACTTCCTTGAAGACGGATAGCAAGCTTACTTGGCGAGCCAGCCTGAAGACTCGCTAAGTCTAGCGAGACCCTCGTGGGGAAGCACTGGGTAACAGGAGGATCATGTATACAACTGCGAGCTCTGAAGAGTTTGGTTCTGAAGAGCCAGCACACTTGCCTACTCATGATCAAGACGAGCAATTTGCGCGCACTCATGATTGCGACTCACCACTGGCGCGCACTCGCGATTCATCACTGGCGCACGCCTGTGATCAAGACTTGACAATGGCACTTGCTTGTGATCGAGACTCGCCACTATCATGCTCGTGAAAGAAACTCGTTCTACCTCATGAGGCACAGAGCATGAAAGCACAACAGATAGCTGGGATGAGAGCGAGCTGGTGTCATGCCAATGGTGCCCAAAGACTCGGCCTACTCAGCAGGGTGAGGATAAGGGTGTCCATCCTCAAGTTAAGTGAATTCAGCGAGTGCACTCGCTCTGAGGGGAAAATTTGGTTGGGAAGCCATCTCGTGAACACTATCCTGCAGATCCTCGAATTGAAGAGGATCTGCTGGTGCCAAAAGTGTTAGCCAATTCTGTTTGCTACTACTGTACAGTATATTGGTGCCCTGCCTGTTCAGAGTCCCTTTAAAGTACTGTAAATACATTTCCTACAATAAAGCCAATGACATTTCAACCATTAACTAACCTGCTTCTTTAGTTCTGGCTATACTTACCAGAAGAAAATAAAGGGGGGAGCTAGAAATGTCATTCCCATAGGCAGATGGGAAGGAATATGACTTATAATTGTTTACTATGTCATGCCACTCTCTTAAGAATGTAGGACCCCTAGGAGTCCATCTAGTACAAGTCTACTGAGAGAGCAAACTAAAGGAGGAGCTACTAAAATAGCGAGAAATCACTAAATAGATCAGCAATAATAAGCACCAGTGGGAAACATTCCTAAGATGTTTGCATCATTGGTTGCGTGTAAACGTTTCAGAGCTGTTTGCCTCAGGGTGTCGTTCCAATGTTTACTCCCAAGGAGCAAGGGGGGGAGGGGAGAGAAAGAGCTAAAAGATTGCAATCGAGGGTTGTTTAAGAAAACTTAGCAGCTTTTGTAGTCTTTTCGTCATCAATGGAGGGTTGGCTAACACTACAGTGCTTCTTTCAAGGGAAGAGAAAAGAACAGTACAGTAAGATTATCCATTGAAACTCCAACCAAATGGTCTTTTAAGGACTATGTATTTAACCAAAAGAACACAGTCCTGTTTTCTTTCATTCGATGGTCATCAGCTGACAACTGAGGCAGATAACTTTAATGTGCAAACAATGCCTCGAACGAAAGCCTCTCTGCATAAAGCTTTCTAGAAAACTGAATGCGAGTGCAGAAACGGATGAAAAACATGATCCCGAAGGGGAATCGATCTGCTGCCATGCTAATGTTAGGCAAATGCACTGCCACTGTACTACTGAGGAGTTACTTTCTATCGTTTCTTTACTTTGGGAAGGCAAGTGAAACTCGAGCACTCCTGAATTCTTGTTGTTTTCTTTAAGATAGAACCAAATGCACAATCATAATAGTTCATTCACGAGAAACAGAGAAATATTACAAATCTAGAGCAATTTGTATTTCCCCCAAAAAACTGAATTCTGAACACCCGAGTCAAGTCGGATGAAAATTATTGGGGTATTTTACATGCAAACCCAAGATTTTTAATGTAATCTTACAAGATAGAGAGAGATTAGAAGGAAAATGTAAAATCCTCCGATAACCTTTGCTGTTGCCTTACAGCAGGCTCTAGAAAGAATTTGTTTCCATAAACACTTTTGTAAGGTGTGAACGCTGGATAGCGTACACAGAATTGCATATAAATATCCATCGCAGGTTCAAGGTTTCTTGATAAGAAAACCTACCCTCGAGCTCTAGGATTTTAGCTCAAAGAGCATTGATCATCGAGCAATGCTCCTGTGATCACCTTACGTGAACGTTTAGCATGTCAAACGTGGCAGAATTATGAGCCCACACAAGACCGCAACCTACCACAGGTGTGTAAGCTTGGCCCATGAGCTCACTGTGAACTTGGATCGTGCTGCGATTTTGAAACGTGGCACGAGGCTGGATCATGAGGCATTGAGAAATCGCTTGTTCCAAGCAATACTCTAAAGTGAAAAGACTGCTTTAACCTTTGGCACCCTGATCCAGGATAGCTGTGTACTTGGACTGAGTTACAAGGCATTCAGAGCTCACTTGCTTCAAGAGAAACTCAGATGAAAGCATAGCTTCCAACTTTGCTGTCATGATCCATACTAGCTATGAGACTGAATTGCATCTCATGGAGTTGAGTGATTGCTTGATTTAAGCACTCAATTGAAAGAAAGTTTCCCCTTTGGCATTGTGATCCAGGCTTATTAGAGCTTTAAGAGTGTTGCAAGGTGATAAATAGCATTAAACAAAACTTCACTTTTGGTGCAATCAGCCACTGAGACAGCAGCCATGATCTCCTTGGTGCTCCAAAGAGTTAGAGCACTCACACATCGCAAACATGAGAACGATACTGAGCTGCCTGAATAGACAAACTAACAGGCTAGAACAGCAGGTCGCGGTAGCGACAGCGTCTTCCAAAAACTTCAAAGGGTCGGCAAGCTCACAGGAAGTAAAAAAAAAAGGTAAGCATATCTCTCAAATGAAAGGCTAATTTCAACTTGAATGTCTGGGGACATTGAGAGAGAACTTATAAAGTGAACCTCTCAAATTGCTGAAGGCCGATTGCTCACCAAGTCATGCGATCGATTGCAAAGTAACTGTTTCCAATAAGCGAGGCTGAAAATGTTGAATTAACAGCACTCGCTAGGGGGGTAGTTGCTTGTGTGTGTCCGCTGATGGCTCAGCATACACAGACGGAACAGATTTCCTTTCTAGAGGTTTTCTGATCCTAAGACTTCAGGAAAGTCAAACTCCAAGGAGGTAAAGATAGGCCCCAGGGTGGCAGTTTTTTTTTACCTTGAACTGACCTAAAAGTTAATAGAGTCCTGATATAAATCAAGTCTCCAAATCAAAGAAACAATCCACGAGACGCAAGCGTCAAAAGAAATAATCCTAAGAGTAAAAACTTTATTTGCCATAGCTAGTGAATGCGAAAGGAGACGTATGTCTTCATCCACGGCTAAGATCAAAGTGAAGAGAGTATGAATGAGAGAGGGATAATTCTTCCCAGTGCCACTGGTAAAAACCGGAATGGTTGTTGACGCCTCGTTAAGAGTTTTATATCCATATGCCAGCTTGTGCCGATTTCTATATCCCATATAAAGAATGAAGGTTTGTATTTGTAAAGGAACAAATCAAGGTTAGAGGTGATGTACGAAGAAAACTTGCATCTGAAGCAGCCAAAACTAAAATGGTAAATGAAAAATCAAGGGGCATGAAAGATTCAAATCTTAAAAGCCAATTTATAATTCTGCATTGGCTAAAAAATCACATGAACATTAAAATTATGAAGATCAGAACCTAAAAGTCTACAGCTTAATGCCAATTTCAAGAATGTGAATACAGTACTGTATATAGAATACCATAGTTCAAAAATAACCATAAAAATTACCCAGAATGTTTCAACTCCAGGAGATTGAAGCGGCAAAGCCACTCTGACTCAGACCACAGTCAGGAGGCCATGTGATGTAGCAGGTGAGAACCCCCCTCCCCCCTCCTTTGGATGTGTTAGTGAAGAGCATCAAATCCATAAGAGGAGAAAGAAGGTCTATGCCTCTCAGGAAGTTGAAGTCGTGACCCCATCCACTCGGTTCTCTCTTCTGCTCTGTCCCTACCAGTACAGTATAAGCATTCTGGGAGGATTCCTGCCCTTAGACCATAGAGTCTTCAATGAGCAGGGTTTCCAACCTAGTCAGAAGAGGTTGTGTGTGCAAAGCAGCACATTTATTGGTAAAAATTATTCAGTCCAAAAACTCCTATGCCATCAGACATATACTGTATTGCTCATGAATACGTGCATCAAACAGATACGGTCTCCCTCCAGAAGGGAGAGCTTGTTCCACCTAATACCGTCTTCCTCCGAACTTGTTGGGGGTTGGACAACCAGAGAAGTCTGGCTCATGGGTGGAATATTAGCCAGTCGCATTAGTTAAAATCCAAGATCAATGTCATAGGCTGAAAATTATTCACCGTCAATGAACTAACTCTCAACGTCTACAAGAACTACTGTAAAGTCAAAGAGTTAAAAAATAAAATTTTAAAAGCCAAGTTGCAGAGATACCAAAAGCCCATTTGTGCTATTCGCTGGCAAGAATCAAAGCTAATATTCAGTGGACCGGCAGAAGGAGCAGGGCCTCCCCTTCACCACACTTACTACTGGCTATTGTCGAAACCTCCTTATAAGTCTTAACTGACTGTGGTTCCTAGTTGTGCTGGAATCAATTCTCATATTAAGGACAAGTGGTTGTGTAGTTAGGAAAACCACAAATTAATTTTAAAATATGCGCTTTTCCTTATAAGAATTTAAATAAGGGACACATGATTCTACTTAGGTTGGGTATAAAATGGTAATACTTTAGTAATTGATCATGACAGCAAACACTTGCAAGTTTTTTAATGTTTCCTGGCCTTGGGAAATCGACAAAAAGCTTCAAACTTTCTCGGGTGGGGCTTAACGCCTTTGGGACGTGCTCGAAGACCAAGAAATTCTACCATATTATTTGCCCATTCACACTTGTCTTTGTCGGACAATAATTTTTTTTTTTTCTTGAGATTCTTGAGGACTTGCTTTACGTTTATTATGTGCTGTGTATAGTTGAGGCTGAAAATCAGGATTTTGTTGACATAAATGATGCAGCAGGGTAATTCTACGAGGATGTTGTCCATAGGTACTGAAGGGCTACACCTGTGTTTCGAAGGCCGAAGCAGCTATAATCAAATGTACTGTATACTACATGTCCAAAAAAGGGTGATGATTGTTGTCTTTTCTACATCCTCTTTTGCTAATGGAACTTTATCATACCCATTCAGATGATCAATTTTTGAGAATTCTCTCGCCCCTTAAGAGTTGATTAGTTATTTCATCTATGTCTAATCACCAGTGGTCACCACAGGGCCACTAAGTGCCATTTCCTTCAGACACCATGTGGAGGGGAGAAGCCCACAGGCTAGAGTCTCTCTGTCAGATTTCCAACTGGAATACAGTAGTGTAATTGCTTTGAGTAATATAGTTTGTCCGGAGCCAGCCATCGGAAGTGTATTATTATTATTAAATGCTAAGCTACAACTCTAGTTGGAAAAGCAGGATGCTACAAGCCCAGGGGCTCCAACAGGGAAAATAGCCCAGTAAGGAAAGGAAATAAGGAAATAAGGGAAAATAAAATATTTTAGGAATAGTAACAATATTAAAATAAATATTTCCTATTCAAACTATAAAAACTTTAACAGAACAAGAGGAAGAGTCTCTCTACGATGATATAATGTTTGATGTGGTGTTTTTAGGGCGCAAGGTCATGCTGGAAGTTGTCCTTGAATACTTTGGGAGATTCCTAAAGGCGACAAGAGATCTCTGGTCCCGGAGTGGATTTTGCTGCTACCCTTGGGAGTGATGGGGCAATAGGGTCCTCTCTCTGAATGAGTTGTGGTTTGGTTACATCTACAAGCAAGTCATGCGTAATCATGAAATCTGCTCCGAGTACTCCAAAGGTCATGTCTGTAGTGATCAAATATCTGGTTTGCCAGCAAATTCCACTTCCATATTCCTGGTTCCATAATGTTATTTTGGGGTGTATGTATGATAGCAGCCACCAGTATGTATTATTATGTCTATCTTAGAGTACGGCAGTGTAAGGGGGGTGGCAGGGGGGGTTAGCCCTTGTTAGGTAAGTAGGTAAGGACACGGCTTGTAGGTTAGGGGGGAAAGTTTAGGTTAGTTGATATCCATTTTTAATGAACGTGTGAGGAACTGGCCGCTGATATACAAAGGCTCCTGTATCTCTTCAGTAAAGTGCTGTTTGCAGTAGACACATAGAGGGTGCTATGATCTGTATTCACGAAATATTTGAAGAAGTTTCGAACATAATTGATAGCGATAACTAGTGTAAATCCATAGCTTTTCGGTTATAGTAGTTGACCCAGCATAACTAAAATACAATAGATTTCTACCAGAAATTATAAAGAAAAAAGTTCAAAATAACACAAATTACACGATGTCTTATTTTCTAAAAATCATTTATTGCGCTGTTCTGTAGAACAGCGCAATAAAGGTAATGGGTATGGTAAGTGTGACATATTCTTGCATTTCATTCAATGATTTAGATAACTCTATGACAGATTACAATGGAAGGTAGGCACCTATGGCAAGAGAAAAGAAAGGACCTTCCTATCACAAAAGAGTAATAACCTCTAACTAGGTCTGGGAAGATTGTTATAACACATCACATTCTTCTTTTTATCAACAGAGCTTTATGACAGGTTATTAGGGGTTCCCCTACCCATGCTCATGATAGGGCTAGTACCCTGGCTCAAGTTAGGTAGTTCTTATTAGGGTAAACCATACATCAGGATTTTAGTAATGACAGCCTTCGTAATAGACTATTATTATTACTATTATTATTATTATTACTAGCCAAGCTACAACCCTAGTTGGAAAAGCAAGATGCTATAAGCCCACGGGCTCCAATAGGGAAAACTACCTCAGTGAGGAAAGGAAATAAGGAAATAAATAAATGATGAGACCGTAAATGAACAGAAAAAAAAATCTTCAAACTATGAAGTCCAATTAAACAAATTTAGAAACAGACTAAATTGAACATTGGCAGTTGCCAACATAAGCATTTTGTCCTAGGCCTACAATTCACATTTACGTAGGCCTAGACCTTTTGACCTGGCACAAAAAAAAGGTCAACTTCTTTGGGCAAGATGTGCCAAATGTTATATAAGACTTACTTTGAATTGTTTAAGCTTGGCGTTCGCTCCTGAAGATGAAGAAAAAGGCTAGACCTCCTCCAGCTGGGATATGTAACGACCTCCCACTGCCTCGTAATAAAAAAACACTACAGCCTCTTTGTCGAGAGGTAAACAAGACTCCCTTTGCTGTCAGACTAACAATCAGCTGATCACTGGCTGAACGAAGGGCATAACACGCTAGAATAGTCGTAATTTTAACATCAATTTTAGCGAATAACGTTCAGTTCAATGACTCTGTAGGGAAATGCCACAATCAGCCGCAAACGTCTATACAAGGATATAATTCATAAGACGGGATTAGGGGCGTGTTGATTGCACTGGCACCGATTGATCACTGGCGTTTACAGCTGCGAAATAGCTTTACACATTGCCTGGCAGCCTGGCACTCGGTAACATGAGTGTTGCCAGATGGAGTACTCTAAAACTCCCTAAAACTTATGATAAAAATATCCCCAAAACAACCCATAAATCCCCATTTCCAAAAATATAGGGTTTAATAATATAGAAATTACCCCGAGTTTCCACTGGGGGTCCCCCATTATCGTAGGATGTAGATGTATATATATTTCTGAAACTATTCATTTGCGACGGGAACGAGTGTCATTTTTGAAGAGAACGTAATTTTTTCTATAAGAAACAGTAGTTTTTTTTCCTAGGTTACATTGCCCTGTAATTCACTACAAAAATACCGAAATGACTCACTATACTTCATATAAGTGCAAGTAAATTAATTGCAACAATATAAAGGTTTACTCATCTTTGTTTCTTCTTCATTGAAATCTGTACAGAATATCCCCATCAGGCATCCAATATCCCAAAATCTAGGGATAAATTCCTATAAATGGCAACACTGCCACTCGGTTCGTCACTGTTGCCAGATGTTTCGCTACAAGGGTATATATGTAGCGCTTTCATTAGCAAAAGAAAAATTACCAATTTTATTTATAACTAGCAAAAATACAGCTGAACAATCTCTTACTTTGTAAACGCACTAACAATAAATATAACCTAGTAATTCTTTTTACGCGCTCACAGCTTTTTTACAAGACAGCTTACATATGTGCAATTTTGATTTCTGCTACATAGGAACATTATTTGTTATGCTTTATAACTGCTAACAGTACATCTTAGCAATCCCTTACTTTGTAAAAGTACTAGTTATGAATATAGCCTAGTAATGTTTCACTTTATAAGCAACAACTTTTCATAACACAGATTACATACCTTTTGTTTTGAAAGCATGTACTGTACAGTTTTGATTTCTGCTACAAAAGAACATTATTTGTTTTGCTAAAAATACATCATAACAATTTTTACTTTGTAAAAGTACTGGTTAAAAAAATATAATAGTAATGTTTCATCTTATGGGCAGCAACTTTTCATATTAGCTTACAACATATCTTTAGTTTTAGAAGGATGTGCAATTTAGATTTATACTATAAAATATATTCATAATTAATAATAATAATAATAATGATAATCAAAAGCCACAGTAATGTTAAAATATATTATTGTAAAATGGTAAAATAATGCTCTAGTTTCACATTCATTCGTTCCAGGACACAACATCAATTGGAATGGTGCCTCTGTCATTTTTAAGAGTGGGAATGTTGGTGTTCGTCGCTTAGTGGAAGGAGCTGCCATTAGAAAGGGGTGTGCTTTTGAAGGGAACAAAACCTTCACTGATGAAGATAGTGTTACGAATTCTTTAATAATTGACCACTTTGTCCACGATTTTAGGACTCATATGTCTGGTGATTGTGAGACCCCTGATGTTGCTCCCACCTCTCTTTTATCCCAGATGACTGAGGTTACTACAGCTTCAAGTCATGGCACCGATGGAGTATCTGCTCAGCTGGAATCACCTGAACGACCACTTCGCCGTTCCAGCCGTCTCGCCAACAGAAACAACCGGACAGGGATTACCTGACCAACACCTTGATCCATCCGCCTTGAACCAGTTGTTATTATTATTTGTTTTCACTGTTGTAACGATCACTCCATTGTTTAACCGTCAGTAGGACTGAAGAGGGATACGGAGCAGTATCCGAAAGTCTCTCCTTGTATAATTTTACAATAATATATTTTAACATTACTGTGGCTTTTGATTATCAATATTATAGCCTCGTTACGGAGGTTCCTTAGTTCAATAATAATAATAATAATAATAATAATTATGCAAGTGATCTTAAAATTACAGAGTATTGTGATGTAAACTTCCTTGACATGTGTTTCTAAGATTATTAACAGATTTTGTTTTATTAAATCTAGATAAATTTTGTGGAGAAAATGAAAATTGTTCATGCTTTCAAAAAAATAAATACTGTATATCGAATGTTGTAAAGCAGTTATGAAAAACTGTTCATCATACAGTGACAGAATTATGATGCATTTATAACCAGTATCTTTTTTTTTTTTTTTTTTTTTTTTTTATACAAATGAAGACATTGTTAAGTCTTTTTTAAACAGTTACTAATTACCAGTTGTTTTCTAGCTAAATTACAACTATCATTACACACACACACACACACACACACACATATATATATATATATATATATATATATATATATATATATATATATATATATATATATATATATATATATATATATATAATACTAATGGGAATACCACAGAAAAAGAGCAACATGAATACGAGAACAAACTTAAGCACTATAGAGGATGTTCTAATATGTAAGAACAAGAAATGGACATGGGGCAGGACATATAATAAGAATGACAGATAATTGATGGAGATCCAGAATAACAGAATGTGTCCCAAGAGATTACAAACGAAGCAGGGGAAGGAAGAGAAGACGATGGATTGACGAACCAAAAAAAAATCTGGTACAGACTGTCATAGAAAGATCATGAATAGACGAGCGTGGAAGGGACATATCTGACACTTTTGTCCTGCAGTGAACTGGTTACGGCTGATAATGAACATGATGATGATGACAACATAGTGCAACTGTGGAAAATCCCTGCAGTTACACTATGAAGTAAGTTTATTTGTTACTATATGAACACTCTAGTTTTCCATATACTGTACAGTAATGTAGTTAGAATTGCATTGTCCATTAGAATATTTTAACAATACTTTTTCAACTGATATACAACAATTGATGTTTATCAGGATTATACTGTAATGTGTTGTGCTCTGATTCAAGTTAGACTTATTTTTAACATTTCTATTTATAAGTGAAATGTGATATTATGTTAGTTAGAAGAGAAACAAATTGTCTCAGATGGCACCTAAAAATGCTCATACAGGTATGTGAAAAAAGCAAAGAAACAGCAAAACTAATTTTAGAAAAATGCAGTCATAAAAAATATTGAATTCCAGGGGTAATATTTCTTTTAGCACAGGCACCTTCCAATATTCATGTTTTATATGCCATTCACGGAAAACTTTGATTAATGTGGTCCGAAAAATAAGGTCTCCATTCTTACCATTTCTATTTTCAGTTCACCAACTTTCTTCCACTTCTATCCTGAAAGACCCAATTCACAAAACCATCATCCATCCAACAGCCATTTATTCTCTTAATTTCTGTTTAACTTTTGTGGTGAGAAACATCATTAAATTTACCCAATTCTCAAGAGTGTAGGTTAACATGAAATCCCGGAAATATCTCATTTTACAGTATCTTTTATAATCAAGCTGGTGTTTGACGCAGATAGCACATGAATGTTGTAGAAAATTGATTGAAATAAGGGCTTACCACACTTACGCATCTTGATCTCAATCCTGGAAACTACTGGTGTGTGTGTGTGCATAATAAATAAATATATATATAGTGCAAAGCAATACAGTCAACCCTCTATCTTTGTGAGGGTTAGGTAAGAGAGATGTCTAGTTAGATAAAAACACAGTATATTAATAGTGGTCTAGGGTAGGTTAACTTGTAACATCCCTAAGCAAAGGACCACTCCATATGTGCAATTGACTGACACCCTGAAATTGATTCCATGTGTTATCTATAATATTTTAGTCGATATTATTTTACTAAAGGTAATTATACATTGGAAATTATACATTGAGACCCTTTGCGTTAATAGGCGTAGGAGATGATGATGATGAATTATGCATTGACAACACTACTTGTGTATATACTGTACAAGGCAGAACGACCCATAACGAGTAAGTCGTCACCACGACACCCTATGTATATGTAACAACAAAACACTGTTGTTCCTAATTAACAGCACTACTATTGTGTATAATACTGTAATATATGTACCGTAATCACTAAAGTACAGCTTAATTACCTTAGGTGAAATGACACTCACTCGTCACCTAATACGTAACTTGTAACTACATACAGTACAGTATTTCATATACTGTACTGTTCTTTTTCAATGAATGTATGAATATTCTAGGGCAGTTAACAAATACAATAAAAGAGGACTGTCATGCACCAACAACACCACTTACCGATTACAAAGAAGTTCTACACATTTGATATGTCGTGATGCATAATACAATCCTTAAGGTGCAGTAGTAGCACTCGGTATTGAACATGAAGTGTGTGCTTATACGTACTCGTAAATACATAGTATTGTATGAAATAAATATAGTACAATAATTACGTAACAGATATGTAACTTAACACTTGTTGCTTGACAAACAATTGGAAAGATGCTTTCGCTATGAAGGACACTGGGAGAGAGACAAAGTCAGCCAGAAAGTGGCATTGTGCAGGGATGGAAACAGTGCAAAGCCCAGGAGCAAAGAATCTTGGGTGGTTTTAAAATGTCAGGTTGCAGTCCTAACCGAGACAATGCTATGAGGATACACGACGAATAAAAACTTACGTGGAACAATGAAAGCGGGAAGACGTAGGGTTGACTGTGCCTGTATACAAATAAAGTCACAGCATAAAAGACAAGGCAGACTGGACCTCTGTTGCTTTCCCATGAACTAAGATGTGAAGCGGATGACCCAAATTTTCACCAATCATCACTGGCCATAATGCTTGTGTTTCATTAGGATGATGCATTGACATAATTTATTATGAATATTGTAAAAATTATTACCAAATGTGTCCACACATCAGCAAAATCTCTAATGTTGGATTTAAAATGCTGTATTACTGCATCATTTGAACTTGGTGACCCAAAGTTATCAAATTCCATAAAAGGTTATGTTTGAAATTTATGCTCATATTGTATTTTGGTAAAAGATGAGACCTTCTCACAACCAGAGGCCAACTCTAAAGGAACTAAGAACTTATTAGTCTCACTTTTGTGGTGAATGAAAGAAGCAACTATCATTCTCACATATGTTGTCTATATGTACATACCAGTATGCAGTCATATTACATCCATGATCTAACTAATAGTCACACTATTTCCAGCTTAAACCTTCTTTGCGTACTTTGTAAAATTACTGTAATTTGTATTTTCAGTAGATAATATCTACTCTGGGAAAATTGTTTAGTTGAGCAGCTACTAATTTGACTGGTCCACCATATAATTACTCTTCACGATGTTTTAACAAGTTATCGTTTGAATATTTGATTTTTTACATCTTTACACCATAATTAAAAGTATAAAATACAAGCTATTCTTTGGTAAAAGTTTGAATATACAAATAACTATTTTGTAATCAATATTTCATTGTGTAAAGGGCTGCCATGCTTATAAATTGAATAAAACAAAGCATGCATGATGCCAATTCTAATAAAATGCCCCATTATTTTTCAGGAATTGAAAAAATTACAGATGTAGAAACAAAACATGTTTTTAATCATCAATGAAAAGGAATACAAAAAAAAAGAATTTGATATTTTCAACTTCAATTAAAAGTTCTAAAAAATAATATATTTGTTAATGGCGATAAAATTTTCAAAAGATGGAAAAAGTAAATACTGTAGTAATTCAGTAATGAATTTAACTCTGTGGCAAAGTATTTCAGATTAAAATAAAATACAAGAATCTAAATATTGTATATTACTGTAAAACATTTTTTGAAAATACTGTTTGGTAGAAAATCAATTATCATTGAATACCACTTGACCAATAAGAGATGCCATGCTTTCAAATTTAATATTTTTGACACAAAATCATCCATACAAATTAAACATGTACCCTATCACAACTGAAAAAAATATACTTCTAAATGAGGTTAATTATGCCACTGTCCTGACATGTTACTATACATTAGTAGCCCTGGAATATAAACACCACTTATACCCAACATCTGGAAGACATTTCAAATCCCTCAAGTTATAATCAACAAATTCCTTACTTATTACATACAAAAATTTAGCATTTCCCATTCCCTTCTAATTACGTACATTCACCAGTCTGACCTTTGTATATACAGTGAATACACAATTATATGAACCTGTCATTACTATGCCATCATACATAATTTTGTGTGTTTATCCAGTTTTCCAGGCACACCATTCCCTCTCGTTTCAACCACAACATGGCTCTAAGTCATTTTGGTCCACAAAATGAAGTATAAATTATGCCTGTGTTAGCATGTATTGATAGACAGATGTTTCAATTGTCTCTTCTTACAGCCGCTAACAATTAATTCATTACTAGTGTTTTATTTTTCTAGCAATCTACAGTCTTAATGTATATACTGTGCTATATTAATTCATATGATATTAAAGAAACCAACTTTCATTACAGTAATTTGATATCCTTAGCTTTTGCAGTCACTTTTAATTGTCTAAAGTATTTTGTTGCAACAGGTTTTAATTGAGAATTAACTAAGACTAGGCCCCAATTATAATATGCATAGCAGACTATTATTACTGGAATAGCTAACCTGTATATGTTTGGTTTTATATCATAAATATACAAAAATAATATTTAATCATTACTTTCTGTACTATAGGATGTTTAATTATACAATAAAATTGAGACGAGCCAAGAGCTATCCTTCAACCTCATGACAGAATATTAGAAGGTCCCACATAATTATTTGTGTATCTGCATTTGTAAATCTCAAAACATAAGTAACACAAAAATTAAGACAACCTTTGGGGGCACTATTAAGGGTTTAATTTTTAGAACAAATTTGTATGGCACAGATTATAATTTGAGTTTGTTTTGTTGATGGTAGTACAGTATATAATACAAACAGTATACACTTAACATATGCATTGCAGGGATACTTTTATTACATAAAAATCATAGAAGATATAATCTTCAGGTTCTTGAGTTGCAGATATGCCTCGTACCATAATAACAAGTGGTAGATACGACTGTGGCTATTTGACTGGTGATGAAAGTGGTTTGGGGTCAACATGAGATGCTCCTGTTTATTCATAATGTTATTTCTCTGTTCCTATATACCACATTCAATACAAGTCTAATCATCTTTCTTTAACAGATACATATTAACCAACAAAGGGATTACTTAGGTTCCTCTTCTCATCAACTCATGTAAATTTTAATCCTTTTCTACGTGAGGGACCCTGTAACTTCTCTTTTATTTAATATATCAGTATGACTCTTCAACACCTTACAAATATTTTCAATTCTTTTCTTAAAAGTCTATTCATAAATGTTGATTCTATGGCAAACAAAGATAGAAAACATGCTGAACAAAACTTATACCTCAAAGATTGTTACTCAACATACAAAAATATAACTAAAAACTCTCTTCTTAAAGTTATTAGGGTTTTGTGAAAAAAATAAATAAATATTTGAAGAAAAATAAAAGTCTAGCTCTTCATCAGCAAATGGTAAATATACATCTTAGGTGTACATGCCATTATAACAGCAAATATTCTATGAATAAAAACAAAGTGGAAGAATACACATTAAATCTTGAGTAAAATTAAGTAAAGTAGGTAATCTAGACTAAACCTAACAATTTGAATCCTGTCATAATAACATTCATGACTTTTTTTTTTTCATAGATTACTGTAAAAAAAAAACAGATACAGTACAGGACTTATCTTTTTCATTTTTACAATAAAAAACAAGCTACTTTTATAGCTTACAAAATTCAAAAGAAGGCTAAATACCATTATTTTTAATCACTCCCCAACAACTAGCAAATACTCTCACAGCCAATATACCTACCCTGTATTCATATAACACAAATAATTATTACCTTTCAAAGTTTAACATATTAAACAAAATTCTCCTCTTCATTAAAGGTCACCTTCTGGGTACAGCTATTTGTTTATCATGTGATTATCCAAATGAAGACTAAGAGAGGCTTCTCGATTAAATGTCTTACTGCATAAAATGCAAACATAAACCAAGTTAGTGTGTTTCTCCATGTGTTTCTGAAGAGCAGTTTTGAGGAAAAATTCCGCCTTGCATACAATACAAGTGTGAGCCCCTTTTTTGTGGTGAATTTCTATGTGGGTCATCAGAGAAGTCTTATCGTCATATCTCTTCCGACATAGCCTACAAATATTTGCACTGCCATTGCGCATATGACTTACCGGACCATCCAAGGTAGTAGCACTCTCATTATACTTCCCATCTCTCTGACCTTTGCTTTTCTTATCCATCTTCAAAACCCAGACACTCTCAAATGATCAACCAATCAATACCTTTAATAACTGTGAAGAGAAAAAAATAAGGTTAGCAATCTAAATAAAAATAAAGTTAATTGTAGAATAACAGAAGATTGGATTTGTACACTTGCTCAATCTACAGATGCCCTCAACTTTTCCATATGTCATATAGCACAATAAATAAAAACTCTGCTTTCAAAGTGCAGCAGAGTATATGATGATCATTTACTTTAAAATGACATTACAGTACAGCAATAGATAAGTACCATGAAAATTTATGAGACTATTTTGCTATAATAGAACTTGTCAATTCATTTTTGGGACATATTGTAATATTTAACGTAAAATAATTTTTTTTATTGGCTAACTGACATTGAAAGTACTGTACTATGTTGCTGTAAAGATTATTTTTGACAAATCCCAAACAGCAATTTACGAGCATCCTTTTCACAGGTTAATCTTATCATCAAATTAAAAAGGTGGATCATAAGGTTTGTTTTTAAATAATAACCATATTTTGTATAACAAATTGTAACTCTTTAAGAGCTTATCAATTTGATTAGCTGAAAAGTCTGATTGATTTGCTTATAAAACTTGATATTTATTGTTGGTTACAGTTTGGACATTCACAAAGTATTTTTGACTGTTAGTGTTGACTTGCATTCTCTGTATACTGTACATGGATTGGGTTGTATGACCTATTCACCAAATATTCATTCTTCAAAGAAGCACAAAAATTAAAAAAACAAACTGAAATCAATCATGCTTGATCATTTAAGCAGTAACTTACAGGACGGGAACAATACTCCTGATAAGCTGCAAAGGCCAGGAAAAATACATCTATACTGTATGATGGACATTATGCAGACTTCTGTATGGTCCATCACAACAAAAATTCAAGTTTCGACTATAAAAAGTTCATACCATTAACAACATTACGGACTGATGTGTTTCAAAGATACAAACCATTGCTTAAATAATTTCTATACAAAATAATTACTGTAAATCACCTTCCTCTGCTGATGCAAGTACACTGGATGAATGCTAGGGAACTTTTAATCGTAGAGCAAAACTATACAAACACCTTTAGGGATCTAAAGTCAATGACATATCTTTATTGTTCTTTACCTTCTGAACTAAAGACAGAAACAAGCAAAATGCTCTGATACCCCTGGGACTAATTTAATAGCATTAACCCAAGGTAATAAGCTTAAATTTATGACTACATGTGTATGATCATAGACTTGTGATTAAGATACCAGATAAAATTTATGTGTAATCTATGGAATTATTCAGCCTTTATATAGAACGAGAAGATGCAAGAATCTGTCTTGGATTAATCGCAATCTTCCTTGTCCTAGTATTTCTCATATGGATTGAGGAGCAATTGGAAATCTTAGTTTCCTCTCTTCTTCCTGTGTTTGTGCAACTAATTGTATCAAAGTTTGTAACTACACCCTAAAAAAAATATTCTTTTGAAAGCACAGCAAATTAAAGCTAGAAAGCATCAAATGAAATAAAGCTTCTTTCACAATAAAAAAAAAACAGGAAAGTAATCTGTTTTTGTAACATTTTCACCATGGTGAGTATACAAAGATGTCTTGGTTTTAATGTTGTCATCAGGACACCATACAGTGCTTCTGAGGACTGGTTCAGAGTAGTAGAGGCATAGATTAGTCATTAAGATATTTTTCTGAAATACTGCAGTAGTATTTAAGAAAAAAAAGCCCGCATCACATTAAAAAATGTTACATCTAAGAGTAATCCTGAGTGAGACATGAATAACTAGAGTATAATCGAAAAGTAATAGTAGATTAAGCACACTTAGAAGGATTCCTAATGTTAGAGCTTGTAAAACGAACCGATATATTAGAAAAGGCTGCCCTAAACCAAAAAATATACTGCTAGTTAACTCTGAATATCTGCTCTTAAGAACAGACCACTCCCATGAAGAGGAGAGGTCTATGTTCTTCAATCAGAAGACAAGGGTCAAGGTTGAGCAGTAACCTATCACAGCCGTAACTAAGAACCACTTCTAGGAGAAGATCAACAAGTAAGTCCATGATCTGTGCTACAGATCAGGATACAACTCAGCTTGTGGCTATCTACAAGTAACCAGGTTCATCTGAGACCTAGTGGGATTAACACTTGGTTGACCAGCCGGCAATCAGACTGAACGGGGCAAAGGAAAAGTCATCCAAATAATCCCATAGGTGTTGGAAAGCATGCTATAACACTGCAAATGGATCTAGAACAGGGAACAAAACACAAAAGGATTTCCTGTTTAGGCATGTGGCAAACAGGTCAATTTCCGGTAAGCCCTAAAAGGCAAGACGCCTTTCAACTAGGCAAGGATGTAGGGACCACTCAAACGTAGGTTCTACACATATCTGATCGTACAGTCCTCTTCCCCTGAATTTATCTGGCTGACAGCTCTAAGACATGATTTAGCCCCCAGATGTGCTTTTGCTTTGTCATCTTGGAAATAAGCAGGGAAGCTGTTCCTCCTTGCTTGTTAACATAAGCTATTACAGTGGTGTTATTGCTCATCAACATTAAAGAGGGCTTCCTCAGATGTTTTTGGAATGCCTGCTGCATTTCCAAAATGTTGATGCATACTGTATGCATTTCTTCCGACTTTGCATCTAACACGAATAGGTTGGCCTGGTGATAGCCCACCATCCTTAGATACATTTGAGAACAGTGTAATGTCTGGAGGCGAGGAGTTGAGAGGGATTCCCCTAGCATGTTTTTTTTTCGTCGTCACCATGAAAATTCGGCCAGTACCTCTTATCCCACTGGAAAGGGATAGGATTGCGGATCTTTGGAAGCTAATCTGTGAACTCACCTGGGGAACAAGCTTCTCCAGCGATTAAAGATGGCCAGAAGACTTAAAAACATCATCTGATGGAAAGATTCTTGCTGTTGCCGTGTCTATCAGTATGTCCAGATACTTCAACCTTTGCTTAGGAGCAAAATCCCAATCCCCAGACTGCAACAAAAAGTGAGAAGGTGACCTCAATCTTACAGCAAGTACCTCTGTGAGGAGGTCCAGCTTAACCAATCGTCGAAAGATGTACCGTATCTCTTATAAGTGGAATCCACCATGCCACCAGGGTGAACAATTAAATGAACTCCTAGGGAGCAATGCACAGTCAAAAAACTAGTCTTGAACTGGTACACTGCTATATTGAGGAAGAAGCAAAGGTACTTCTGAGAGAACTGATGAATGGGCTTTTAGAAGTATGCAACATTCAGATCCATTCAAATCATACAAATTGGCACAGGGAAGAGAGGTCAATGACCAGTCTCCAGCCACTAGCTGACTTCTCCACCAGCAAGAATCCGCACTATCCCTCTGCCAGACATACCCCAACTCGCAGTAGAAGGCAAAAGGAAACTCAAACACAAGTGTCCCCCTCTACCTGTTCACTTCCTCTTTTCCTGAACTGGTCAGGTTAGGAGCCTCAAAAGGACTGTGCATGCACAGGATCCTTCCAAATGGAATAAATTGCAAGTGGTCTTGGTTGGAGTTTAGAGAATGTCGTGGTGATCTTCTTCGCCACAGATCTCGTAGGTAAGGCCATACCTGAAGGTTTGTCCATAAAAGCCCTTGAAGACGACTACGAGGTGGATCAGGGAGTCCTGCAAAGCAGTTTACCACTTCAGAGCCACCTGCATGTTACTCCTCAGCAAGAGTGACATGGACATCCCCACCAAAGTGTTCCTGTGTTTCTAAGTGCCAGTGCTATCTCTGGACCAACTTGTTTTGAAAATTGGGACACTAGAGCATCCCTGTACCTCAAAGCCCAGCTGGCCCCCTGGTTTGATGCTTTGTGTGAAAAAAGGTAGCTAACTTCCCATCAGACTGCATGAGTCCTGTACTTTTCTATCTTTGCCATGCACATCACAGTGCCTGACCATTGATCAAATCCTGTGACTGCTTTGGGGATGACCATGGCAGAAGTCTCCAAGGCCACCGACTCAGAAGATGAGAAGAGGAGATGATGCACAGGACTCTGGTATGTAGAACCTTCACTGGCTCGAAAGTGCAATGGGGCAGGATCATATTAGACATACTCAAAGCATAAGTCCTCAGATCCACAGATCTAATCATCAACTCGATCCAGGCCCAAACTAGCAAGATCCAACCATGGAAGCTTCAGAGAGTGTCTCAATCCTTAAGGGGCACCAAGAGCCAATCAATGACCAAGGTCCTACCTGAAGGTGGAGCCATGGTCCCCACACCCAGCTCACTGCACTAAAAAATAAGTGCAAGAATCTCCACAAAAGAACACTCAGACTAGTCCAAGATCCAGTACCTTCTCATCAAGAGAATCCTGAGAGCTCTTATTCCTCACAAGCTACAAAGGCTTGGCAGGCTGCTCAGATCTACAGTACTCCCCCACACCAATATGAGTGTTCTGTACCAAGGACATAACCAGCAATGTATCAGGGGGAGGCCAATGAAGAATCAGCTTTTTATTGGGGAGAGAAATATCTCTGACAACAGTAAAACCAGAGACAGAAGAGAAATAAAGTAACCTTCCCTCTGTTGATCATGGTGGAGAGTAAGCTGCAACAGTGCTACCTCAGCCACCAACCCCTGGCTACTGGCTGTGCACAGGCATGCAACAATATCCTCAAGAGATACCATCTTCTTCATTTAGGATATCATATTCTAATGGCAAAAGAAGCATCTCCCCCATCCAGGTATAAAAGTTAAAGAAGGATTCCTAAGCTCCTCCAATCCTTGGCCAACAGATAGTGTGTGTGCATCTCTGGCCAGCCTGGCTGCCGGGTTTGTCAAACATAAAAATTTAGATATACATATTTTTCAACCTATCATTTTTCTTTTTCTACCTACCGGGCATAATTTTCTGTTACATCACAAGTTTTACATTAATCTGACACAGTACAGTATATTTTAGTTCTACTATCTAAATCTAAAAAAATTACTATTAATAATTTCACTACTATGACCATTGCCTGATTACTAGGAAAATAAAAACATATATTTGAGTTCAGTTTATTACTTGGCAACTATCATTCAGTTGAGATTGGCATGTAAAAAATACAAACATCTTTACAAAAACCCAAAACATAAACTGCAGAGAATACATACTGTATGCCTAAATAAAATGCAAAATTCACAAATTTTCAAAGTAATGTGTATTTTTCTTTACTATACCAACCTGAGTACTTTAATAGGAGTATGATTTCAGAGAAGCAGGAACGGTTGTTAAAATTTATGAAGTACAGGTAGTTATAACTACTGGAAGGTGGTGGACTTGCCCCATTCGCCTGCCAGTCACCGGGACTTGTGGGGTGGTTGAAGCAAGAAATACATCTTGAAAGATCTCAGGTTTGTTTACTGTAGTTAGACAAAATACAAATTACTTCTAAGATTTGGGATTTGTTCCTTTATAAATAAAAATCATTGTCCTTTATTAGGAGACTCATCTTTAAGAGCAAGGAAGTCCCTATGAACCTAATTACAGGCTGGTTCATATTCCCCAGGAATTGTCAAAGTACCTGGTCCTATACAGGAACAAAGGTGCTGGCTTCTGTCAAACTCCTACCAGTTTGTGCATAGGGATGCCACAGGCCCGTACCAAGAATAAACAGCACTTGGTCACAGAACCTATATCCTCATGAGGGATATATTGTCCAATTATAATTGTAGCTATTGAAAGAAATAGGTTTAAACATATTTTATCCATCCTCCACCACCTCACTGGGAGGATGGAAGAGATAATTCTTAACAGATCCTACTCTAAAGAAAGGTTGCTCGGTTTTGAAGCTCACCTGCATCTGATGTCCGGTCCAGCTCATGGCAGCCATAATTGTTGCACCCCCCCCCAAAATGGGGGAAGAAAAATGGGCTAAACCCCAGTCATTCTACCTTTTAATCTATGATTATGCCAAAACCACTATCTTAGAAGATATGGATCTGTCGCGTGAGAGAGCTATGCTGGCTATCGTACATAACCTGCTGAGCAGCCACCAGAGGACCAAGAGTAATGGTACTCAAAGACTTGGGAAAATTATCCCACAAGTAGTGAGAGGTAAAGGATATCTGGAGTTAGCAGGACGATTAGATTAATGGCAGGTTTTTACATAAACCTGCCACACATTTGCAACTTCACCTGGAAATCCCTGCACATCCTTGTACTCTTCATTAGATTTATCCATGCTTACTGGGACACAGCAGCTTGTCAGTACAGTTATAAATTTATTCTAGAAAGAGAAAACAAAAAATTGGCACAGTTAAAATCTGAGGGGCAGCAAGAGTATGTGTGTAGGTAGCAGGTTGTATTTCTAGGTAGTAGGTTGGCCACGGCACTAGCCACCCATTGAGATACTACCACTAGAGAGTTATGGGGTCTTTCGACTGGCCAAACAGTACTACATTGGATCCTTCTCACTGGCTATGGTTCATTTACCCTTTGCCTACACACACACACCGAATAGTCTGGCCTATTCTTTACACATTCTCCTCTCTCCTCATACACCTGACAACACTGAAATTACCAAACAATTCTTCTTACTTCACAGTAATTTTTCAGTGGAAACTTTTCTCTTTGTAAGGGTAGGAGAGTTTTTATAGTTTATATAGGAAATATTTATTTTGATCTTGTTGCTACCCTTAAAATATTTTATTTTTTCTTGTTTTCTTTCCTCACTGAGCTATTTTCCCTGTTGGAGCCCCTGGGCTTATAGCATCTTGCTTTTCCAACTAGGGTTGTAGCTTAGCAGGTAATAATAATAATAATAATAATAATAATAATAATAATAATAATAATAATATTGTTTGCAGCTAAAGTCAAAATTGCTAATCCTGCTGACTGATAGGGGGGCAGGGGTTCCCCATCAACTTCTGGTAGTTATGACAACCTCATTAAATTCTAACAGCTGTTCCAGCCTTGCTGAAGTCATACTGCTATCAAAGAACGATGGGTTGTACTGTATTTGTTTAGGAACAAATGAGTTTTGGCTGATAACCTCTTTATACAGCAATTTAAATAGATACATGTATACTGTGCCTGACAACCTGAGACATATAGAAAATAAATTGAAAGCAATGTAGTACAATAACATGTTATTTTTATTAATAAAATAAATTTTTGAATATACTTACCCGGTGATCATATAAGCTGTCAGCTCTGCTGCCCGACAGAAAAACCTAAGGACAAAATACGCCAGCGATCGCTATACAGGTGGGGGTGTACATCAACTGCGCCATCTGTCGAGCAGGTACTCAAGTACTCCATGTCAACACAGAACCAATTTTCTCCTCGGCCCACTGGGTCTCTATTGGGGAGGAAGGGAGGGTCCTTTAATATATGATCACCGGGTAAGTATATTCAAAAATTTATTTTATTAATAAAAATAACATTTTTCAATATTAAACTTAGCCGGTGATCATATAAGCTGATTCACACCCAGGGGGGTGGGTAGAGACCAGCATTACATGTTGACATTATTATGAGCTAAGTATTTTGTATTTCATTTTAGCAGTTATTCAAAATAACAAACATAAAATAAATAAGTACCTGGTAAGGAAGTCGACTTGAACAATTACTCTGCCTTTTTAAGTACGTCTTCCTTACTGAGCCTCGCGATCCTCATAGGATGCTGAGCGACTCCTAGGAGCTGAAGTATGAAGGGTTGCAACCCATACTAAAGGACCTCATCAAAACCTCTAATCTAGGCGCTTCTCAAGAAATGACTTTGACCACCCGCCAAATCAACCAGGATGCGAAAGGCTTCTTAGCCTTCCGGACAACCCAAAAACAATAATAAAACATTTCAAGAGAAAGATTAAAAAGGTTATGGAATTAGGGAATTGTAGTGGTTGAGCCCTCACCCACTACTGCACTCGTTGCTACGAATGGTCCCAGAGTGTAGCAGTTCTCGTAAAGAGACTGGACATTCTTAAGATAAAAAGACGCGAACACTGATTTGCTTTTCCAATAGGTTGCGTCGATTATACTTTGCAGAGATCTATTTTGTTTAAAGGCCACGGAAGTTGCGACAGCTCTAACTTCGTGTGTCCTTACCTTCAGCAAAGCTTGGTCTTCCTCATTCAGATGGGAATGAGCTTCTCGTATTAACAGTCTGATAACATAGGATAAAGCATTCTTTGACATAGGCAAAGATGGATTCTTAACTGAACACCATAAAGCTTCAGACGGGCCTCGTAAAGGTTTTAAATAGAACTTAAGAGCTCTTACAGGACATAAGACTCTTACTAGTTCATTTCCAACCATACGATAAGTTTGGAATATCGAACGATATTGGTCAAGGCCGAGAAGGCAGCTCGTGTTTGGCTAGAAAACCAAGTTGTAGAACATGTAGCCGTTTCGGATGAGAATCCGATGTTCTTGCTGAAGGCATGAATCTCACTGACTCTTTTAGCTGTGGCTAAGCATATCAGGAAAAGAGTCTTTAAGGTGAGATCTTTCAGGGAGGCTGATTGTAGCGGTTCGAACCTGTCTGACATAAGGAATCTTAGTACCACGTCTAAATTCCAACCAGGTGTAACCAAACGACGCTCCTTCGTGGTCTCAAAAGACTTAAGGAGGTCCTGTAGATCTTTATTGTTGGAAAGATCTAAGCCTCTGTGACGGAAGACTGATGCCAACATGCTTCTGTAACCCTTGATAGTGGGAGCTGAAAGAGATCGTTCTTTCCTCAGATATAAGAGAAAGTCAGCTATTGAGTTACAGAGGTACTGGTCGAGGATACGGATACTGACTTGCACCAGTTCCGGAAGATTTCCCACTTCGATTGGTAGACTCTAAGGGTGGATGTTCTCCTTGCTCTAGCAATCGCACTGGGTGCCTCCTTCGAAAAGCCTCTAGCTCTCGAAGGTCTTTCGATAGTCTGAAGGCAGTCAGACGAAGAGCGTGGAGGCCTTGGTGTACCTTCTTTACGCGTGGCTGACGTAGAAGGTCCACCCTTAGGGGAAGTGTTCTGGGAACGTCTACTAGCCATCGAAGTAACTCGGTGAGCCATTCTCCCGCGGGCCAGAGGGAAGCAACTAGCGTCAACCTTGTCCCTTCGTGAGAGGCGAACTTCTGCAGTACCTTGTTGACAATCTTGAACGGAGGGAATGCATATAGATCTAGATGTGACCAATCTAGTAGAAAGGCATCTATATGAACTGCTGCAGGGTCCGGGATTGGTGAGCAAAATATTGGGAGCCTCTTGGTCATCGAGGTTGCGAAGAGATCTATGGTTGGCTGGCCCCAGGTGGCCCAAAGTCTCTTGCATACATCCTTGTGGAGGGTCCATTCTGTTGGAATTATTTGTCCCTTCCGACTGAGACAATCTGCCATGACATTCAAGTTGCCTTGGATGAACCTCGTAACTAGTGAAATGTCTAGACCTTTTGACCAGGTGAGGAGGTCCCTTGCGATCTCGTACAATGTCAGAGAGTAGGTCCCTCTTTGCTTGGAGATGTACGCCAAAGCCGTGGTGTTGTCCGAGTTCACCTCCACCACTTTGCCTTGAAGGAGAGACTTGAAGCTTTTCCAGGCCAGACGTACTGCCAGTAGCTCCTTGCAGTTGAAATGCATTGTCCTTTGATTCGAGTTCCATAATCCCGAGCATTCCCTACCGTCTAATGTCGCACCCCAGCCTACGTCCGATGCGTCCGAGAAGAGAACGTGGTTGGGAGTCTGAACAGTCAGGGGAAGACCCTCTCTAAGGTGATATAGTCCTTTCACCAAGTCAGACAAGACTTTATCTTTCCGGAAACCGGGATCGAGACCGCTTCTAGCGTCTTGTCCTTTTTCCAGTGAAAAGCTAGATGGTATAGAAGAGGACGGAGGTGTAGTCTTCCTAGTGACACAAATTGATCCACGGATAACAGTGTCCCTACCAGACTCATCCACAGCCTGACTGGGCAGCGTTCCTTCTTCAGCATCTTCTGGATGGATAGCAGGGCTGAGGGTTGATCGTCTTGTTCAGCAACGTCCTCATCAGAGGGTTCCTCATCCGAATCTGATGAGGAAACGGCAACGGAGTGGGCAACGTCTGACTCGCTGAATCCGGTCGCACTGGTGGATGCGTGACGGAGCCGGACGCAAAATCATGGCACTGCTGCACAGTCTGTGAACTGTCAACAACCATGGGTGCACGAGGAAGTACAGCGTCAACCCGAACTGTCTAGACTGTCTGGGTTGTGCAGTCAACACCCTACCGGGTTGCTGAGGTTGACGCACTGCGTCACAACAAGTCACCTCTGCTGGTTGTTGAACGTCTTCCTAGTGACACACTGAACGTCAACAACCACCTCCGAGCGTCGCTTAACGTCAACGTGCGACTGGCAACCCACACTGGGTCGCATCGGTGGAGGAACCACCTCAACTGGCAGACGCGAGTAGGATACCTCAGCGTCAACAGGGCGCACAACCAACCGGTTGGAAGGTTGTTGGCCAGAAGGTTCTTCTCCGCATTTAAGTCTTCTATCAAGGACACAAGCTTGGACTGCATGTCTTGCAGCAAAGCCCATTAGGGTCTACGGGAGCAGGTGTGGCAACAGACGGGGTTAGCGACTGAGGCGGAACCATTTACCATCCCTGGAAGCCTTGTTATGTGTGACATAATAGAACAGCAAAACTTCAAAGGCTCGACAAAAGTTGAGAAGTTGACCTGTAAACAACTTGGAGCGTCTATCTGAGAAGTCTATCTGGGCAGAGGCATGAACTCCCAAGCCGAGAACTTCTCTCGTGTCCTATCAGACTCTCGCTCTATAAGCCAGTTTAAAAGAAGGGAAATCAAAGGCTGTATCCCTAAAACTCCTCCTGGTGCAAAAACCAGTCGCCTAGCCAACGTAACGCTCTCTAGGAGAGTGAGAGAGCACTAGCTTAAAAACAACGGCTTCGAAGTAGCTAGGCCTAGTGTAAGCTCTGACGTTTAGGCGAACGAGGAGCAGCAGTTACAAGATCCGGACGAAGATCCTTAAAAAATTATCATGATTTAATTAAAGTCCATAGGAGGCTAAGCAGCTTAAGGCTCCTCTCCAAAAGACAGAGTCCTCAAAGGAATATCAGGAGGGAGAACAGCACTTTCTCATCTACAGGAACCTTGTCCGATAAAAGCTAGGTTATCTCAGTGAGTCTCTCACTGGTGCATTAGTAGCAGACCAGAAGGCAACGTCATGTAACTGCTTGACAGTCTGTGAACTGTCAACAACTGAACTGTCAACCACAACAGGTGCGTGAGGACATACAGCACTGGTGCATTAGTAGCAGACCAGAAGGCAACGTCATGTAACTGCTTGACAGTCTGTGAACTGTCAACAACTGAACTGTCAACCACAACAGGTGCGTGAGGACATACAGTGTACACTCGAGACTGCTTTGACTGTCTATACTGAGCAGTCAAAACAACTCTAGAATGCGGAGGTTGACGCACAGCGTCAAAACAAAGCAACTTAACTCCACCCTCCTGTTGTTGTGGTAACTCGCGAACGTCAACGGAGGGTTCCGTGTGTCTGTGAACGTCAACGTGCGGCTGGCAGGGTACACTGCGCATGGGTGGTGGAACTCTCACAGCCGGAGTGCGGGAGAAGGTAGCCTCAGCGTCAACTGAACGCACAACCGTGGTTGGTTGTAGGCTAACGGGTGCAGCGTCAACCTTCTCCGCACGATACTCCTGCATTAAAGATGTTAACTGTGTCTGCATGGTCTGCAGCAAAGACCACTTAGGGTCTACAGTAGCAGGTGCGGCAACAGACGGTGTTACTGCCTGTTGCGGTACCGCTTTGCCTCTCTTAGGAGGTGAGCAGTCGTCGGAAGACTGCAGCGAGTCCAAACTGACCCAGTGGCTACAACTGGGCCGTTGGACTTGCGCGGAAGGGACCGACTTGCGCTTAATAAGCTGCGAGACCTTGGTCCATGGTTTCTTACGAGAAACCTCTTCCGCAGACGAGAAATAAATGGGCTCTCTCGTCTTTGTGTGGGTGGGGCGATCTTGGGTAGATACGCCCGAAACCACGGAGGGAAACGTCTGTTCGTTGATCAAGGCCTGACGAACCCATAAGTCGTTCGACATTACTTCTCCCCTGGGCTTGGGAGCTTGCAAGAGGTCCCGGACTAGGTGAACGACAGGCACGAACAGACGAACCCTCGGACGCAACACTGTAACACTTTGCGCATATCACTTTATCACTTTGATTTTCTGTTTTGCACTTATTTCACTGAAATCGAAACTTTTACTGATTTCTACCTGAAACACGCAATTCTACCCTTCATTAAAAGGTAGTAATTGCGAAAACAGTCGTATAATGCAGCTCATTAATACTAGCAAAAACAGAAAACATATATAAAGATAAAGAATTCAGTGGCTGGGAAAGAGACTAAACACTAGTTCAAATAAACTACGTTTACAAACTCTCACCGCACATAGCCTGGGGACAAGAATAAAACCCTAGAAACGTTTTACCTTCTTCCCCGTACAGCGACTAGGGAGGAGAGTAACACGAGAACAACGTTACCCGCTTGAACGGAACGTTTTTTCTCCTCTCTCTCCCTCCGTCTCTATCTCTCTCTCTCTTTCTCTCTTGATTTCGCACCTGAGAGAAGAGCCCAATTATATATCGTCAAAAAAAACATGTTATTTGGCTAAAGGAAAAAAACTGAAAGGTTTTCCAAATAAAAAGTTCCTCTAATTTAGAATTTAAACCATTTAAGTTAAGAAAGAATGAACGAAACGTCAGAATCGATTTACTCTTACTGCAAAGTGAAACCGTGATACACTCTCTCTCTATCGTAACGATAGAGCGCATGTTGAACGTCCTGAACGTCAACAACTGCGTAGTCTAAAAAAACTAAACGTTAGTTCATCTTTGAAAACAGTACGAAGACTATCAAAGAAATTCTTTCATAAAACATTAAATTTAAAAAGTTTTAAATTCCTTAAAGGCTAAATACGATATAACGGGCTCAACGTTGATTAACTTCGGTTCCAAGTTAGGACCGCCTACTATCAGGAAAGGTCGCATATAAACAAAACATAAAAATTTATTTTTATATGTTTATAAAAAATGGAAAGTTAATCGAAGAGGCCTAATAAAGGCGGAGAGATATAAAATATAAAGATCTATAACGTGTTAAGCAAAATTACTAAAAACCTAAACACACTTCCGTCTAAGGGAAGGGTCGGCCATTTAAAAGTGAAAGAGAGTCCATACTCTCTTTGTCACCATAATTAAATCTATCCAAAACGAGTTCAAGTTTTGAGATGAAGATAAAACCCCTGCATAGCGAAAGCTCAAAACTAGAATAGTGTACTTCACCAAATAGTTGTGAAAACAAATCCAGTTAGTAACAGCGTATTTAGTAGGTCTTGCCAGTGGCACGACAGAGAGAAAATTGGTTCTGTGTTGACATGGAGTACTTGAGTACCTGCTCGACAGATGGCGCAGTTGATGTACACCCCCACCTGTATAGCGATCGCTGGCGTATTTTGTCCTTAGGTTTTTCTGTCGGGCAGCAGAGCTGACAGCTTATATGATCACCGGCTAAGTTTAATATTGAAAATGTAAATTTGTCATGGTAATGCAAAACCATCAGAATGCTACAATGTCTGGGACAATAGACTACAGTATGTTATAAAATTCAGTTCAATAATTCACATCCATGGAATACTGTTTTTTTAAATACTTGGTACTACAGGTAAAATAAAATCTTAATAGATATTATCAAAAATTTAATAAGAAATCATCACAAATAATAATAATAATAATATCTAATCAACCTATGAACTCATACAGTAAAAGAATATAGTATATGAAATGTGCATATACATATTCAGACTGAAAACAGTACACAAATATGTTTGTCCCTAAATAAAACATACAGCTAAATACTTTATCCAGTTTATCAAGAAACCTCACTTATGAATAAATAGAGTATTGCCTTCAGCATATATAATATATATCCATATTCATACTGTACATATAGCTACCATAGGAGCCAAGCAAAAACTTTTGCCATAAAATAGTTCTCTACTCTTTCATTTAATGTTATATCATATATATGCCAAGAAACATAGCTTGCTAAACATATCTGAAAAAAAAATAATAGCTTGAATACCAGAATTAACCCTTTTACCCCCAAAGGACGTACTGGTACGTTTCACAAAAGCCATCCCTTTACCCCCATGGACGTACCGGTACGTCCTTGCAAAAAAATGATATAAAAATTAGATTTTCATATTTTTTGATATTTTGAGAAACTTCAGGCATTTTCCAAGAGAATGAGACCAACCTGACCTCTCTATGACAAAAATTAAGGCTGTTAGAGCAATTTAAAAAAAATATACTGCAAAATGTGCTGTGAAAAAAATAACTCCTTAGGGGTTAAGGGTTGGAAATTTCCAAATACCCCGGGGTTAAAAGGGTTAAATCTCTAAACACAATGTATGGTACTTTTGTGCTGGAACATGTCCGATCAATTAAAAACTAACAAGTTTCCAACCTGCAAATATCACTTCTTACAAAGAAGCTTTTCACTGTCATCATAAAATTTCTCGTCACATTTTTCCTTTACTTGGTTAGACCCGAGATAAGTTGTCTCCTCTCTTCTGTCTTGTACACTTTTTGCCTGAACTTCCATCTTGCCTAGGTCTTTACCCAAAATCTTTATCCATGATTCATTGGGTCTTCCTACCGGCCTTTGTCTTACTACATACATTTCTACTACAGTACTTTCTAATCAACTGCCCCTCACCAATTCTCCCATATATGTACCATATAGTACAAATAATCTCCAGTTTTGAGATGTCAAATATTCCTGCTCCCTGACACATCTTACTCTGTACTGGTTTTTTATAATGAGATGTCATTGCACTCCAATCAAGAATCTTTGCACTCTATAATCATATGAAATATAGACCCATTTAAATAAAATATCTACAGCTTACATAAACACTAAACTAAATTAGGCAGCATATAATGAAAAAAAGTACTAAAGTCCCTGCTTTTACAAATATTTAATATTAAATTTTTTCCCTAACTACTGTATATTTGCTCCATATAAACATTATTAAAAACAAATGTGATTCAATCAAAATCAGCTAAATTGAACGAAGACAGCAGCATTATTTCAGTGCGTAAAACATCAATTGTGCTCAAATGCCACTAGCACAATCCAGAACTTAACAACAGTCTGCATTCAATGATCCTTGAAATCTAATCAACCTTAAAGTACAATTTCAAAATTTTTGCAACAACATTGAGTATCTTTTGTACCACTGAATGTGTTGGGAATCTTCAAGTCAACCCTGAATAATTGTGTTATGTGAATAAGCATTCTGTGACTGTGCTCATGTATTTGCAATGTTGATATTGTATTGTCTTTAAAATGTCCACTTGCAAAGTACAGGTGTCTATGACGAGATTTCCAAACCAGTGTCAATGTCCCTTCAGAAATACTGGTGACCTTAGTCAGCATTAAGAATATGAACCAGGAATGAAGAAAGTTATTTCCTTGCCGAAAATGATAATGAAAGCCCTATCCTTTTTTTCCCAATTTCTATGATAAAGTTGAAACCATATTACTAGCGGATATTTGTTGGTTAACATAGATGACAGGAGCAGCTAGAGCTGATAAGGAAGCTGTGAAGATGTTTCCTGAGAGCTAAAAGAAGCAGATTTGTAACGGTGGTTACAGCAACAAGCAAAGTTGAAGATGAATGAGACAGACCAAGAAAAACCTTTGTTGCTCAAGAAGACAGCATGTACTGTATCTGGGTTCAAGCCTGTCAAGGATAATATCCACCTTGAACTTCTGTTGAATGGTGAGGGACACTTTTGAAGCTAATGCTTCTGAATATATATCATGCATGAGAATCCTGAGCCATTAAAATGTTTCACCAAGAAACAACTACAAGTTTGAAAATTCAGTTCAGACATGAATGACGTAATCATGGTAACATGTCTGGTTATGTTTTACTAGTCTTCAAGAAGTATGCTAGACATGAAAAACCTCATTGTATGTAAAACTAAGTCATCTCAAGTCTATGGAAGACTGGTGCTACAACAGGAGGTGTTGTCTATCATCACTACTTCTCATATCCAGCCTATCTTTGTCCCATACCTCCTCTCCTGCTCATCTCAATTCTCCAGTCTTCCAGCGTATGGTCAAGAAACCTCTTCTTATCAATTAATGTATCTAAATCTGTCATCTTTTTCCTTCTCAACAGTGTTGGATTGAATTTAATTCCTATCAGAAATAATCGGTCTGAATGACAATGAAGAACTGTAGCCTCATTACAATATCAAGAGGTTAGAGCAAATAAAATTGGAACTGTTTACAGCTCTTAAATATAACAGACCAAATATTTTCTGTTTAAAATGTTCTTAACCAATTCTACCTTGCATATTTGTTATGTAAATCAAAAGAATTTTTCAACATCAAAATAATAGCATTAATTATATAGTGTACCTATAATTCGTCCATGGATTTGTGTATGGTATTTCTTATTACCTATTGATTGAAATTTTGCTGTTCACACCAAATACATTTTATTGTTAATGGTATAATGTACTGCAATTTCTACAAGCAAGTATAGGGTCATGATGCATTACCAATAACTAATGTTCCAATTTAACTTCTCAAAATATATGATTGAAAATTCAGATAGAAAGAAACATAATACAGTATCATGAAATAAATCATAATATTTCTGTGTATATATTAGCTATAATACATTTGACTGAAAAAAAGGTGGTACTCATACAATAATCAACTTTCTACATATCCATACCGGAAAAGTATTGAGATTTTTGTGCAAATTACAGAAGAATTTGCCCCAAAATACAGTAAAACCAGCTTAAACATACAGCCTATTGACTCTATACCTCTTTCTTGTTCTGCAAAAGTCTGACTTACAATTTTCTTGAAGCTGCAATTGATGTCCCTATTCTTTATATTATAAAAACCCTCGAAGAATCAACTTATAGACCCTAATGAAGCACTGATCCAACAAGATTGCATATTACGAAGAAGAGGTAGAATGGATTTTCACATTACTGTATTGACAGACACTAATTAATAAAATAACAGGGGGTCACCATATTTTACTTTAGAAACAAAATTAAAATATCAAGTCTTTGCTACCCCTGACTTGGGTAGTTCATCTCACTTTACTTTAGAAACAAAATTAAAACAACGTCAAGTTTTTGCTACCCTTGACTTTTTAAGAATGTTGATAAAATGTCAAACATTCTTAAACTATAACTTACTAAATATGCAAATCTATTATTGTATTTTTCAAGTACCTTTGATCTGTTATAAAAACCTATGGTGCACTCAAAACTGCCTTTGTTTTTACAAATAATGTAATATAGATTATTATGATAGTTTTATCATGCAAGGTTATAAGTTTGAATTAAAAGAAGGGATATACTGTAACACCCTTGAAGAACTATTTTTGAGTAAAATTAATTACAGTATTCAAATTCTTACTCAATATTCACATTGCTGCATTTTCTTGCAATGAAAGCTTAGCAACATGTTTTTTTATTGTGATCTCAACTTGCACCTAACTATCTTACGCTTCTCAATAACTCAATATGACAAAACAAATGAAGTAAACTACGAGTCTTTCAGGGGATTTACTGCTGAAGTACGCTAAGGAGACAAAGGAACCTAAGGAACAAGGGTAAAAAAACTTTTGATATAAGAAAGTAATTTTTAAAGATTCTTAAACAAGCTGTGACACAAAGACTTCATTCTTAATACAGAAGAAATCCACTGACTTTGCACTGATTACCTCATCAAAGGATAGATTTCATGAAGATTAAGAAAGAGACAACCACTATAATATAATAAAAATTTAATTCCCATGAAGGATACAAGTTCTCACCTAACTCTGTGTGATTTAATTATTTAATTCTGACACTACCAAGTAAAGAAAAGGGTCTTTTCAAAACGGCTTTCAAAGCTCAAGGAGAATACAGTAGTCAATAGATATGTGGGGATCATCACCAAAACATATCGAGTTAAGAGCAGGTTAACAGAAATGCCTAGGAAGTCCTTTGATATTGAATTAATATGTTATTTTGATAATAAAATAAATTTTTGAATATACTTACCCGGTGATTATATAGCTGCAACTCTGTTGCCCGACAGACAACTCTAAGGTAAAAACTCGCCAGCGATCGCTACACAGGTTGCGGGTGTGCCCAACAGCGCCATCTGTCGTCCAGATACCCAGTACTCAATGTAAACAAAGACTCAATTTTCTCCTCGTTCCACTGCGTCTCTATTGGGGAGGAAGGGAGGGTCCTTTAATTTATAATCACCGGGTAAGTATATTCAAAAATTTATTTTATTATCAAAATAACATTTTTCAATATTTAACTTAGCCGGTGATTATATAGCTGATTCACACCCAGGGGGGTGGGTAGAGACCAGCAATATATGTTTACATTTTTATGAGCTAAGAATTTTTATTTCATTTTAGAAGTTATCAAAATAACAAAAACAAAATAAATAGGTACCTGGTAAGGAAGTCGACTTGAACAATTACTCTGCCTTTTAAGTACGTCTTCCTTACGGAGCCTCGCGATCCTCTTAGGATGCTGATCGACCCCTAGGATCTGAAGTATCAAGGGTTGCTACCCATACAACAGGACCTCATCAAAACCCCTAATCTAGGCGCTCTCAAGAAATGACTTTGACCACCCGCCAAATCAGCCAGGATGCGAAAGGCTTCTTAGCCTTCCGGACAACCCAAAAAAACAATAAAAACATTTCAAGAGAAAGATTAAAAGGGTATGGAATTAGGGAATTGTAGTGGTTGAGCCCTCACCCACTACTGCACTCGCTGCTACGAATGGTCCCAGTGTGTAGCAGTCCTCGTAAAGAGACTGGACATCCTTTAGATAAAAAGACGCAAACACTGACTTGCTTCTCCAATAGGTTGCGTCCATTATACTTCGCAGAGATCTATTTTGCTTAAAGGCCACGGAAGTTGCGACAGCTCTAACTTCGTGTGTCCTTACCTTCAGCAATGCTTGGTCTTCCTCACTCAGATGGGAATGAGCTTCTTGTATTAACAGTCTGATAAAATAGGATAAAGCATTCTTTGACATAGGCAAAGATGGTTTCTTAACTGAACACCATAAAGCTTCAGATAGGCCTCGTAAAGGTTTAGTTCGTTTTAAATAGAACTTAAGAGCTCTCACAGGGCATAAGACTCTTTCTAGTTCATTGCCTACCATATTCGATAAGCTGGGAATATCGAACGATTTCGGCCAAGGTCGAGAAGGTAGCTCATTTTTGGCTAGAAAACCAAGTTGTAGTGAACATGTAGCTTTTTCTGACGAAAATCCGATGTTCTTGCTGAAGGCATGAATCTCACTGACTCTTTTAGCTGTGGCTAAGCATACCAGGAAAAGTGTCTTTAAGGTGAGATCTTTCAGGGAGGCTGATTGTAGCGGCTCAAACCTGTCTGACATGAGGAATCTTAGTACCACGTCTAAATTCCAACCAGGTGTAACCAAACGACGCTCCTTCGTGGTCTCAAAAGACTTAAGGAGGTCCTGTAGATCTTTATTGTTGGAAAGATCCAAGCCTCTATGCCGGAAGACCGATGCCAACATGCTTCTGTAGCCCTTGATAGTGGGAGCTGAAAGAGATCGTTCTTTTCTCAGGTATAAGAGAAAGTCAGCTATTTGAACTACAGAGGTACTGGTCGAGAATACAGATACTGACTTGCACCAGTTTCGGAAGACTTCCCACTTCGATTGGTAGACTCTAAGGGTGGATGTTCTCCTTGCTCTAGCAATCGCACTGGCTGCCTCCTTCGAAAAGCCTCTAGCTCTCGAGAGTCTTTCGATAGTCTGAAGGCAGTCAGACGAAGAGCGTGGAGGCTTTGGTGTACCTTCTTTACGTGTGGCTGACGTAGAAGGTCCACCCTTAGAGGAAGACTTCTGGGAACGTCTACTAGCCATCGAAGTACCTCGGTGAACCATTCTCTCGCGGGCCAGAGGGGAGCAACTAGCGTCAACCTTGTCCCTTCGTGAGAGGCGAACTTCTGCAGTACCTTGTTGACAATCTTGAACGGTGGGAATGCGTATAGATCTAGATGCGACCAATCTAAGAGAAAGGCATCTATATGAATTGCTGCTGGGTCTGGGATTGGTGAGCAATATATTGGGAGCCTCTTGGTCATCGAGGTTGCAAAGAGATCTATGGTTGGTTGGCCCCAAGTGGCCCAAAGTCTCTTGCATACATCCTTGTGGAGGGTCCATTCTGTTGGAATTACTTGTCCCTTCCGACTGAGACAATCTGCCATGACATTCAAGTTGCCTTGGATGAACCTCGTAACTAGTGATATGTTTTGACCTTTTGACCAGATGAGCAGGTCCCTTGCGATCTCGTACAACGTCAGTGAGTGGGTCCCTCCTTGCTTGGAGATGTACGCCAAGGCAGTGGTGTTGTCCGAGTTCACTTCTACCACTTTGCCTTGAAGGAGAGACCTGAAGCTTTTCAAGGCCAGATGTACTGCCAGTAGCTCCTTGCAGATGATATGCATTATCCTTTGACTCGAGTTCCATAGTCCCGAACATTCCCGACCGTCTAATGTCGCGCCCCAGCCTACGTCCGATGCGTCCGAGAAGAGAACGTGGTTGGGAGTCTGAACAGCCAGGGGAAGACCCTCTCTTAGGCTGATACTGTCCTTCCACCAAGTCAGGCAAGACTTCATCTTCTCGGAAATGGGGATCGAGACCGCTTCTAGCGTCTTGTCCTTTTTCCAGTGAAATGCTAGGTGATATTGAAGAGGACGGAGGTGTAGTCTTCCTAATGACACAAACTGTTCCAGGGATGATAGCGTCCCTATCAGACTCATCCACTTCCTGACTGAACATCGTTCCTTCTTCAGCATGTTCTGGATGCATAACTGGGCTTGGCTTGTTCTGGGGGCCGACGGAAAAGCCCGAAAAGCTAGACTGTGAATCTCCATCCCTAAATACACAATAGTTTGGGATGGGACCACTTGTGACTTTTCCATATTGACAAGGAGACCCAATTCCTTGGTCAGATCTAGAGTCCACTTTAGATCCTTCAGACAGCGACGACTGGAAGAAGCTCTGAGAAGCCAGTCGTCCAAATAGAGGGAGGCTCGGATGTCCGCTAAATGAAGGAATTTGGCTACATTCCTCATCAGCCTCGTAAACACAAGAGGAGCTGTGCTTAGGCCAAAGCACAGGGCTTGAAACTGGTAGACAACCTTTTCGAAAACGAATCTCAGAAAAGGTTGGGAGTCTGGGTGGATGGGGACGTGGAAGTAGGCGTCCCTTAGGTCTAAAGAGACCATCCAGTCTTCCCTTCTGACCGCTGCTAGAACCGACTTTGTGGTCTCCATGGAGAACGTCTGCTTTGTGACAAAGACATTCAGAGCACTGACGTCTAGCACCGGCCTCCACCCTCCTGTCTTCTTTGACACCAAGAAGAGACGGTTGTAGAATCCCGGGGTTTGATGGTCCGAGACTTTGACCACCGCTCCCTTCTCTAGTAAAAGAGACACTTCCTGTTTCAAAGCTCGTCTCTTGTCTTCCTCTCTGTACCTGGGAGAGAGATCGATGGGAGACGTTGCTAGAGGGGGTTTCCGTACAAACGGGATCTTGTACCCCTCTCTGAGCAACTTCACAGATTGTGCATCTGCGCCTCTCTTTTCCCAGGTCTGCCAGAAGTTCTTGAGTCTGGCTCCCACTGCTGTCTGAAGAAGCTGGCAGTCAGACTCTGCCCTTAAAGGACTTGGTTCCTTTCTTCTTTCCTCGTTTCCCTTCGGCACGAGCACCTCCTCTGCTGGAGGTTCTGCCACGAAAGGGCGGAATAAAACGGGACGCTGGAGTGTCCATCCTTGGTCTAGCTGACAAGGTAGGCAAAGGGGTAGCTTTGCGAGCGGAGGACGCAACAAGATCGTGAGTGTCCTTCTGTATCAATGAAGCGGCTATTTCCTTAATCAGGTCTTCTGGAAAAAGGCACTTGGAGAGAGGAGCAAAAAGAAGCTCGGATCTCTGGCACGGTGTAACTCCAGCTGAAAGGAATGAGCATAGGTTTTCACGCTTTTTAAGGACTCCGGACACAAAAGATGCAGCAAGCTCATTAGACCCATCACGTACGGCCTTGTCCATGCAGGACATAATGAGCAAGGAAGTCTCTTTCTCTGTTGGAGAGATCTTTCTGCTTAGGGCTCCTAGACACCAGTCTAAGAAGTTAAAAACTTCGAAGGCCCTAAAGATACCTTTCAAAAGGTGGTCCAGGTCCGAAGATGACCAACATATCTTTGAGCGTCTCATGGCAAGGCGGCGGGGAGAGTCTACGAGGCTTGAGAAGTCGCCCTGGGCAGAGGCAGGAACTCCCAAGCCGAGAACTTCTCCCGTGGCATACCAGACGCTCGATCTAGAAGAGAGTCTAGCAGGGGGAAACGTAAAGGCTGTCTTCCCTAAACTCTTCTTGGACTGCAACCATTCTCCTATCACCCGCAAAGCTCTCTTGGACGAGCGTGCGAGGACGAGTCTAGTAAAGGCAGGAGTGGTAGACGGCATGCCTAACACAAACTCTGACGGAGGAGAACGAGGAGCCACAGAAACAAACTGGTCCGGAAACATCTCTTTGAAAATGGCCAAAACTTTCCTAAAGTCCAAAGAGGGTTGCGTAGACTTAGGCTCGTCCAATTCTGATTGTGGTTCATCTATGTGTGCAGCAACATCATCATCAGAAAGTCCCTCATCCGATAACTGATGAGGAAACGACAAAGGAGTGGGTAACGGCTGGTTCGCTGAGTCCGGTCGCACGGGTGCATGCGTGACTGAGCCGGACGCAACGTCATGGAACTGCTGCCCAGTCTGTGAGCTGGCAACAACCATAGCAGCGCGGGGACGCACAGCGTCTACTCCAGACTGTCTGGACTGATGTGGGTGCGCAGTGGCAACCACACTGGGTTGCGGAGGTTGACGCACCGCGTCAAAACAAAACAACTCTGACGGTTGTTGAACCTCTCGAACGTCAACGGAGACCTCCGTGCGTCGCTTAACGTCAACATGCGGCTGGCAGATCACACTGGAACGCATGGGTGGCGGAACTCTCTCAACTGGTGCGCGTGAGAAGGTTAGCTCAGCGTCCACAAGACGCACAACCGATCGTGTGGAAGGTTGTGGGCTAGGTACTGCACTAGCTGGTGCGGCAGCAACCTTCTCCGCACGAAAGTCCTGCATTAGAGACGTCAGTTTAGACTGCATGTCTTGCAGAAGAGACCACTTAGGGTCTACGGGAGCAGGTGCGGCGACAGACGGTGTTACTGTCTGAAGCGGTACCGCTTTGCCTCTCTTAGGCGGTGAGCAGTCATTGGATGACGGCAGCGAGTCCGAA
The DNA here is from genome assembly GCF_036898095.1 of Palaemon carinicauda. Classification (NCBI taxonomy): domain Eukaryota; kingdom Metazoa; phylum Arthropoda; class Malacostraca; order Decapoda; family Palaemonidae; genus Palaemon; species Palaemon carinicauda. The sequence goes on from NC_090759.1 coordinate 66,046,055, forward strand.
CTGACCCAGTGGCTACAACTGGGCCGTTGGACTTGCGCGGAAGGGACCGACTTGCGTTTTAACGGTCGTGAGACCTTGGTCCAGGGTTTCTTGTGAGAAACACATTCCGAAGACGAGGTATAAATGGGCTCTCTCGTCTTAGTTAGGCAGGGGCGATCTTGGGTAGATACGCCCGATACCACGGAGGGAACGTCTGTTCGCTGATTAAAGCCTCTCGAACCCATTTGTCGTACGACATTGCTTCTCCCCTGGACTTGGGAGCTTGCAAGAGGTCCCGGACTAGGAGGACGACAGGCACGAACAGACGAACCCTCAAGCGCAACACTATCCACAACACTATCACTCGGCACTTTAGCACTTCCCACTGCACTTTTGCACTTAAGCTCCTTCACATCCGCCATGAGCTGATTACGGTCACTAGCAAGGGACTCAACTCTCTCACCCAGAGCCTGGATGGCACGCATCATATCAGCCATCGAAGGTTCCTGAGTGCCAGGAGGGGGGTTAGGAGCAACCACTACAGGGGAAGGAATAGGTTGTGGGGCATGAGGAGAGGATATATCAATAGAACGAGAAGAACTTCTCCTAACTCTATCTCTCTCTAGCCTACGTGTATACTTTTGGAATTCGATAAAATCGAATTCCAAAAGCCCAACGCACTCCTCACATCGATCTTCCAATTGACAGGTTTTATCCCGACAATTGGAACAAACAGTGTGAGGGTCGATAGAAGCCTTCGGAAGATGCCTTGAACAGTCCCTAGCATTGCACTTCCTAAATTTTGGGACTTGTGAAGGGTCAGCCATTTTGAATTGGTCAAAGGGAAATTCAAAAAACTATCAAAAAGTCATCAACAAAGAATCCGTTATCAAAAAGAGTTCAAGGATTTGTGTGAAGAGAAACCCTGCACAGCGAAAGCTCAAAACTATAATAAAGTACTTCACCAATTAGTTGCGAAAAAACTCCAGTTTAGCAACAGCGAGTAAGTACGTCTTGTCGATAGCACGACAGAGAGAAAATTGAGTCTTTGTTTACATTGAGTACTGGGTATCTGGACGACAGATGGCGCTGTTGGGCACACCCGCAACCTGTGTAGTGATCGCTGGCGAGTTTTTACCTTAGAGTTGTCTGTCGGGCAACAGAGTTGCAGCTATATAATCACCGGCTAAGTTAAATATTGAAAATCTTAGTTTACAATATGGGCGATAAGGAAGCATATACTGTACCATATATTATGTGCAACCCACTAACTAAGATAAGGTTTTAAATTATCTAATTATTCTGGCAGAAGTGATTGCCATGAGGAATAAGGTTTTAACATACAACTCTTTGAAACCAATGGAATTAATACATTCAGAGAGCGCTAACCAAACATTCATTATCAAAACTAAATTTCCAAGAAATTACAGTAGTTTGATTTTAAAAGAATCTTCAATAAAGAAATACAGTACCTAATTACATCATCTTTTTTTTTTTTGGGGGGGGGGATATTAACAAGACCTAAACTTGGATGTTGTAGGACAAAATCAACATAGAACTATAACCTTTGATGGCTAGAGATGAAGACTTCTTTGTATAATGTATGAAACACTTCATGGATTTATGGACCTTGAGCAATATGAACAAGTGTTGGGTACAGGTAGGTCATTCAGTGATGAAGTACAACTGAATGAAAGCTCTGCAGTTGCACTATGACATAAGTTTTAAGGGGTTGGACAGCAAGATGGGTGAAAGGAAGCAGGAAGGAAGGTAAAGTAGATGGATAAAAGGTAAGTGAAACTAGGGGCTGTCTACAGAGATGTTAGTAGCAGCAAATTATCTGGACTATTGGTAACTTTGGTCAGTGTAATCATAGCTCAACGATGCTCGGTCATGGCTCAATGATGATTCTCAAACAATTCCTTATTTTCTATTCTAGCAACTGCCGCTAATTGTTTGCAACTTTAACGGCAGTAGCTTGAAGAAAAACAGCCACATTCAAAATCAATGAATTAGTGCTCTAAGCAATCTTTTGACTATCATCGGTGTCATGACTGATCATCGTTAAGTAATAATAGCACCAAGCAAAATATACCTTTAGACCAGTAATGTAAGTTTACTGGAGAGGCTACATGCATTTAGACAATGCATGGCGTAACTAATCGTAGGTTAAAGTTTGAGACCTTATTCATAACCTTTTTCAGGCAAATTTTATAATTCAGTAAAGTTAAGTTAAACTAGATTAACATACAGGACACCACATCTACCTTTCACCAAACAGGATTTGTCTCTGCCTAGAAAGTATGTTGAATGTGTTATATTGTAAACCACACAATACAGTAACTGCATTTGGAATATTTAAGTGTATATACCAAATAGTATTGTGAGAATTTTGAAATTAAAGACATTACCCTATACAGTACTGTGCAGTAAATTACTAGGATAGCAAAATAACAGTCTTTAATTTTGAAATTAAAGACATTACCCTATACTGTACAGGAAATTACTGGGATACCGAAATAACGCTTTTCATAGTGCACTGACAAGATGAAAAGAGATGTAATCATAAAATGGCACGGCCATCTGGTGGCCATCCACAGGTACCTGGGGGCTAAGTTAAGAGCACAATCAAAGCTTTTAATACCGTAGTCTTACAGAAAAGCATTGCTTATGAGAGAATACAGAAAAGTGAATAAGGTACTGGGTAAGAATCTTTGAAATAATTTCTATAACTAAAATCATAACACAAAAGCAGTGAATAATAAATGACCGTGGTGACACTACACTGACGGGAGAGTACTGTATTCATATCCTTAGCAAAATGTGTCTACTTTAAAGATGGTAAGCAAGATGAAAACAGCATATCAAACATTTATTGTACTGGACTTTAAATATTAGAAATAAAATTATGAAGTCAAATTTAGTCTGCACTCTTTTATAGTGCAAACATGAAATCTGAAGGTGTTTTAGTGATAATCATTTATGTTCTGCATTAAAAATTTTATGTACCTATAGCTAGGATTTGATAAAAGATTTATCTACTTGCGGGCAAAAAAGATGAAGAATTGATGATGATGGGGGTTTTCTAAAAGCGATTTCACCAGTTCAAATTTTTTCCTGCAATTTGTCGACATATTTTAAGCTGATGTGACCAAACTGTTCTCATGTGGCTTGTGGTTTCCACTACTGCTGCTTTGACATATGGTTATTTATGAGCACTGAACAGCAATGGATATAGAGAGATTGACTGCAATCTACGACTACTTACATGATGAGGACCTACTGACAATGTTGTGCATTTTGAAAATAGCAAGATTAACACAATTTCCAAATATTTATCGTCCTCATACCAATAACATTTTTTATATGCTGTAAATCAACTCTTAAATAATCAAGTTATGAAATCAATACAAATGTACCAATATTTTATCAGATCCTAACAAATGACAGTATTGCAAATTTTCTTTCGCCTCAAAAAATTGCTTCATTTCTGCTAACATAATTCAACACGAGGGACTTGGAAGACCACCACATAAAAATTGCTGATATTGGCAAAAATTGCTAACCTGCAGCTAAAAACTTCAACACATGAATTACCTTTGTTCTTAGCAAAATATATACCATGGAATGTTTACAATTCATAACCAAATAATAAAGTATTAAAAGGGAGCATTTAATGTCATCTACGTTTTAACGTATGTCAATCTCAGCTTTTTACTTTGAAAGGATGATTTGATAAGATGCAAACACAAACAATAATGATGCATCTTGATGAGCACAGTAATAAAATAGTAAAATAAAAATACTAAGTTTAAATTATACTGTAAAGAAATGGGATTAAATAACTAAAGGTTTACTGTAATTGAATGCGGGAAAATAAATCTACAAAACAAGAATAAGAAAAGACCGTAGATAAAGCATGAAAGGCAAGTTATATAAATACGTACAGGAAACAAAAAAAAAAAAAACTAATTTCAAGATAGGCTTACTCTCTTCAGTGAATTTTCCAACTTTGATATAGAAATCTAAATATGATAGTGCATAGATTCATAAGAAAGATGTCAAAAAGAATCTAAAAATTAAATGCATGTAAAAAAAAAATCAAACTACTGCTACCACTACTACTACTACATATACTAATAATAATAGCAATATATTTAAAAAATGAATAAAATACAGCACACAAAATCTATTTATGCTTTCTTTAGATGAATCATAAAACAAATACAGTATAAATGCATCAACTTCACCCCACCCTTAATATAATGTGCATAGAGATTCCTAGTTTTACCTTAAGCTGAGTGCTGTGCTTTGCATTAGAAGTATAATTATAGGACCAAATTGTACTATTATCAATCTCTAAACCTACGAGTACTCAAATTAATTAGTCTTGGAAAACCATGATTACTTGAACAACGTAAAAGGAGAAAACTAAAGTAATGTTAAACTTACTCACAGCTCCTTAAAACAATTACGTATTAAGTTCACATTCACCAATCAACCTATTGTGAAGAAATCAAGAGAAAAACATGTTATTGATGAGTGCTAAGCAGCAAAATACATACAGTATATCAATACACAAAAATATGATTCCCATGCAATTCAAAGTAGTGTAGTTATTCTTCCATTCAAAATTTAAAGTCTGGTCAACAAAATTATCAAACCTTTTCTTTACAACTTCACAAACAATCATGATTACTACTGACAGTTGGACCTTAGCATTTATGAGGATTAGGTAACAGATATCCTTGAAAGCTGTGAAGCTGTAAATTATAGCTACCTTTACCCAGTAAAAGGAATACAGTATTCACCGCCCTTAACAAGTCACCGATCTGGGCGTACAGTTAACTTGCTGCCCCCATAGGGAACTTCGAAACAAGAAAACATTTGCCAAATCTTAAAGATTTACAGTCCTTTGGCAAATCTTCCCTTGCTAACTTGCTTCTATTTTGAGGTCTACTATGAGGAGGTTGAGTTGAGCACACATTACTGTACTGTATAGGAATAGTCTTGAAAAGAAGGGGCAACGTGATGGTAGGGCAGAAAAAAAAAGTTTTTGTGAAATAGACCTAAAAGTGCCATTTCAAGTTCTATTATACACTTGTTTGACAACACTATTAATTCTACCATGACTTAAAATGGGACCCAATATAGAAGAGGAAGACATCAGAGTGTGATTTTGCAGGTTTGAAGCCATTCCAACCATAGAGGAATATAAATAGGTTGACACATGACGTCATTGCTCCCTGGCCAAAAGTCATGAGCCTGGCACTGATTTTGACAAGGCTGGGATCACCAAATGGTTAACCTTAATACAGAGAAAACACCTTGAAATTTACCAAAATGGTGGTGTGGATAAAAGTTAGAGTAACTTCAGATACAATTTCGGAAATAGCCCAATTTACACTGAAACAGAGAGATAAAAAGACAGAGGGTAAGGAGATGGAGCAGGGTTGGAGAAAGAAGCCAAGCCGGTGATCTGTGAGGATATAGCACAAATGGGAGAATACAGTATGTTCAAAATAAGGTGCCCTCCCCTATTGGTCCATTCTCTCTGCTTTGAGTACAGCCATATTAGGAAAATATTCCTAAACTAGAAATTATGATATTTTAATTATAAAATAAATTTTTGAATATACTTACCCGGTGAATATATAATAGCTGCAACTCTGCGGCTCGACAGAAAACACACTAAAAAAACTCGCGAGTGATCGCTATGAAGGTTGCGGGTGTGCCCACCAGCGCCAACTGTCGGCCAGATACCACTCTTGCATGTAAACAAACCCTTCAATTCTTCTCGTCCCGCTGCGTCTCTATTGGGGAGGAAGGGAGGGTCATTTAATTTATATATTCACCGGGTAAGTATATTCAAAAATTTATTTTATAATTAAAATATCATTTTTAAATATTTAACTTAGCCGGTGAATATATAATAGCTGATTCACACCCAAGGCGGTGGGTAGAGACCAGAGTTAATTAAGTTTACAGCGTATAAGCTAAGAGTTTTTTCATTTTGACAGTTATCAATATAACAAAACCAAAATATATAGGTACCTGGTAAGGAAGTTGACTTAGACGATTACTCTGCCTTGTGAGTCTGTCTTCCTCACGGAGCCCAGCGATCCTCTTAGGATGCTGAAAGACTCCCAGGAGCTGAAGTATCAAGGGTTGCAACCCATACAACAGGACCTCATCAAACCCCTAATCTGGGCGCTCTCAAGAAATGACTTTGACCACCCGCCAAATCAACCAGGATGCGAAAGGCTTCTTAGCCTTCCGAACAACCCATAAAACAATATTAAAAACATTTCAAGAGACAGATTAAAAGGATATTGGAATTAGGGAAGTGTAGTGGTAGAACCCTCACCCACTACTGCACTCGCTGCAACGAATGGACCCAGTGTGTAGCAGTCCTCGTAAAGAGTCTGGACATTTTTTAAGTAAAATGACGCGAACACTGACTTGCTTCTCCAAAAAGTCGCGTCCATAATACTTTGCAGAGATTTATTTTGCTTGAAGGCCACGGAGGTTGCTATATCTCTAACTTCGTGCGTCTTAACCTTAAGCAAACATCGGTCTTTCTCATTCAAGTGAGAATGAGCTTCTCGTATTAAAAAAATCTGATAAAATATGACAAAGCATTCTTTGACATAGGCAATGAAGGTTTCTTAACTGAGCACCATAAAGCCTCAGATTTCCCTCGTAATGACTTAGTACGAGCTAAATCGAACTTAAGAGCTCTAACAGGAAATAATACTCTTTCCAGTTCGTTGCCTACGATCTCTGATAAGCAAGGAATATCAAAAGATTTAGGCCAAGGACGAGAAGGCAGTTCATTTTTGGCCAGGAAACCAAGTTGAAGTGAACAAGTGGCTTTTTTCTGTAGAAAAGCCGATGTTCTTACTGAAGGAATGAAGTTCACTGACCCTTTTAGCCGAAGCCAAGCACACTAGGAAAAGTGTCTTGAGGGCGAGATCCTTCAGGGAGGCTGAATGTAATGGCTCAAACCTGTCTGACATGAGGAACCTTAGGACCACGTCTAAGTTCCATCCAGGAGTTGCCAAACGACGTTCCTTAGAGGTCTCGAAAGACTTAAGGAGATCTTGGAGATCTTTATTGTTGGAAAGATCTAAGCCTCTATGTCGAAAGACCGAAGCCAACATGCTCCTGTAGCCCTTAATCGTGGGAGCTGAAAGGGAGTGAACCTTTCTCAGATGTAAAAGAAAATCTGCGATTTGGGCTACAGAGGTACTGGACGAGGACACAGATGCTGACTTGCACCAGTCTCGAAAGACTTCCCACTTCGACTGGTATACTCTAATGGTAGAAGCTCTCCTAGCTCTTGCAATCGCACTGGCTGCCTCCTTCGAAAAGCCTCTAGCTCTTGAGAGTCTTTCGATAGTCTGAAGGAAGTCAGACGAAGAGCGGGGAGGCTTTGATGGACATTCTTTACGTGGGGCTGACGTAACAGATCTACCGTTAGAGGAAGACTTCTTGGAAAGTCTACCAGCCATTGAAGTACCTCGGTGCACCACTCTCTCGCGGGCCAGAGGGTAGCAACCAACGTCAACCTTGTCCCTTCGTGAGAGGCGAACTTCTGCAGTACCTTGTTGACTATCTTGAATGGTGGGAATGCATATAAGTCCAGAAAAGACCAGTCCAGTAGAAACGCGTCTATGTAGATTGCTTCTGTATCTAGGACTGGAGAGCAATAGATTGGTAACCTTTTGGTCAACGAGGAGGCAAAGAGGTCTATGGTGGGTTGACCCCAAGTAGCCCAAAGACTCTTGCCCACGTCCTTGTGGAGGGTCCATTCCGTGGGTATCACCTGACCCCTCCGACTGAGACAGTCTGCCAAGACGTTCAAGTCCCCCTGGATGAATCTCGTCAACAGGGAGATGCCTCGAATTCTTGACCATAAGAGAAGGTCCCTTGCGATCTCGAGCAGCGTGAAGGAGCGTGTGCCTCCTTGCTTGGAGATGTACGCCAAAGTTGTGGTGTTGTCTGAGTTGCCTCTACCACTAAGTTTCGAAGAAGCTTTCTAATATCATCAAGGCCAAGTGGACTGCTAATAGCTCCTTGCCGTTGATGTGCATGCTCTTCTGACTTGAGGTCCACAGACCCGAGCATTCCCGACCGTCCAGGGTCGCACCCCAACCCAAATCCGACGCGTCTGAGGACAACACGTGGTTTGGGTTCTTGACTGCTAGGGATAGTCCCTCTCTCAGACTGATATTGCTGTCCCACCATTTCAGGCATGCCTTTACTGGTTCGGAGACTGGGAATGATACCGTCTCTAATGTCTTGTCCTAGTTCCAGTGAGAGGCTAGATGGAACCGGAGAGGCAGAAGGTATAGTCTCCCTAGTGAGACAAACTGCTCCAGGGATGAGAGAGTCCCTACGAGACTGTTCCAAATCCTGACTGAATAAACGTTTCGTTTCAGCATTAGTTGGACTTCGAGCAGGGCTTGACTGCGAATCTCCATCCCCAAATATAGAATAATCTGGGATGGGATCAGTTGGGACTTTTAGGTTGACCAAAAGTCCCAACTCCCTGGCCAGACTCAACGTCCAATGTAGATCCTGCAGACAGCGAAGACTGGACGATGCTCTGAGAAGCCAGTCGTCCAAGTACAGGGAGGCTCGGATCCCCGATAGATGGAGGGATTTTGCCACATTCCTCATGGGACTTGTAAACACGAGAGGCGCAGGACTGAGGCCAAAGCACAGGGCTCGAAACTGGTACCCCACATTCCTGTAAACAAACCTCAGAAACGGTTGGGAATCCGGGTGTATAGGAATGTGGAAGTATGCCTCCTGAAGGTCGAGAGAGACCATCCAGTCGCCTTCCATAAATGCTGTCAAGACAGCCTGGTAGACTTCATCGTGAAGTTTGTCTTGACAATGAACACATTGAGCGCACTTGCCTCTTACGTACTCCTGCAGTGAACATGGCTGCCAAATCATTGGAGCCATCCCTGAGGGACTTGTTCCTGCAGAGAACGTGGCTGTCAGATCATTGGAGCCATCCCTGAAAGCCTTGTTTATGCATGTCATAATTGTACAGCAAAACTTCAAAGGCTCGAAAATAGCTGTGAAGTCGACCTGTAAAATCTTGAAGCGTCTCATGGCCAGGCGCCAGGGAGAGTCTATGAGGTTTGAGAAGTCTATCTGGGCAGAGGCAGGAACTCCCAAGCCGAGAACTTCTCTCGTGTCATATCAGACTCTCGCTCTATAAGCCAGTTTAAAAGAAGGGAAAGCAAAGGCTGTCTCCCCCAAACTCCACCTGGTGATAAACCAGTCGCCTAGCAAACGTAAAGCTCTCTTAGAAGAGCGAGAGAGCACTAGCTTATAAAACAACGGCTTCGAAGTAGCTAGGCCTAGTGTAAGCTCTGACGTTTAGGCGAACGAGGAGCAGCAGTTACAAAAAGATCCGGACAAAGATCCTTAAAAATCAGCATGATTTATTTAAAGTCCATAGAGGGCTAAGCAGCTTTAGGCTCCTCTCCGTCTGACAGAGTCCTCAAGGGAATATCAGTAGGAGGGGGAACAGCAACTTCCTCATCTGAAGGAACCTTGTCCGACAATAGCCGAGTCTCAAGCAAGGGAGAGACCTACCGTGGTGGCAATGCTTTACAAGCAGAGTCCACACGCACTGGTGCATTAGTAGCAGACCAGGACGCAACGTCATGTAACTGCTTGACAGTCTGTGAACTGTCAACAACAACAGGTGCGTGAGGACGCACAGCGTCCACTCGAGACTGCTTTGACCGCCTAGACTGAGCAGTCAAAACAACTCTAGAATGCGGAGGTTGACGCTCAGCGTCAAAACAAGTCAACTCCGATTGTTGGCGAACGTCCTGAAGGTCAACAGGAGCATCAGCAAGTGGCCTAACGTCCAAATGTGGCTGAAAATCCACACGAGACCGCATCGAGTGTGGTTCTAAACAACCTGACTGACGTGACTTGGCTACGCCAACAGGACGCACAAAGGAACGTTAGGGTGGCTGAAGGCCAGGATCTCGATGAGATAAACGGCTAGGCTCAACGGACTTATCGGCAGAATAGTCTTCCATAAGGGAGGCAAGCTTATTCTGCATGTCTTGCCGTACAACCCATTTAGGATCAACGGGAATGGTTGCGGTAAGAGACGAGGGTAACGTCTGTGACTGCAAAACCTTGCCTACAAAAAGACTCTTGGAGTCTGTGTTACGCTTTTGTTAGGCGGCGAGCAGTCTTCCGATGACTGCATAGGGTCAGAGCTGTCCTAATAGTTAAAACCAGGACGCTGGACCTGTCCTGAAAGGACTGACTTTTGCTTAAAGGGCCTCGAAACCTTGTTCCACGGTTTCTTATGCGAAAAGCCTTCGGATGACGAGGAGAAAATCGTCTCTCTCGCCTTATGGTAGGGGTGATCTTGGTAAGATACACCTGATACCATAGAGGGAACGTCTGTTCGCTGATCAAGGCCTCTCGAACCCATAAGTCGTACGACATTACTTCTCCCCTGGGCTTGGGAGCTTGCAAGAGGTCCCGGACTAGGCGAACGACAGGCACGAACAGACGAACCCTCGGTCGCAACACTGATAACACTTTGCGCAATATAACTTTATCACTACGATTTTCTGTTTTGCACTTATTTCACTGAAATCGAATTTTTTAACAATTCACATTAGGTATGAATAAAACTGATTTCTACCTGAAGCATGCAATTCTACCCTCATCAAAAGGTTGTAATTGCGAAATCAGTCGTATAATGTAAGCACATTAATACCAGCAAAAAACAGTAAACATATTTTAAGATAAAAAAATCAGTGGCTGGGGAAGAGACTAAACACTAGTTCATTCAAAACTACGTTTTCAATCTCTCACCGTACAATGCCTTGGGACGAGAATAAAAACTAAAAACGTTTTATCCTTTCTCCCCGTACAGAGACTAGGGACGAGAGTAACTCGAGAACAACGTTACTCACTTGGGACGAGATAAAGATCGGAACGTTCTCTCTCCTCTCTCTCTCTCTCTCTTGATTTCGCACCGAAGAGAAGAGCCCACTTACCTTTCGTCAATAAACAGGATATTTTACCAAAGGAAAAAACTGAAAGGTTTTTCAATTAAAAGTTCCTTTAAAATAGTCTTTAAAACATTTAAGATTTGAAAGAAAAAAGAACAAAACGTCAGAATCGATTTACTCTTTCTGCAAAGTGAAACCGTGATACTCTCTCTCTCTATCGTAACGATAGAGCGCAAACTGCGTAGCATAAATAAACTAAACGTTAGTTCATCTTTGAAACAGTACGAAGACTATTCAAAGAAAAAAAAAAAAAAAAAAAAACTATCATAAAATATTTACTAAAAATATTTCATTTAATAAGTTTTAAATCATTAGCTCTGTAAAAGTTATTTACGATTGAAAAGGGCTCAACGTTGTTTAACTTCGGTTTCCAAGTTAGGACCGCCTACTCTCAGGAAAGGTCGCATATAAACAAATCATTAAAATTTATTTTGATGTTTATTATAAATGGAAAGCTAATCGAAGAGGCCTAATAAAGGCGGTTGAGATATAAAATAAAAGACTAAAACACACTTCCGTCTAAGGGAAGGGTCGGCCATTTAAAAGTCAAAGAAAGTCCATACTCTCTCTCTTGTCATTAAAAATTAAATCTATCCAAAAACGAGTTCAAGATTTAAGATGAAGATAAAACACCTGCACTGCGAAAGCTCAAACCCAAATGAAGTACTTCACCAAATATGTTGAGAAAACTCCAGGTTCTACAGCGAGTATTGATACGTCTTGTCGTCAACGTCGACAGAGAAGAATTGAAGGGTTTGTTTACATGCAAGAGTGGTATCTGGCCGACAGTTGGCGCTGGTGGGCACACCCGCAACCTTCATAGCGATCGCTCGCGAGTTTTTTGAGTGTGTTTTCTGTCGAGCCACAGAGTTGCAGCTATTATATATTCACCGGCTAAGTTAAATATTTAAAAAGCCCAATTTACATTGAAACAGAGAAATAAAAAGACAGAGGGTAAGGAGGCGGAGCGGGGTTGGAGAAAGAAGTCATGCCGGTGATCTGTGAGGATATAGCACAAATGGGAGAATATGTTCAAAATAGCCCTCCCCTATTGGTCAATTCTCTCTGCTTTGAGTACAGCCATATTAGGAAAATATTCCTTAACTAGAAATTCTCCTACATAAGCGATAAAAAATATTTCCAGATCAACAAGTAAAATTTGCATTCTAATAAACCTAACCCAAAGAATAAGTCTTTAAATGGAAGGATGAGAGAACTCATAAAAGAAAACTTGAAAATTTTAACAACTACATATGTTGACCAAAGCCATAGCCACACAAATCATAAATCCTGTGGTGTTCTGCTAATAAGGACAGTTTCATCAACATACTCATCTCTATGCTCATGAGCATAGCATTAAAACAGAAAATTCTAATACAATGTAATAAAGAAAAGGGAAGCTATTCTTTGTAAGTAAAAGTTCTCCTTAGATCTTGAATAATCACGTAAAATGGCATTCTGGGTTTCACCCACGTAGTTCGGTATGCAGGGGCCATCAACTTATTCTGGTATCTTTTAGTTTTCACTTGCAAACTCCAAACCCATGGCTTTGATAGATATAGGTATGTGCGTATCCGCATAATTATGTAAAAATAAACCCCTTCATATTGGAAGTAATTCCTTAAAAAGAGAAGAAGTTCACTGACATTAATGCAGGATGATCACCAATTTTCATAATTCTCGCCACAGTAAAAATGGAAATATGAGATTACTTAGGGACACTTGGCTAATCATGGTCATCCAGTGCTATTATGATAACCAATAAACTGAAGAGTTAAAGGGAAAGGAAATGTGAATTTCTAAGTATGACAGTCATAGTGAAAATGAAAAAATGCAAATACAGTACTGTACTGCACTTTTATCCATACAAAAAAATAATATAGGTAAATATTAGATAAATATGTTATTTTCATTAGTAAAATAAATTTTTGAATATACTTACCCGATAATCATGTAGCTGTCAACTCCGTTGCCCGACAGAATTCTACGGAAGGGATACGCCAGCGATCGCTATACAAAAGGGGGGTGTACTCACCAGCGCCACCTGTGGCCAGGTACTGCAGTACTTCTTGTTGACACCACCTCAATTTTTCCTCGGTCCACTGGTTCTCTATGGGGAGGAAGGGTGGGTCAATTAAATCATGATTATCGGGTAAGTATATTCAAAAATTTATTTTACTAATGAAAATAACATTTTTCAATATTAATCTTACCCGATAATCATGTAGCTGATTCACACCCAGGGAGGTGGGTGAAAACCAGTGTACATGTATATCAAGAAGCTAAGTATCCCGTATTTCATATTATCAGTTATTCAAAATAACAATGAAATTATAAGTACCTGGTAAGGAAGTCGACTTGAACCATTACTCTGCCTTTAATAAGTTCGTCTTCCTTACTGAGCGCAGCGTTCCTCTTAGGAGGCTGAACAACTCTAAGGTGCTGAAGTATCAAGGGCTGCAACCCATACTAAAGGACCTCATCACAACCTTTAACCTCGGCGCTTCTCAAGAAAGAATTGACCACCCGCCAAATCAACAAGGATGTGGAAGGCTTCTTAGCCGACCGTACAACCCATAAAAAGTATTCAAGAGAAAGGTTAAAAGGTTATGGGATTATGGGAATGTAGTGGCTGAGCCCCCGCCTACTACTGCATTCGTTGCTACGAATGGTCCCAGGGTGTAGCAGTACTCGTAAAGAGACTGGACATCTTTGAGATAGAATGATGCGAACACTGACTTGCTTCTCCAATAGGTTGCATCCATAACACTCTGCAGAGAACGGTTCTGTTTGAAGGCCACTGAAGTAGCCACAGCTCTCACTTCATGTGTCCTTACCTTCAGCAAAGCAAGGTCTTCTTCCTTCAGATGAGAATGTGCTTCCCTAATCAGAAGCCTGACTAGTAAGAAACTGAGTTCTTAGACCTTGGAAAAGAAGGCTTCTTGATAGCACACCATAAGGCTTCTGATTGTCCTCGTAAAGGTTAAGACCTTTTTAGATAGTACCTAAGAGCTCTAACTGGGCAAAGTACTCTCTCCAGTTCATTCCCCACCAAGTTGGACAGGCTTGGGATCTCGAACGACTTAGGCCAAGGACGTGAAGGAAGCTCGTTTTAGCAAAAACCGAGCTGCAAGGAACATGTAGCCGTTTCAGATGTGAAAACTATGTTCCTGCTGAAGGCGTGGATCTCACTTACTCTTTTAGCTGTTGTCAAGCACACGAGGAAAAGAGTTTTTAATGTGAGGTCCTAAAAAGAGGCTGATTGGAGAGGTTCAAATCTTGATGACCTAAGGAACCTTAGGACCACGTCTAGATTCCAGCCTGGAGTGGACAACCGACGTTCCTTTGAGGTCTCAAAAGACCTAGGGAGGTCCTGTAGATCTTTGTTGGTGGAAAGATCCAAGCCTCTGTGGCGGAAAACCGCTGCCAACATACTTCTGTAACCCTTGATCGTAGGAGCTGAAAGGGATCTTACGTTCCTTAGATGTAACAGGAAGTCAGCAATCTGGGTTACAGTGGTACTGGTTGAGGAAACTGCATTGGCCTTGTACCAGCTTCGGAAGACTTCCCCTTGAGACTGATAGACTCTGAGAGTGGATGTTCTCCTTGCTCTGGCAATCGCTCTGGCTGCCTCCTTCGAAAAGCCCCTAGCTCTTGAGAGTCTTTCGAAAGTCTGAAGGCAGTCAGACGAAGAGCGTGGAGGTTTGGGTGTACCTTCTTTACGTGAGGTTGACGTAGAAGGTTCACTCCTAGAGGAAGAGTCCTGGGAATGTCGACCAGCCATTGTAGTACCTCTATGAACCATTCTCTCGCAGGCCAGAGCGGAGCCAACCAACGTCAGCCGTGTCCCTTTGCGAGAGGAGAACTTCTGAAGTACCCTGTTGACAATCTTGAACGGCGGGAATGCATACAGGTCGAGATGGGACCAATCCAGCAGAAAAGCATCCACGTGAACTGCTGCTGGGTCTGGAATCGGAGAACAATACAACGGGAGTCTCTAGGTTATCGAGGTAGCGAACAGATCTATGGTTGGCTGACCCCACAGGGCCCAAAGTCTGCTGCAAACATTCTTGTGAAGGGTCCACTCTGTGGGGATGACCTGACCCTTCCGGCTGAGGCGATCTGCCATGACATTCATATCGCCCTGAATGAACCTCGTTACCAGCGTGAGCTTTCGATCTTTGACCAGATGAGGAGGTCCCTTGCGATCTAGAACAACTTCCACGAATGAGTCCCTCCCTGCTTGGAGATGTAAGCCAAGGCTGTGGTGTTGTCAGAGTCCACCTCCACCACCTTGTTAAGCTGGAGGGACTTGAAGTTTATCAAGGCCAGATGAACCGCCAACAACTCCTTGCAATTGATGTGAAGTGTCCTTTGCTCCTGATTCCATGTTCCCGAGCATTCCTGTCCGTCCAAAGTCGCACCCCAGCCCGTGTCTGATGCGTCCGAGAGGAGACGGCGGTCGGGTTTCTGAACAGCCAAAGGTAGACTTCCTTGAGAAGAAAGCTGTTCTTACACCACGCGAGAGTTGGCCTCCTCTCTTCGGAAACAGGAACTGAGACCGTCTCTAGCGTCATGTCCTTTATCCAGTGAGCAGCTAGATGATACTGAAGGGGGCGGAGGTGGAGTCTCCCTAACACGATGAACAGGGCCAGCGATGAAAGTGTCCCTGTTAGACTCATCCACTACCTGACTGAGCATCGGTTCCTTCTCAGCATGCTCTGGATGCATTCTAGGGCTTGGAAGATCCTTGGGGCCGACGGAAAAGCCCGAAAAGCTCGACTCTGAAGATCCATACCCAGGTAGACAATGGTCTGGGATGGGACGAGCTGGGACTCCTCAAAATTGACCAGGAGGCCCAGTTCCTTGGTCAGATCCATAGTCCATCTGAGAATCTCCAGACAGCGACGACTTGTGGGAGCTCTTAAAAGCCAGTCGTCTGACGGAGCCGGACACAAGACCATGGTACTGCTGCACAGTCTGTGAACTGTCAACCATGGGGAAGCGAGGAAGTACAGTGACAACCCGAAGCTGTCTAGACTGTCTGGGTCGTACAGACAACTCCTTATCGGGTTGCTGAGGTTGCCGCACTGCGTCACAACAAGTCACTTCTGCTGGTTGTTGAATGTCTTCCCAGTGACACACTGACTCCGTAAACAAAAAATCCTCTAACAAGGACTAAGCTTGGACTGCATGTCTTGCAACACAGCTCAAGGTCTATGGGAGCAGGTGTGGTAACAGACGGGGTTAGCGACTGAAGTGGAACCATTACCTTCCCTGGAAGCATGTTATGCTTAAATAAAAGTCCATAGGAGGCTACGCAGCTAAAGGCTCCTCTCCAAATGACAGAGTCCTCAAGGGAATATCAGAAGGAGGGAGAATAGCACTTTCTCATCTACAGGAACCATATCCGAGAAAAGCTAAGTTCTCTCAGTGAGGGTTTCACTGGTGCAAAAGCAGCAGACTAGAAGGCAACGTTATGAAACTGCTTGACAGTCTAGTGAGTTGGAAACAACCAAAGATGTGTGACTGAGAAGTATGCGGTAAGGTATGCAGAGCATGCTGTATGCAGAGCATGCTGTATGTAGAGCATGCTGTAAGGTAAGCAGAGCATGTTGCATGGCGTGTGGCTTATGCTGCATGGGATGAGGCTCATGCTGCTTAAAAAAAAAAAAAAAAAAAAAAAAATCTGAACCTGACACTAATCTAGCTGTCCGAGGATTTACCTGGTGAGACATCAGTCTCTTTACCAGAGAGTTTTACCAGATTTCCCCGGGCCACCACGTGACACAATTGGTAGTAATTCATTCAAATTACCTCTAATGAGACAATATGGATAAATATCAACACAACATCGTGTTCAAATAGAAATAAATTTCTACCTCATACTTGGGATCGAACACTAGCCCCTTCTAATGAAATTAGAATGTAAATTTATTAATAAAACATTAAAAAAAAAAGAATACAAGTGAGTATTATTGATTGTTCCATTTAATGTTTTTTTTTTTTTTTTTAAGTTGTAAGCTGATGGGATAAGCTCTTGGCTTTCATATAGCCCACGGCTCAAAAACTGAGATAGATAGCTGCTAGCGGAAAGTCAACCCTTTAAGAAGTGATAAACCTGTCTCTTGAAGACAAAAAGGTTGTAGGAAACAGTGTTATTGTATTATATACAAATAAAAAATTATCTAGGGAAATTTTGATGAAAATGGGGTAATTTCGTGGACGAATCTAAGGTAATTTGTCCAACTTGACCTGGCAGCACTGTCAAGAGTTGCGCTTGCCTCAAGGGTTGAGGTGGTTGCGCAGTAAGAGATTTCTGTCTCCCGAGTTGAGGTTCTTGAGGTGTGAGCTGCGAGAGTTGAGGTGGCGGCTGCGCAGAACGCGGTTCCTGTCTCACGAGTTGAGGTTCTTGAGGTGCTTGCCTCGAGAGTTGAGGTAGCAGCTGCGAGAGCTGAGGTGGCTGCCTCAAGGATGGTAGAGGTTGTCGTACCTCAAGAGGTTGCTGCCTGGAGGATGGTCTTACTGCAAGAAACTCTTGTCTCAAGGGAAGAGGAGGTTGTAAGGCATAAGACTCCTGTCCCCATTGTTGAGGAGGTTGCTGCACAACGCTGGTAACTGGCAACTCCCAACGCGGCAGCTCACGCATGGAGGTAGCTTGAGGAACCTCAACCTCATACGTCTGGCAGATTGTACTGCGCAGAGGAGGAGGAGCGTTCGCAGGAGGAGGTGTATTAACCTTCTCTGCCTGAAACTCCTGCATCAACACCGCAAGCTGAGACTGCATTGTCTGCAGCATAGACCACTAGAGTTTAAGAAAGACAACAACAAACGGAGCTACTGTCCGTTGAGACTGAGGGTCTAAAACAGCTGGTGCGGCAACAGACGGAGCTACTGCCTGTTGCGATACCACCTTGCCTCTCTGGG
Source organism: Palaemon carinicauda (assembly GCF_036898095.1). Lineage (NCBI taxonomy): Eukaryota > Metazoa > Arthropoda > Malacostraca > Decapoda > Palaemonidae > Palaemon > Palaemon carinicauda. The sequence continues at coordinate 66,064,033 of NC_090759.1, forward strand.
AGGTGTGCAGTTGTCGTACTGCAGCAAGTCCGAACTGACCCAGGGCTAATGGCTACACCTAGGAGTTGGACTTGTGCGGAAGGGACCGACTTGCACTTAAAAGCTGCAAGATTTGGTCCATGGTTTCTGCGAGAAACCTCTTCCGAAGACGAGGAATAAAAGGGCTCTCTCGTCTTTGTGTGGGTGGGGTGATCACGTCGGCAACGTGTGTAGATACACCCGAAACCACAGAGGGAAAACGTCTGTTCGTCGATCAAGGCCTGCTGAACCCATAAGTCCTTCGACATTACTTCTCCCCTGGGCTTGGGAGCTTGTAAGAGGTCCCAGACTAGGCGAACAACTGGCACGAACAGACGAACCCTCGAACGCAACACTGTAACACTTTGCGCTTATCACTTATCACTTTTGATTTTCTGTTTGCACTTATTTCACTGAACTCGAAACTTTAAGTGGTTTGTACCTGAAACACGCAATTCTATCCTTCCTTAAAAGTTAGTAATTGCGAAAACAGAATTACAATGTAACAGAAAAATCTAATGAAAGATAAATAATTCAGTGGCTGGAAAGAGACTAAACACTAGATCAAATAAACTACGTTTAAAATCTCTCACCGCATAAAGCTTGAGAACAAGAATAAAACTCTATAAACGTTTACCTTCTTCCCCTAAAGAGACTAGGGAGAAGAGCAAAAACGATAACAACGTTACTCGCTTGAACGAAACGTTTATCCTCCTCTCTCTCCCTCCGTCTCTATCTCTCTCTCTCTCTTGACTTAGAACCTGAGAGAAGAGCCCAATCATATATATCGTTAAAACATATTATTGTTAAAGGAAAAAAACTGAAAGATTTCCCAAATAAAGAGTTCCTTTATTAGAATTAAAACCATTAAGCTAAGAAAGAATGAACAAAACGCTAGAAACGGTTTACTCTTACTGCAACGTGACACCGTGAAAATTCTCTCTCTATCGTAACGATAGAGCGCAAGTTGAACGTTCTGAACGTCAACAACTGCAGAGACAAAACAAAACGTTAGTTCAACTTTGAAAACAGTACGAGACTATCAAAGAAATTCTTTCAAAAACATTAAAATAGCATAATATGTTAACAGGTAAAACCGAAATGACGGGCTCAATGTTAATTAACTTCGGTACCAAGAAAAGACCGCCTACTATTAGGAAAGGTCGAATATAAACAAATATAAAAATTAATTTTAATAAGTTTATAATAAAAGGAAGTTAATCGAAGAGGCCTATAAAAGGCGGAGAGATATAAAATAAATCTATAACTTTGTTAAGCAAAATTAAGAAAGAGAGTCTATACTCTCTTAGACACCAACACTTCCGTCTAAGGGAAGGGTCGGCCATTTAAAAGTGAAAGAGAGTTCATACTCTCTTCGTCACCATAATTAATCAAATTAATTCCAAAAACTAGCTAAGCTAATGATAAAACTTCCTGAATAGCGAAAGCTAAACTCTAGAGCAAAAACATCACCAAATCGTGAGCAAAAACTCCAGAATCAACAGCGTATCCATGTAGGTCTAGCCGGAGGCACGACAGAGGAAAAAATTGAGGTGGTGTCAACAAGAAGTACTGCAGTACCTGGCCACAGGTGGCGCTGGTGAGTACACCCCCCTCTTGTATAGCGATCGCTGGCGTATCCCTTCCGTAGAATTCTGTCGGGCAACGGAGTTGACAGCTACATGATTATCGGGTAAGATTAATATTGAAAATTGATATAACAAGAGGCTAAATAGTAAATATGGTTTAAAAAAAAAAAAAAAAAAAAAAAAAAAAAAAAAAAAAAACACTAAAATTTAAATGCTTTTAAACAACTGAAACTGTTTACAAGACAATGCTGACCAGAGGTCAAACTGATATCCAATTCACTTGGAACCCCTGCTACTAATGATTATTCAACAAGAAATCAATCTTATTGTTCAGTTGTGAAAGGGCATTATTTAAAACAATTCTACCCTCTCAAGTGAAAAAATGAGTTGAATAAGTGTCACCGGTGAAAAGGAGAAAGAAAAATTATATAAATCAGACAAAATCAATGAGAAAAAATAAATAAAATACTGATTAAACAATGATAACAGTAAAAAAAAAGGCATACTATGGCTAGACTAATAACTATGATAGGAACTGTAGATGGTACGCAGCATCAAAACTACTAAACAGTATGTAGCTATAACTAGCTTAGTAAAAACAATTAACACCATTCACATGACTAAATTCCTAAATTAAACAGACAATGCAACTTGATTAACCAATTCAAGATGACTAATAGTGTCTATCACCTCTAAGAGTAAGGCAGTGGCTCTGAAAACTTAAGTTACGGTGCAGCAGCTTCCTACACAACAATCATGATTCCCCAAACACCTTATTAGTGCCTTTGAGGTGTGTTTTACAGGAAATTTACAATAATGTACAAAACTTTATTGTGAAGACAATTTTTATACACAAGAATTTTTTTCTTGATACGAATTGGAAGCTTCAATCTAAAAAGGAATTTATAATCATGGCTACCCTGTTCATATAGATATTGATATAATGTACCTTAGCAAGCTCAATACCAAAAAATACAAATATCCCAATTAATACTGTAAATAGCTTCCCAATTTTTTGCATTGTTTATACCGTATAGTATAAGAACGTACAAGTAATCTTTTGGGTAAAAATAGTTACCTTAATTTTTCTGGTAACATCATCTAGGGTTACAGGAAAAGTTTGCAATTAGGCCAAGATCTTTGTTACATCTCAAAGGAGAGCTTTCTATAAGGAAAAAGTCTATGGTTTCATGGAAAACGTAGAATAATTTCGAACACATCCAGAGCAAAAGAAGTTTCAAAACAATTCCTCCTTCAAGAAGAAAAACTAGTGAGAAAAAAGGATGGCAATGCAATGAAAATAACAGCTCAGATCTAGAAAAGATTTTTCACTGATTAAAAAGTGAAAAACACTGAGCATTTCATGGAAGAAAATTTGTTGAAACCTCAACTTAAGAGTGTAATTTACCTAAAGGCTCCTATCCGATACAGGACTTTAAGGTTTTAAAGGTTGCTCGTGAAAGATTAGGAAGAATGATTAATTTTTTTTTTAATTTTCAAAAAGTATAAAAACCATTTCTTTCTAGATATTCTTCATGGTGAAGCTGCTTCTCATTCTGTAAGACCTTTGTTTAAGTAGGTATTTAAATACTATAAAAACATTTTGTTGAGAATCAGAATACTGTATGAAAGTGGAAAGTTGAATCATGCATTTAGACTTGAGTCATAATCTAGCAATGAATAATTTGTCTGAGTTATAGATATTTTACACATGAACCCACTTGAAGCTTAATTCAAACTCAACTTAAACAATTAGTGTAACTCAAATTAAGTGGTCTAGATTAAAAATCAAATTTATGACACAAAACATAGGAAGTACATACAACAATTGCTAATCCTAGATACTTTTAGTCATATATATATCTAAGACTAATATTGTAGATAAATAAATAAAAATAAATCATTTGTTAGATATGAATCATCGTGTTAAAAATTTGAATACAACAAAATATTTAATTAAACCAAAAGCAACACAAATTAAATAGCCAATATAACAGACTTTAAAATAGAATGGCCTTGCTAAGGACCAGAACCATCAACAATATAAAACAAACAGAAATGACAATAGTTCCCTCTCAGCAGTATGGGGAGGTGGAAATCAAGCATATCAATAAAGGAAAACATATGTTACCACAGAACAAGGAGAAACTAAATATCAGGGATATATCTTAGGTAAAGAATAAGAAAGACACATAATTTCACTAGGAATAAGTGATTTTCTGCATCTTCCCATGCATGACACCAAGCAAGCACTATGAAAAATAAAGTTAACATTGACAAATCAGGGAAAACTGTTGAGAAAAAACCCCATGCAATATTAAAGCAAAATAATGATGCTGGCAAAATCAAAATGATACAGCAGGAGACAGTCTTCCTCTTACCTCAGTCACTGAGCTAAAGAGTTTGCGGAAATGGGTCATTACCTGCGGGAAACTGCTTTAGTGTATGATGTGGTAATCCTAATGCTTCATGCTTGTGGATAAAGCTAATAATTGCCTTCCAGAGCTAAAGTACAGTCATGAGATATGAAAGTAGAACTTTTATTCAAATCTAAGGTCTATGTTGATAGATAAATTTGCATGGCACATAATTTGAAATTCCATTTTACTCCTCTTTATATGGTTGGAATTTATCAAAATCTGCTATATACAATAAAACCTATGAAACATCAAGAAGTATTCACATATCAAACAAAACACTCTTCAATACCGAATAAAGTAAACATAAGTAAACATAAAATAAGTAAAATTTATTAGCTGCACATAAATGTATCAAAACTAGTGAGCTTTGACACATTTTACACTTATCAAATTAACTGAAATTTTCATATAAATCCAAATAAAATGAGTTAGACTAAATATTACCATACACAGCTGCCCAGTTATCACTGTAAAAAATACAAAACTTGAAAAGAATAAAATACAGAGCTGTACTTTCAACACACTTTCTTCATCGTACAATTGAAACAATATTCCCTATTAATTAAATTTTATAATTTTCCTCTTCACAATAACCTGAAAATCATTTCCTTTTACTAATTATACACTACTGAAAGTGGACAGCATCATTTACTGCTTTGTAAACCTGTATACTGTACTTGATTTCACATCTTTTGATTTCCATATACTGTAAGTATTTCATATCTATATTGTGTGTATGTGTATTCCCCTTTGATGAAGAATGAAGAACCAGGCTGTGTACTTCCATGAACACTAAATGAATAAAATAGATGATTGCAAAGTCCCCTGAATCTGGAGATTCTCACCTTCATGCCATTTCCAGAGAGATAATCTTTTCAAATAACTGTCAGCGTGAGTTTGTCAAACAAACTTTTGTTCTATGAAACAATGCTGAGAGCATAACTGCACAAACCCATTGTAACTAGGCTGGTTACAGTATTGTACCTGAGAATTCATGGGTTAATACCATTATAAAGCATTTGAATTACTGTATCTTTCTATTATTTTTCATCTTTAGAAGACTTTTAATCTACAAAACCCTTAATATACTGTACTTCCAAACTTAAAGCAAAATTTAAAAACCCTAAAATAATAATATATAACTAAAATACACAGTCAACCAGCTATTTTTCAAGGGTAGTTGAATGACAACGCATCTTACTAAGGACTGAAGGAATGTTATATTGTGAGCAGTAATGCTCAATACAGAAGGTCTTCAATTTACAAACTTAATAGGTTCCAAGAAGCTGTTTGTAGGTTGAATTTTGTAAAATTTTGGCCTAAGGCAGGCTTTACCAAACTCACATGCCTACGATTTTCAGCTGCAAAAGTCAACAAATAGTCCAGTTTCATATAGCATATGTCGTCTTGCTTACTGCATCTAATTATATATTATTATTCTATTGCAGCATTTTATTAAGGGATTTTGACGAAGGAAAAATCTATTTCTGGGTGAGAGACCCGTGCCGCCCAGTGAAGCAGTTATATACCTTAGAAATGGGGCTAAAGGAGCATTTCACTGGGCGGCACGGGTCGGAGCCCTGAAATTACCTTTTTGACAAAATATCCAAGATTTATGATTTCATTTGGATTTGTGTTTGTACCTGTAAATGTTTGTTAAGTTGAGGACCATCTGCTAAATGGTAGTAACAAAATACATTGTCATACACCTACTCTAGAAAAAGTTACGTTTTCAGATCCTAGGACATCTCACATAAAAATAACCAGTACTGTACTATTGTCAGATTAAACGTATGTACGGTGGACTAGTTACATACACTAGGGAATATGCTCCTTGATGAGTAGTAAAAAAACTAAAACATCATGTCGCTCAATCATTTTCATGAAATGCAGTACAGTATAAAGCATAGCACAAGTAACCCTTATTATGTTTATATGGAATACATGACAAAATCATAGATAATTTGTATTTTTCCTAACGATACAAACCTTTACCTATTTATTAAGGGTTATTACTAACGAGCCATTAAAATTTTAGTGAGGGTTAACTACCCACACCGCTAGTTATTCGGGGTAGGGGGGGTAGCTTGCTACTGCCCCTCTCACACAACTGTGATTTAGCTCACTTTGCTTGGAAGTACGACTTCAAGGGGGATAGGGCTGACAGGTAAGTTTGTATAAATAGCTAAAGGTTTTCGTCGTTAGGAAAAATACAAATTATCCACGCATTTGTCATTTGTTCCGTAACTGGAATACAAACCTACACTACTTATTAGGGGTGACTCATCCATTAGGAGGGTGGACGCCAATCTGACTTTTTGGCTTTACCCGGGGGCTCCTTATTTTAAATAGGTTTGTACCAAAACTAAAGAGTCCCTGCACCTCGCTAAACCTAGCTATGCAAGGTCCGCGGCCTACGCAAGCTGTGTGTTGAGATGTTTAGAAGTGTGACTGTCCAGGTAAAAGTTATTCCGAGTCTTTGTAGGAAAACTGTTGTACCCAGGACTTTCCCAATACCACCTCTTCAGGGTATGGGGATGCAACAGTATTAGCTTAATACTACACAAGGAAGCATGGTTTACCTGCAGTAGTTTGAGATCAGCTTGTGCAGAGAACTCAGAATGCTGCTTTCCCCAAGAGAGGGGAGGATGATGAAAAGAATAAGAGACAGTCAAAGCTTTCATTCAAGTAGACTAAAGCCGGGTAACAGTGCCCTCAACCTTCTGCTACTTGTCCAACAGGGGCGATAGAGAACGTATCAAGCCTCCTGTGGGTCACGTCTTGCAGGTAGTGGGCTGTGAACGTATTCTGACGTCTCCACACCCAAGCCCGTAGAACCTGCGTCACTGAGAAGTTTTTCTTGAATGCCAGGGACGTAGCTACGGCCCTGACATCATGAGCTCTGGAGCGACATGGAGGAGGAGGGTCCGGATTCAGGGCATGGTCTATGACCTTGCAAACTCAGGCAGAGATGGTGTTTTTAGCAATTCTCCTCGTTTCTCCATGCTGACGAAAAGTGCTGGCCCACAGGGACGGGCTGTGACTGTTCTCTTGAGGTACAGCCTCAAACTCCTCACTGGGCAAAGTAAGAGATGATCAGGGTTATCAATTAGAGAGAGGAGACTCGAAGTTCTGAAGGAGTTGAATCGAGGATCCGCCACTCCCAGATTCTGAGTCTTGGCTGCAAACTCAGGGACGAAGCCGAACGTTACCTCTCCCCATCCCCTTGAATGGGCCATGTCGAATGACGGACCACGAAGTTCACCGACTTGCTTAGCCGAAACCAAAGCTAGTAGGATCGAACACCAAGTGAGGTGGTGATCTGTTGCCTGGCGTAATGGTTCATAGGGAGGTCTCTTTTAGAGACTTGAGAACTCGAACCACATTCCATGGGGGTCTCACTTCAGACTGAAGACAGGTAAATTCGTAACTCCGTATGAGTAAGGAAAGTTCTACCGATGAGGAAATGTCCCTTCCGTTGAGTCTAAGAGCGATGCTTAAGGCTAAGCGATAGCCTTTAACCGCCGACACTGAAAGGCGCATTTCCTCACGCAAATACACAAGGAACTCCGCTATTACTGGATTAGTGGCATCGAGAGGAGAGATACCCCTTCCATGCCACCAACCACAGAAGTCATTCCAGTTTGCCTGGTAGACTGCTGTAGATGATTTCTGCAGGTATCCAGACATCCTGCCTGCAACTTGTTGCAAAAATCCTCTCAGAGTGAGGAGATGCTGGATAGTCTCCAGGCGTGAAGTTGTAGTGAAGCTACGGCTTTGTGGAAAATGTTGACGTGGTTGTTTGAGTAGATCATGTCGTGAAGGGAGTTCTCTTGGAGACTCCGTCAGGAGATTCTGAAGGTCCAGAAACCATTCCGCATGATACCATAGCGGAGCTGTGAGAGTTATTGAGAGGTTGACTGATGTTCTGGCCTTGTTGAGTACCCTCCTCATCAGATAGAAAGGCGCGCTGTGATGTGTTTGCGGGGAGGGGAATGGGGCGATGGTGACCAGTCCAAAAGATTGACTTTCAGCTCTTTTTTGGCTCTTGCGCAAGTGCGCAGGAGAGCGCTGGCGCGTTGGTGAGTGCTGGCGAGTCGGAAAGCGCTTGTGCGCAGGAAAGTGCTACGCTGGAGAGCGCTGGTGAGCAGGGTAATGCTGGTGCACCGGTGAGTGCGGGGGCGCAGGCGAGTGCTGGCGAGCCGGAGAACACTGTTGTGCAAGTGGGAGCAGATGAGCGCTGGCAAGCTGGAGAGCCCTGTCAAGTTGGCAAGCACCGACGAGTTGGCGAGCGCGAGTAAGAGAGCGCTGGAGCGCAGGAGAGCAATGTCGTGCTGGTGAGCACAGGTGCGTTACCGAATGCTGGTGTTTTGAACAGTGAGAACGGGCTGGAGAGCGCTGGCAATCGGGAGATCGCTGGGGAATTAGAGAGCGCTGGGGAATTGGAGAGTGCTGGGGAATTGGAGAGCATTGAAGTGCTGGGGTGCTGGAAAGCACTTATGAGATGTTGGTGAGCGCTGGTGCACTGATTAGCGCTGGCGCCCAGCCGAATGTCTGGAACGCTGAGAAGGGCAAGGGATATTTTGCAACATCCTGAGACAGGAACGGTGAGGGTAGGTCAGGAACACGGATGTGCCCTATGGAAGGGCAAACATCCACCGTGGGGGACTGCAAGTGATCCACAGAAGAGTCCAAGATCGAAGTCCAAGAACTAGCGGCAGCGTCGTCAGGAGGAGGTCCAGGGGTGGGCGAAGGTCAAGGGCCAGAAGACGACGGAAGAGGAGGCTCCTCTGCGGGGGAAGGCTGCGAAGACAAGGCTGAAGAGCCGAAGAGGCGCCTTTTCACCGATGGCAAAGGGAGACCTCTAAGGAGAAACAGAGAGCGAGCCCTGCGAAATCGCAAACGCCCTCTGGGGGCTGGTGGATAAGCAAGCTGACCTTTAGAAGCAGCAGTCCTCCGCAGAGAAGTGTCTATGAGTGAACTCCTCTGAGGAGGCGAAACACTCACGGGAGAAACAGACGAAAGACTTTGTTTCCCCCTCAAAGGATGATCAGGAACAGAGGAAGCGCAGTTGGCAGCAACAGTGTAAGAGTCTGAAGAGGCCGGGGTGTCAGAGCAGCAGCAGAAGATGCCTCACACACCACTACGTCGACGTACAACAGAGGATCCACCTCCGCAGTCGACGAAGGCTGCACACTAGCACCACGAATGATGAGCTGCAGCAAGGAGTCCTTGGAGGGCATATCCGGAAGCCCCAAGGACGACCACACCAGAACAAAAGGAGAAAGACACATGGCCTCACCCGGGGGAAGAGGTGGGGCTGCTTCGCAAGGGAAGGAACACCATCTCTCGAGGACCGGGGTTGACCAACAATTAAAGGGGCTACGCACCTATTCGACTGTCTCTCAGAAGAAGCCGATCGAGTAGGAGCTTCCGAGGAAGGTCGGGAAGCGGAAGAAGAAGCCTTGGGTATTTTCCCTTTCGAAGATATCTTCGAAGGAGAAATATCCTGCTTTGACTTCTTTTTCCACCGACCCCCAAACCTTTCCCACTGGAAGGCAGACCACTCCCGATATTCACTACACTTGTTATCCCTATCACACCGTTGACCTCTGCAGGCGGGACAAAGGGTGTGACGATTGGTGTCCACGGCCGACATGAAGGTACAGTACTGCAGGGCTGGCCCTCAAGTCCAGGCCAGGTTTGCATGGTTGGCAGAAGTCTATACACACAGACACTAATAAAGAGAAAGCACAAACAAAAAGCAAATAATGGCAGTCCTAAAAAGGCGAGGATAATTTGTATTTTTCTTAACGATGAAAACCTTTAGCTATTTATACAAACTTACCTGTCAGCCATATCCCCCTTGAAGTCGTACCTCCAAGCAAAGTGAGCTAAATCATAGGTGTGTGAGTGGGAGCGGTAGCAAGCTACATCCCCCTACCCCTGTTAACTAGCGGAAGGGGTAGTTAACCCTCCCTAAAATTTCAATGGCTCATCCTTTCAGCTTCACTGAAAGTAATAATCTCTAATAAATGTCATAGGTTCGTATTCCAGTTACGGAACAAAACGTATTTAAAAGCTTTTTTTCTTTTTTAATGACCATCCAAACTTAAGCACTATTTATGCTATGCTAAATTCTATACAGTCAATAAACAAACTTATTTTCTCAAAACTTAATTACATTATAATTCTAATTTGGCCAACAATACAAAATGGATGAAAATGCTTAAGAATTTCCATTATAGGTAGACCTGTGGAAGTTGATATTTGAATTTAGTAAAAATCGTTGTCCAAAATGTTGCCACTTTAAGCATACAAATATACAAATTAGGCTTAATGCAGCACTGTAGTAGATAAAATACCTTAAATGCAACGAATTCAAAACCAAATTTAAACAAATTATATTGCATATCTAAATATACCTCTAAAATCCTTTCAAAACATTTGCTTAGGAGCAATGAATTTCTTTTAATCGGATCTGTGAATACAAAGCAACAATTCCTGTCATAATAATTCCAGTTTAAATTTGCATACAATTGTATTTGTAACAAGAAAATTCACCCGCCACGAACTTAACGAAACAAACATTCATCATAAAAATTCTATTCGAAATTTCTTCACTTCCGCAACTGATTAAAAAAACCCTTCATATACTTGATACCTTAAACAGCAACGCTATGCCAACTAGAGATATTCACAATAAAATCCATCGTACATTAGCTTCTTTAAAAAGATATAGAGCACAGTAACTATTTCTGGAGTATATCATAAAAAAAATATCTAAAATTATTTCTTGAATTGAAACTAATACCCCTAATATAATTTAGCATGCATGAAAAACTACACCATACCCAAACCGAATCACCAGGACTATTCTTAAATAACCTATAAGTTTTTTTACATGAACCCAAAAGGCGTAATCTCTTCATGCTATTACACAAACGAGACAATCTTCATTCATGAGTTTCTAAATGCCTCCTGAGATTTTGTTTAAAGGAAAACTTTTTTTCACATATATCACATTGAAAAACTTTTCCACCTTTGTGCATTTCTATGTGCCTTATCAGATTAATTTTAGAAGATAAACCTTTTCCGCATATATCACAATCATAAATTCTCTTTTTCTTATGAGTTGCCATATGTTCTTTATAACTCTGCTTCGATTCGAAGGTCAAATTACATCTTGAACACTTGAACAATTCAGAATTGTAATACGATTCATAATCATTTTCCTGCTTCATTTCTGAATGTTTTTCCAAATGCATTTTTAAATCAACTTCACTATGAAAACTTATTTTACAAACAGTACATTCAAACTTTAAGTCTTTTGAATCAACTGTGTCGGGGTTTTGCACAGGTGATTCTATAGGAAAATTCTGATCAAAATCAGATTGTTCGTGTTCTCTAGATACCTCACTGCCATCATATTCAACCTTGACTTGCATATTAGCTTCCCCTACTTCACCAACATGAACATCCATATGGCTTCTTAAACAGGAATCATTGAGGAAAATTCTGTTACAAACTTCACACCTACATCTTTCTTCACCAATATGAAGATCAATATGGTACTCAAGAGAGTTAATGTTTCTAAAACTCTCACCACAAACAATGCAGTCATAACTAATTTCTCCGTGTGTGTTCAAGTGTTTATCCAGAAATCTTTTCTGCGTGAATTTCTTGCCGCATATAAGGCACTCAAACTTTCGTTCGGCACTGTGCGTCTGTAGATGGGTGCTGAGGTGACTATGTTGGATGAATTTCTTGTTGCAAATGATGCATTCATATCTCCTTATCTTCAAATGAATGTTCATGTGCACCTCAAGGTGATCCTTTCTGATAAACTTTTTATTGCAGACGGCACATTCAAACTTTCTCTCAACTTCAGTTCCTGAAGCATCAACTTCTACAATGTCATGAAAATCCGTCGGAGACGACTTTTCGCCCATCTTCTATCCCTGCAAGAGGAGACATTTGTTCAGGCAAACCATCAATTGTCTTCTGCACAACTTAAAAAATTTAGCAATGCCTTCCAAATTTGCCAAGCAAAGATCTATAAGAATCTATCCCCAAACATTAGCATTCGTTAGTTCAAAAACAATAATAACCCTTCCATATTTCTATGAAAAATTACTGCTTTTAATGTTGCTTGAATTTCATGAAATTGAACTCAACCCTGATAATCAACAAATCATTTTGTGTTACTTGAAGAACACACACAATTTTATGTATTGCATGCTAATAACATGAAGATTATTTTACAAAGACTTAAATCTTGAAAGCAGGCAATAATCACAATGGTTTGCAACTGTTCCTTCATAACAGAAAAGACTCAAACAACTATGTAATGCTCAATATACATCACACTGAAGTACCCAACTTTGTCACGAGATTTCATGGACGAACATACCACTTATGATAAAACATAAACAGTTCCTAGATGCAGTACTGTATACAATTTACATACACTAGTCAAACACAATTAACTGAATCTCTGATTGATGTATAATTATGCCTAGTCATAAACTGTCACTGTTAACCCTTTTACCCCCAATGGACGTACTGGTACGTTTCACAAAACTCATCCCTTTACCCCCATGGACGTACTGGTACGCCCTTGCAAAAAACTGCTATTTACATTTTTTTTTCTTTTTTGCATATTTTTGATAACTTTAAGAGAAACTTCAGGCATTTTCCAAAATAATGAGACCAACCTGACTTCTCTATGACAAAAATTAAGGCTGTTAGAGCAATTTAAAAAATATATATTGCAAAATGTGCTTGAAAAAAAAAATGTCTGGGGGTTAAGGGTTGGAAAGTTCCAAATAGCCTGGGGGTAAAAGGGTTAATAGAAGTGTATCACTAATTTCTATATGGCTTGGTGATGATCTAAAATACAGATACCAATTACATAAACAAATAAGCAGACTTATAGTCTATCGTCGCAGACAATAAAAGGTCGAGTGGTTTAAAATAATGCAGTACTCCAGTGGTAAACAACTTGAAATTCAAGGTAGAATGCTTCAATAAAGATTAACTTGAAGCTTTCAGTATTTTATAAGAAATTCATTTAATTTAGTTCCTGCTGAATCTCATACTTATACCATACCTTTCATATGGGGCATCAGTGACCCAGAAAAAAAGGTAAATCCTCAGGACCTTCAAGGGTAACATATGTAAACATACACACATATAATATATATATATATATATATATATATATATATATATATATATATATATATATATATATATATATACATATATATATATATATATATATATATATATGTATTATAGCCACGAAAGGAAAAATGAAACAGACTTGACTTTCGTGGCTATAATACATTTTATATTCATCACGTGTCAGCTTTCGTGATTTCTACACACACACACACACACACACACACACATATATATATATATATATATATATATATATATATATATATATATATATATATATATATATATATATATATATAAACAAAATATAGTGTTTGATAGCAATATATTTCACCTCACGTTGGATTCATGAATTTTAGGCTAAATAGCCCAGTGCTGGGGCCTGTAAAGCCATTTAGCACTACAGTGCAACTGAAATGCCTTAAAATGACAAATTCGTAGATAATTTGTATTTTTCCTAACTATACAAACCTTAGCTATTTACACGGGGTAATTACTTCGGCGCAGCCGATGACGAGCCATAAAGTTTTAACGAGGGTTTCCTACCCCACCGCTAGTTAGCGGGGGGGGGGGGGGGGGGGGGGGGCGGCAGCGAGGGGTAGCTAGCCACCCCTCCCCCTCACACACACCGATGAATAGCTCACTTTACTTAGAGGTAGGACTTATCTTGGGGGACAGGGCTGGCGGGCACATAACTGTAAATAGCTAAGGTTTGTATAGTTAGAAAAAAAACAAATTATCTACGAATTTGTCATTTGTTCCATAACTGAAATACAAACCACGCTATTTACATGGGGGTGACTTAACCCTTAGGAAGGGAGTAAGTCCCCTACTGTACAGGCTTTGGCTTGCCCGAGGGCCCCGAACCCGAGTCTATTAGAAGAACTCAGGGGTCGAGGGGTCCCTACACCTCGCAGGCAGTTGTGAGACTGCTGCGGCCTACGTAAGCTGTGTGTGAAGGTGAGCAGTGACTCGTCCTAGGAAGTTGGCCTGGAGTTCTTCAGATGGAAATTTAGGCTAGGACTCTCCCAATACCACTTCGTCAGGGTATGGGGACATGACAGTATTACAACTTAATACTAGGAACACAAGGAAGCATGGTTTACCTGCAGAGGTTGAGGTCAGCTGTGCAAAGGACCCAGGATACTGTTTCTCTCCAAGGGAGGAGAGGATGAAGAAAAGAAAAGGGCCAGACAGATCTTTTCATTCACACAGACTAAAACTGGGTAACAATGCCCTCAACCTTCTGCTACTTGTCCAATAAGGAGCCTGAGGTTAGACCAGCTGTTGTGCAGCCACCACTGGGCCGATAGAGAACGTATCGAGCCTCCTGTGTGTCACGTCTTGCAGGTAGTGGGCCGTGAAGGTGGTCTGACGCTTCCACACCCCAGCTTGCAGGACCTGCGTCACTGAAAAGTTCTTCTTGAAGGCCAGGGACGTAGCCACGCCCCTGACGCCGTGCGCCCTAGGGCGACGTGACGGAGGAGGGTCAGGATTCAAGGCCAGATGGATTACCTTACGAATCCAGGCCGAGATGGTATTCCTGGTGACCCTCCTCTTCGTTTCCCCGGTGCTTACGAACAATGCTCGCACCTGGGGGCGGAATGCAGCTGTTCTTTTAAGATACAACCTCAGACTCCTGACTGGGCACAGTAGGAGATGGTCTGGGTCAATTGTTACGGAACGGAGACTCGAAACCTGGAAAGAGTCGAACCTTGGGTCCGGCACTCCCAGATTCTGAGTCTTAGCCACAAACTCAGGGACGAAGCTGAATGTTACCTCCCCCCATCCCCTTGAATGGGCGACGTCGTAGGAGAGACCATGAAGTTCGCTGACTCGCTTGGCCAAGGCCAATGCTAGCAGGAACACCGTCTTCCAGGTAAGGTGGCGATCAGAAGTCTGGCGTAATGGTTCGTAGGGAAGTCTCTTAAGAGACCTGAGAACTCGAACCACGTTCCAAGGAGGAGGTCTCACTTCCGACTGAGGGCAGGTAAGTTGATAACTCCGTATGAGAAGAGACAGTTCCAGCGAGGAGGAAATGTCCATTCCTTTGAGCCTGAAGGCAAGACTTAAAGCTGAGCGATAGCCTTTCACTGCCGAGACTGAAAGGCGCATTTCTTCCCGCAGATAAACGAGGAACTCCGCTATTGCTGGTAAAGTGGCATCGAGGGGAGAGATACCCCTTCCACGGCACCAACCACAGAAAACTCGCCACTTCACCTGGTAGACTCCTGCGGATGACTTGCGCAGGTGGCCAGACATCCTTTCCGCAACCTGTTGCGAAAACCTCTCTCTGTGAAGGGATGCTGGATAGTCTCCAGGCGTGAAGCCGAAACGAAGCTACGGCTTTGTGGTAGATATTGGAGTGTGGTTGTTTGAGTAGCTCGTGACGTGGAGAGAGCTCCCTCGGGATCTCCGTGAGGAGTTGCAGAAGGTCCGGGAACCACTCTGCATGATGCCATAGCGGAGCTATCAAGGTCTTGTTGAGTACCCTCCTCATCAGACAGAACGGGGGAAAGGCGTACACATCGACGTTGTCCCACCGTTGCTGGAAGGCATCTTGCCAGAGAGCCTTGGGGTCCGGGACTGGGGAGCAGTACAGCGGGAGCTTGGTGTTCAGCGCCGTGGCAAACAGATCCACTGTCGGGGAACCCCACAAAGTCAGGACTTTATTGGCTATCTAAGGATCCAAAGACCACTCGGTACTCACTATCTGCGTCGCTCTGCTCAGACTGTCGGCGAGCACATTCCTCTTGCCTGGAATGAAGCGAGCCGCTAGTGAAATCGAGTGGACTTCGGACCATCTCAGGATCTCTACTGCTGGATGGGATAGCTGTTCCGAAAAGGTACCTCCCTGCTAGTTGATATAAGCCACGACCGTGGTGTTGTCGCTCATCACCACAAACGAGTGGCCCGCCAGGACTTGGTGGAACTTCTGAAGAGCCAGGAATACGGCCTTCATTTCTAGCAGGTTTATGTGAAGGTGCCTTTCTGATTCTGACCACAGGCCTGAGGTCCTGTGGTTCAGAACGTGGGCCCCCCACCCTTTGTTTGATGCGTCCGAAAACAGCATCAAATCCGGGGAAGGGACGAGAAGATCCACTCCCTTTCGTAGGTTCTCACCAACTGAGGTCCGTTCGTTCCGCAGGTCCCATGGGGATCAGGATGTCCGGGGAGTCGAGCAGGCTGACCATCGATGGGCCTCCGAAGAGGAGTCTCTATAAGTGAACTCCCCCGAGAGGGAGTATCACCAGCAGGAGAGACCGTGGGACTAAGCTCCTCCCTCGAAGGATGTTCAGAGGGGGAGACAGAGCCTTCCGCTACCGCAGCTAC
Source organism: Palaemon carinicauda (assembly GCF_036898095.1). Classification (NCBI taxonomy): domain Eukaryota; kingdom Metazoa; phylum Arthropoda; class Malacostraca; order Decapoda; family Palaemonidae; genus Palaemon; species Palaemon carinicauda. The sequence continues at coordinate 66,080,582 of NC_090759.1, forward strand.
AGGAACGGGTGTTTGGCCAGACCCACAGGATGTTTCCGACACAACAACGTCAACCACAGACAGAGGATCTATGTCCGCGTAAGTTGGCGATTGTTCAGCGGCCGCACCCCGTTTGATCATGTCAAACAGAGCTTCCTTGGAGGGCGAACCCTGCAGCCCCAAGGAAGCCCAAAGCTGAAACAGATCATTATTAGATACAACTACCTCCTCCGAGGGGGAAGGGGCAGCCGCTTCGCTATGGGAGGCAACGACCTCTCCCTCACCCCGGGATCAGTCTGAGGGCATAAGGAGTGGGGATCCATGTCCACGGCCGATATAAAGGTCCCACAAGGGCGGCCGGGAATCGCAGGGCACGTACGCATGACGAGTAATAGAGGCCAACTTCACAAACACACTGAAAAGAAAAAGCAAACAAGATTATGGCAGTCAACAAAGAGGAGAGCGCTGACAGGTCTGTCATCTCTCCGAGCCAAAAGTAAAGTGAGCTATTCACCGGTGTGTGTGAGGGGGGAGGGGTAGCTAGCTACCCCTCCCTACCCCCCGCTAACTGGCGGTGGGGTAGGAAACCCTCGTTAAAACTTTATGGCTGGTCATCGGCTGCGCCGAAGTAATTACCCCATGTAAATAGCGTGGTTTGTATTTCAGTTACGGAACAAAGTTACATTACGAAGTAAAAATCCAAACAATATGGACAGCAAGAAGGAAGAAAGGAAGTGGAAATGGAGAAAAAGTAGAAGAATATAAAGCAAGTGCAACTGGGGGCCAAAGGAATGCTCCCAAGACCATTAGGTATTGTCTACAGTACACCATGTGAGGTACATTGATGGCTCTTTCCCACTATGGGGTACCTAACAACAGGACTGAGCCCTAGTCTGAAAGCAAGGTAGCTACCAATCCGTCCTCTGATGGCATGATTGGTAGCTACCTTACCTTTCATTCAGACTACGATTCGATCTCCATGTGAGGTAAAAATAAAAAAAGTCTATCTATACATACATACACTATATATATATATATATATATATATATATATATATATATATATATATATATATATATATATATATATATATATATATATATATATATATATATATATATATATATATATATATATATATATATATATATATATAGATAGATAGATATATATAGATATATATATATATATATATATATATATATATATATATATATATATATACTGTGTATATATATATATATATATATATATATATATATATATATATATATATATATATATATATATATATATATATACTGTATATATATATATATATATATATATATATATATATATATATATATATATATATATATATATATATATACACGAAGTAAATCTCCTACATTTAAATGTAAAAAATTACATATTCCCACTGATACAACCGTATGCAAGAATGACAAAAATAATAAAACACAAAATATTTTTAATTATGTCAGAATTTCAAATTACGCACCTAAGCAGTAGGTTATTTCACCACTCTGGCAGATGGTAATGCACTGAACATATCCAATGTTTGTTGATATCTGCCTCAGTTATGTGTCCAGTCCCTCAACAGGTGGTAGTGTAAACATTCAATACTAATCAGATATTCCTTAGTGTAGAATCGTACACTATTGGCAATCAAAATGTTTGATGCTAAGTGCAGAAGTACTGGTGATATTTCTGGTGCTAGTAGTAGTGATATCTCTGGTACTGCTAAAAACACAGCATGCAATAACAACGGAAATGAGAAGGAAAATAACAAAAGTGGAAAAATAATAGAGCTAATAAATCATCTTGCCTAGCCACAGCAAACCAGGCTTCGAAAGCCAGTTTGTCTACCTTACAAGGAAAGATATCTTACTAAAAAGATTTTTTCTTTAATTAGGATTAAAATTTCCTTTAATCTGTGTACTAGTTAATTTAAAAAAATTCCTGCTTTACATATTTTCTTTATTTTCAGTACATATATAAATTCATTAGAGCAATTTTCAAGAAAACTGCTAAGTTAAGCTCAATAGCTTACGCAACAAACGTACATAACAAACCAAGTGAGCACAGCAGGAATGCATAGTAATATAAGAAGAAATGATTGGCTCTTAAAAGTAAGGGAAATAAAATGGTGCAAATTAATAACCTTTTAAAAGCATGTTACATATTAAGAACAAAGGGCTGCAGGAATTCTTGATATCGTCACCCTCATAAACTGACTGCCGAAGTCATTTTCTCCACTTGTTGGGAAAAAAAAAAAAAAACTCTCATTTCCTAATTCTTTATATCATTGTCTTGAGCTTCAATTCACAAATTCTTAACAGAAGAATTTGTGAATTAGAATTTGTTAATTGAAGCTCAACACAATGATATAAAGAATTAGGAAATGAGAAGGTTTTTATTATTTCCCAATAAGTGGAGAAAATGACTTAGGCAGTTAGTTTATGAGGGTGACGATATAGCTGTTACATTAATTCAGGTAGACATTCAAAAATTTCAGTAAGAAAGGTGAATATAATAAATATATAGTAAACTAATTCGATTATTATCTAAACGGAAGAATTCTGGTTATATTCATGGTCTAGTTAGCTATTGATTGTGATGGGAAAGTAATGGGTTGGGAGTTGGCAGGTGGGTTGCAAGATGTCTAACTATAATGATGATGTACCGTGCTTGCAAACTTTCCAGTTTCCAAACAATTCTTACTCATATGGTAGAGATATAATGTACTTTATATAAACATAGTATTATTTTTCTCTACATCCACTATACCTTTGCTTGCTAGCACCAACAAGAGGGAACAATGTTTTTTGTGAAGAAACCGCACTCAGTACCTTAATTACCTCTTGAATCTCATATTATTCTTTTTTGTTTTAAAGTTTGTCAACTTTCTTGTTTATTATCACATTTAATTTTTTATAGTGTTAAGGGTAACTATGTTTGTTACCTCTGCCAAGGAGGTTATGCAATCAAGTCGGTTATTTATGTGTGTGCGTCTGTGAACAGGATTATGTCAAAACTACAAGAAGGATTTTAATGACATTTTCACCAAAAATAGACCTTATGTCATGGACGACCCCATTGAATTTTGGATCTGATCCGGATCCGGATTCTAGATCCAGATTTGTAGTTTTTTGTGTGTCTGTAGATAGGATTAAGTCAAAACTTCTTCACTGATTTTGACGAATTTCCACCGCAGATACATCTTGGTCATGGACGACCCCATTAAATATCAGAGATGATCTGGATCTGGATTTGCATTTTTCACCATTTCAAAGATAACGTCAAAACTACTTGATGGATTCTGACAAAATTTTCATCACAGATATATCTTAGGTCATGGACGACCCCATTGAAACTTGGAGATGATCTAGATCTGGATTCTAGTTTATTTATCTATTTATCTATTTGTCTGTGGACAGGATTACATCAAACCTACTTGACGGATTTTGACCAATTTTTCACCACAGATAGATCTTAGGTCATGGAAGACCCAATTAAATGTTGGAGATGATCCAGATCCAGATTTGGATTTTTACCATTTTAAAGGTACAGTAACGTCTAAACCACTCGACGGATTTTGACAAAATTTTCACCACAGATAGACCCCATTTAATTTTAGAGAAGTTTTGAATACGGATTTGCATTTTTCGCCATTTTAAGGATAACATCAAAACCAATTGACAGTTTTGACAAAATTTCCATCACAAATAGATCTTAGGCCATGGATGGCTCCATTAACCTTTGGTAGAGGTCAGAAATCTCTGATTGCTCTTGTTTAGCTATGTTTTATATCTTTTCTGGTATATTTTGTTAAATACATATACATTCCATTATATCTATACAGTATACATAAACATACAGTACATACATTGTCCGCTCTCCTTATCTGTGGATTCCCCAAACACAGACTGACCAATTAGTACCATCTAAATACAGTATATACATCATATATAAAAATATGTTATTTTCATTAGTAAAATAAATTTTTGAATATACTTACCCGATAATCATGTAGCTGTCAACTCCGTTGCCCGACAGAATTCTACGGAAGGGATACGCCAGCGATCGCTATACAAGAGGGGGGTGTACTCACCAGCGCCACCTGTGGCCAGGTACTGCAGTACTTCTTGTTGACACCACTTCAATTTTTCCTCGGTCCACTGGTTCTATGGGGAGGAAGGGTGGGTCAATTAAATCATGATTATCGGGTAAGTATATTCAAAAATTTATTTTACTAATGAAAATAACATTTTTCAATATTAAACTTACCCGATAATCATGTAGCTGATTCACACCCAGGGAGGTGGGTGAAAACCAGTGTACATGTATATCAAGAAGCTAAGTATCCCGTATTTCATATTATCAGTTATTCAAAATAACAATGAAATTACAAGTACCTGGTAAGGAAGTCGACTTGAGCCATTACTCTGCCTTAAATAAGTTCGTCTTCCTTACTGAGCGCAGCGTTCCTCTTAGGAGGCTGAACAACTCTAAGGTGCTGAAGTATCAAGGGCTGCAACCCATACTAAAGGACCTCATCACAACCTTTAACCTCGGCGCTTCTCAAGAAAGAATTGACCACCCGCCAAATCAACAAGGATGTGGAAGGCTTCTTAGCCGACCGTACAACCCATAAAAAGTATTCAAGAGAAAGGTTAAAAGGTTATGGGATTATGGGAATGTAGTGGCTGAGCCCTCGCCTACTACTGCATTCGTTGCTACGAATGGTCCCAGGGTGTAGCAGTACTCGTAAAGAGACTGGACATCTTTGAGATAGAATGATGCGAACACTGACTTGCTTCTCCAATAGGTTGCATCCATAACACTCTGCAGAGAATGGCTCTGTTTGAAGGCCACTGAAGTAGCCACAGCTCTTACTTCATGTGTCCTTACCTTCAGCAAAGCAAGGTCTTCTTCCTTCAGATGAGAATGTGCTTCCCTAATCAGAAGCCTGAATAGTAAGAAACTGAGTTCTTAGAACTTGGAAAAGAAGGTTTCTTGATAGCACACCATAAGGCTTCTGATTGTCCTCGTAAAGGTTAAGACCTTTTTAGATAGTACCTAAGAGCTCTAACTGGGCAAAGTACTCTCTCCAGTTCATTCCCCACCAAGTTGGACAGGCTTGGGATCTCGAACGACTTAGGCCAAGGACGTGAAGGAAGCTCGTTTAGCAAAAACCGAGCTGCAAGGAACATGTAGCCGTTTCAGATGTGAAAACAATGATCCTGCTGAAGGCGTGGATCTCACTTACTCTTTTAGCTGTTGTCAAGCACACGAGGAAAAGAGTTTTTAATGTGAGGTCCTAAAAAGAGGCTGATTGGAGAGGTTCAAATCTTGATGACATAAGGAACCTTAGGACCACGTCTAGATTCCAGCCTGGAGTGGACAACCGACGTTCCTTTGAGGTCTCAAAAGACCTAGGGAGGTCCTGTAGATCTTTGTTGATGGAAAGATCCAAGCCTCTGTGGCGGAAAACCGCTGCCAACATACTTCTGTAACCCTTGATCGTAGGAGCTGAAAGGGATCTTACTTTCCTTAGATATAACAGGAAGTCAGCAATCCGGGTTACAGTGGTACTGGTTGAGGAAACTGCATTGGTCTTGTACCAGCTACGGAAGACTTCCCCTTGAGACTGATAGATTCTGAGAGTGGATGTTCTCCTTGCTTTGGCAATCGCTCTGGCTGCCTCCTTAGAAAAGCCCCTAGCTCTTGAGAGTCTTTCGAAAGTCTGAAGGCAGTCAGACGAAGAGCGTGGAGGTTTGGGTGTACCTTCTTTACGTGAGGTAGACGTAGAAGGTTCACTCCTAGAGGAAGAGTCCTGGGAATGTCGACCAGCCATTGCAGTACCTCTAAGAACCATTCTCTCGCGGGCCAGAGCGGAGCCAACCAACGTCAGCCGTGTCCCTTTGCGAGAGGAGAACTTCTGAAGTACCCTGTTGACAATCTTGAACGGCGGGAATGCATACAGGTCGAGATGGAACCAATCCAGCAGAAAAGCATCCACGTGAACTGCTGCTGGGTCTGGAATCGGAGAACAATACAACAGGAGTCTCTAGGTTATCGAGGTAGCGAACAGATCTATGGTTGGCTGACCCCACAGGGCCCAAAGTCTGCTGCAAACATTCTTGTGAAGGGTCCACTCTGTGGGGATGACCTGACCCTTCCGGCTGAGGTGATCTGCCATGACATTCATACCGCCCTGAATGAACCTCGTTACCAGCGTGAGCTTTCGATCTTTAGACCAGATGAGGAGGTCCCTTGCGATCTAGAACAACTTCACGAAAGAGTCCCTCCCTGCTTGAAGATGTAAGCCAGGGCTGTGGTGTTGTCAGAGTCCACCTCCACCACTTTGTTAAGCTGGAGGGACTTGAAGTTATCAAGGCCAGAAGAACCGCCAACAACTCCTTGCAATTGATGTGAAGTGTCCTTTGCTCCTGATTCCATGTTCCCGAGCATTCCTGTCCGTCCAAAGTCGCACCCCAGCCCATGTCTGATGCGTCCGAGAGGAGACGGCGGTCGGGTTTCTGAACAACCAAAGGTAGACTTCCTTGAGAAGAAAGCTGTTCTTACACCACGCGAGAGAAGACCTCCTCTCTTCGGAAAGAGGAACTGAGACCGTCTCTAGCGTCATGTCCTTTATCCAGTGAGCAGCTAGATGATACTGAAGGGGGGGAGGTGGAGTCTCCCTAACACGATGAACAGGGCCAGCGATGAAAGTGTCCTTGTTAGACTCATCCACTACCTGACTGAGCATCGGTTCCTTCTCAGCATGCTCTGGATGCATTCTAGGGCTTGGAAGATCCTTGGGGCCGACGGAAAAGCCCGAAAAGCTCGACTCTGAAGATCCATACCCAGGGAGACAATGGTCTGGGATGGGACGAGCTGAGACTCCTCAAAAAGGACCAGGAGGCCCAGTTCCTTGGTCAGATCCATAGTCCATCTGAGAATCTCCAGACAGCGACGACTTGTGGGAGCTCTTAAAAGCCAGTCGTCTGACGGAGCCGGACATAAGATCATGGTACTGCTGCACAGTCTGTGAACTGTCAACCATGGGGAAGCGAGGAAGTACAGTGACAACCCGAAGCTGTCTAGACTGTCTGGGTCGTACAGACAACTCCTTATCGGGTTGCTGAGGTTGCCGCACTGCGTCACAACAAGTCACTTCTGCTGGTTGTTGAACGTCTTCCCAGTGACACACTGACTCCGTAAACAAAAAATCCTCTAACAAGGACTAAGCTTGGACTGCATGTCTTGCAACACAGCTCAAGGTCTATGGGAGCAGGTGTGGTAACAGACGGGGTTAGCGACTGAAGTGGAACCATTACCTTCCCTGGAAGCATATTATGCTTAAATAAAAGTCCATAGGGGGCTACGCAGCTAAAGGCTCCTCTCCAAATGACAGAGTCCTCAAGGGAATATCAGAAGGAGGGAGAAAAGCACTTTCTCATCTACAGGGACCATATCCGAGAAAAGCTAAGTTCTCTCAGTGAGGGTTTCACTGGTGCAAAAGCAGCAGACTAGAAGGCAACGTTATGAAACTGCTTGACAGTCTAGTGAGTTGGCAACAACCAAAGATGTATGACTGAGAAGCATGCGGTAAGGTATGCAGAGCATGTCGTATGCAGAGCATGCTGTATGCAGAGCATGCTGTATGCAGAGCATGCTGTATGCAGAGCATGCTGTATGCAGAGCATGCTGTATGTAGAGCATGCTGTATGCAGAGCATGCGGTAAGGTATGCAGAGCATGTTGTATGCAGAGCATGCTGTATGCAGAGCATGCTGTATGCAGAGCATGCTGTATGTAGAGCATGCTGTAAGGTAAGCAGAGCGTGTTGCATGGCGTGTAACATTTCTCAGAAATTCCATGACCAGTGCTAGAGTGAGTAATATCGCATTACCGTCCATTGAAAGTGCACGTGCCGAGGGAATTGATTTAGACTGTTTTGTTGATGAATTTGATAGCCGGCATGATAATCGTAGAATTAAGCTACACTAAATGTACTATAATCTACTTCACCTCAGGAAAGGGAAACTCGCCCTGTTGGCAACACTGCATTACTTCATGCATGCTTGCATGGGGTTTAATATCAACATAATATTTACCTTACATTCATAACTCATGATTCATTTTTGTTTTGAAGATATTTTTGCCATATTTTGCGATTTTGTTAAAAATATATTGCAAGGAATACATATATATTTTTATATAAGTAATACAAATAACCTCCATTATCATAATGTTTGTGTAGGCATACATGTATATGATTACAAATGCAAGTTATGAAAGTAATGAGGTGTTATTATTGTCATTTGTTATTCCCAAATTGAATGGGAAGAGGCTCAAGTTGAGGAGAAAGTGGCAGATGCATGCGTTGAGGTGGCTGACTCATAGCCTGAGGTTGCTGCCTCAAGAGTTGCGCTTGCTGTAAGGGTTGCGGATGCGCAGTAGCAGGTTCCTGAGGAACGAGTTAAGGTTCCTGAGGTGTGAGCTGCGAGAGTTGAGGTAGCGGCTGCGCAGAACGCAGTTCTTGTCTCGCGAGTTGAGGTTCCTGAGGTGCTAGCCTAAGGAGTTGAGGCTCTTGCCTTGAGGAGGGTTGGGTTGTCGTACCTCAAGAGATTGTTGCCTCGCTGGTGGAACCGCAAGCGGAAGCGGAGGAAGTAAGGCATAAGATTCCTGCTCCCATTGCTGAGGTTGCCTTAAGGAAGGCGGAGGATGCTGCACACCGCTGGTAACTGGCAACTCAGTACGCGGTAAGGTATCCTGAGGAACCTCAACATCGTACGCCTGGCAGACTGGACTGCGGTGAGGCGGAGCGATCGCAGGAGGAGGTGTAACCTTCTCAGCCTGACACTCACGCATTAAGACCGCAAGCTGTGACTGCATGGACTGCAGCAAAGTCATCTTGGGGTCGGCAGACCTGATGACTGCGGAGAGTCAGAGCTAACCCAATGACTGCATCCGGGTTGTTGAACTCTAGAGGTCTGGACTTTACGTTTAAGAGGTCTTGAGACCTGAGTCCAGCGTTATCTCCCCGAAATTTCTTCTGCAGACGAGTAAAATAAGGGCTCAATCGTCTGCGGGTGGGAGTGACGGTCTCTGTAAGACACGCCCGCAACCACCGAGGATACTTCTGTGCGCCGATCAAGGCCTGCCGAACCCTTTTGCCCTTCGACATTGCTTCTCCCCTGGGCTTGGGAGCTTGCAAGAGGTCCCGGACTGGGAGGACGACTGGCACGCAAGAAGTACCCTCACGCACAACACTGACACACTTTGCGCTAATCACTTATCACTTTTGAATTTCTGTTTGCACTTATTTCACTGAACTCGAAACTTTAAGTGGTTTGTACCTGAAACACGCAATTCTATCCTTCTTTAAAAGTTAGTAATTGCGAAAACAGAATTACAATGTAACAGAAAAATCTAATGAAAGATAAATAATTTAGTGGCTGGAAAGAGACTAAACACTAGATCAAATAAACTACGTTTAAAATCTCTCACCGCATAAAGCTTGAGAACAAGAATAAACTCTAGAAACGTTTACCTTCTTCCCCTAAAGAGACTAGGGAGAAGAGCAAAAACGATAACAACGTTACTCGCTTGAACGAAACGTTTATCCAGCTCTCTCTCCCTCCGTCTCTATCTCTCTCTCTCTCTCTCTCTCTTGACTTAGAACCTGAGAGAAGAGCCCAATCATATATACTCGTTAAAACATATTATTGTTAAAGGAAAAAAACTGAAAGAATTCCCAAATAAAAAGTTCCTTTATTAGAATTAAAACCATTAAGCTAAGAAAGAATGAACAAAACGTTATAAACGGTTTACTCTTACTGCAACGTGACACCGTGAAAATTCTCTCTCTATCGTAACGATAGAGCGCAAGTTGAACGTTCTGAACGTCAACAACTGCAGAGACAAAACAAAACGTTAGTTCAACTTTGAAACAGTACGAGACTATCAAAGAAATTCTTTCAAAAACATTAAAATAGCATATGTTAACAGGTAAAACCGAAATGACGGGCTCAATGTTAATTAACTTCGGTACAAGAAAAGACCGCCTACTATTAGGAAAGGTCGAATATAAACAAATATAAAAATTAATTTAATAATTTTATAAAAAAGGAAGTTAATCGAAGAGGCCTATAAATGGCGGAGAGATATAAAATAAATCTATAACTTTTGTGAGCAAAATTAAGAAAGAGAGTCTATACTCTCTTAGACACCAACACTTCCGTCTAAGGGAAGGGTCGGCCATTTAAAGGTGAAAGAGAGTTCATACTCTCTTCGTCACCATAATTAATCAAATTAATTCCAAAAGCTAGCTAAGCTAATAATAAAACTTCCTGAATAGCGAAAGCTGAAATCTTAGAGCAATACTTCACCAAAAACCGTGAACAAGACTCCAAAATTATAAGCGTATCCATGAACGTCTTGCCGGAAGCACGACAGAGGAAAAATTGAAGTGGTGTCAACAAGAAGTACTGCAGTACCTGGCCACAGGTGGCGCTTGTGAGTACACCCCCCTCTTGTATAGCGATCGCTGGCGTATCCCTTCCGTAGAATTCTGTCGGGCAACGGAGTTGACAGCTACATGATTATCGGGTAAGTTTAATATTGAAAAATATACAGTATATATGTACACAACATATAGAGAAATCCCTCGGCATATCGCAGTTCACCCATCACTCCCTCAGTATATCGCAATTTAAAAATATATTTTGTACATATAAATCTATATTGCGGATTACTATTTATTTCAGGGGTTTCTGAGGGCAGATAAGGTTTATACTTTTCATATTTCAATTATTTCTAGCCGCAAATAGTTATTTTTAGCTTATATAAGCTTAAACTTATAGATAATAAAAATATAAAAACTATAAAAAAAATATACCAGATATCTATAGCTACTTTACAGTTTTTCAGTTATTCTGGTAGTGGAGGGGGGCTTGAAATGTAACACCTGTGACAGCCGAGGGATTTGCATGTATGTATGTATGTATGTATGTATGTATGTATCTATATATATATATATATATATACAGTACTGTATATATATATATATATATATATATATATATATATATATATATATATATATATATATATATATATATATACACACCCAGTATATGAATGCCAATGTTTGAAATATTACAACTTTAAAATTAGTTATTTTTTTCTTACTATATACAATGAATTAATGGGATGTGTAGACATGTGCACTGGCCAATTTTGTGGAGAGTCTTGCATTATTGTGAATTTGATTAAGTCTGTTCATGAGCATAGCAAGTCCAAAGTTAATGTTAATGGAGTCCTATCAAATGAATTTCCAGTGAACAGCGGAGTACTCCAAGGGAATGTGTTGTCACCTATGTTGTTTATCCTCCCCATGAATTTTGTAATACATAGAATAGTCGGAGATGGTGAAGAAGGATTGGACTGGATTGGTGATAAGAAATTAGCAGACCTGGAATATGCTGATGATGCTGTCCTTATTAGAACAGCACCACCGGATTTGCAATGCTTGCTTACCGGAATGCATGAAATATCACACGAGGTTGGGCTCAAGATAAATAGAAGAAATACAGAGATGATGAGACTGGAGTATACAATGGAAGATGAAATATCAACGGAAGGAGAAAGGATTAATGAGGTAGAATCATTTAAGTATTTAGGAACTATGATCTCCAATAGGAGGTCTTTAGAATTAAGAGTTTAATGAAAGATTGAAAAAAGGTTAAGTAAAATTTGGAAATAAAATTGCCGGAAATTAATACAAAAATCAAGACTATACATCAGTTTAATGAAATCGGTGTTACTATATGGATATGAGTCATGGTATGACAATGAAACCATCTCCAATAGATTTAGTAGATTAGACAACAAAGCCCTCACAAGAATATTGGGAGTTAAATAGCAGGACAGGATTAGAAATGAAACTATAAGCGAGATTACTTGAGTGCCATATGTGTATGAGATCATGATGAGGGGTACATATGGAGATGGTTTGGTCATGTTCTTTGTACTCCCCAAGAGCGATTAGTTCACCAAACATTCAGCTGGGCTCCACAAGGTACTAGAAGAGTTGGAAGACCCAGGCCCACATGGTTGAGGATTATGAAGCGTGAAGTAGATGATGAATGAAGAAGTATTGAAATAAAAGCTCAGGATAGAGATGACTGGCGAAATCTAATCGAGGCCCCTGTATCAATAGGCATAGGAGGAGATGATGAAGATATGACAAGGAAGTATTTTCCAAAGGTTTACAAAGCGACTCTATGACCTTCAACCTCTAAACTTTAAAACTATGAGGTTGCTTCTACAATCTGGGACTCTTACATCATTCTCCTTTTTAAGAAAGGGGTCTATCACTTTCTACTGGGGTTAGACGTGTCATTTTCACATATAACTAATTTTAAATGCATTCCCCAGGCTGTTTTTTATCCTTTGGCATATGAAGATGTGACTTCCTCTCTAAATACCCTCCTATTTCAAATAAGAATAGAAACTATATCAAGTACAATTCTTATAAACTATGAATCATCATTCATATACTGTAATAACTTTGAGGAAAAACAATATATACAGTATATATATATATATATATATATATATATATATCCATGGTCTCTGAAAGCCTTGCAAAAGTTTATGTGACCTCTGCAGTTGAAAAAATAAGATTCTTAAAAACACCATTTTGAAAATTAAACACTTAAATATTTATAACAATTTATGGGTAAAATATCTTTACAATTTGAAAAATCTGAAACAAATATACTTAGAAAATGCAGTATGTACAGAATTTAAATATTCAACATTCTTCCCAAGGCACTAATTTAAAAACAGTACTCTTATCCAAGTTTGCAATTCTATTAAAATATATAATGCACATAGTAAAAGGCAATCCTCTTTATACACTAGCAGTTAAAACCACTTTGATATTATAGGTTTCCTCAATAGCTAAAGTAACTATTTCGGTTACTCCAACAAAATACCAAAGTTCATAACATGAGGAATCATACATAAAATTCAATGTCTTTTTTTTTTTTTTAATTTGCTATATGACTATTTTAATTAGCATTGGGAAAATATTCAATCTATATAGAATGCTATATTATTACTGTGAATGACTTCAGGATTATCAAACCTCATTTGTTTATTAAATAAAAGCTTATACATACAGTACTACAGTATAAAGCTGTACAGTACAGTATTGGTAACTCTAGTAAATTTTTTTAGTGAGGCAGATTTGCACCGACTCCAGCTGTGCCCTTTAAGCTCGGAAAAGTTTCCTGATCACTGATTGGTTGGACAAGATAATTCTAACCAATCAGAGATCAGGAAACTTTTCCAAGCTAAAAGGGCTCCGCTGCGAGTTGGTGCAAATCTGCCGCGCTAAAAGAAATGGACTATATGCATTTTTACCCAAATATTTTGATTAATCAATCCACTTCACTGTATTATAAACTATACTTTACTAATATGTTAACATTCCAACTCTACACAACATGGCACTTGGCATAAAATTCACGTAGCTTTTTGTCATTAAGGGATTATGTGATCAATTCACAATTAAAAAATCATAATTCTATTAATGTTAACTTATAAAAAGTTTCTATATAATTAACACTTTATTAGTATATAACAAGTCTCTATGTAATTAAAACTCCATTTGTAAATAAAAATGTTCTATATAATCAAAACTCTATTTGTAAATAAAAAGTTTCTATATACAGCAACTAAAATATCATTTGTCTCAACTTTTAAATAAAACGTTGTCATCACTTATGCAATCTTAAAGATTTTTTAGTGACAATATAGATTTAATCTATGCCTTACATTTCTTTCAAAATCTGTGTCGAGTCTTTTTCCACAAAATTTGATAAATACTTATCAAAAGACTTGGTGACCCAAACAAGTTACTAAACAGAAGTAAATCACCAACTGCATCCGTTATATTGCTAAACAATTACTAAACATAAAATTAATCTCATGCTTATCCTGAGCCATGTGTTTAAGCACACTACTAATAAATGAATTTACACACACACACACACACACACACACACACACACACACACACACACACGCACACACACACACACACGTCTTCCTGTATCAATAGGACGAGCATCCCAAACCTTCCAATGTTACCCAATAATGCTCTGGTGAAATGAGAGGCGTGGAGTCCCTACGTGCTTGAAATAATTTTATTTCTATGAACCTCCTTAGATGATCATATTGCTTCTTCCCTGAAGCTGATTTAATATAGACATTAACCCCAAAAATCCACAAAAACCTGAAAATTTCCTTTTTTCTTTCCTTCAAGAGGCCACGCCTCTTGCCTACCAAGGTGACATCTAATTGTTAAAGTACCTATATCAGTCTCTTCCTTTGCGCTATACTGAACAGATGATTTTTCTTACTCCAGGGAAATGCTCCTTTTACATCATTTCTAAGGTAATAACTGCTATGAATTTTACCAGAGAAAAAATTGTATAGGAATGCTAGGTTGAACCTAGCTCGCTCACCTATTAAGGTGTCGGTATAATAACTGGGGCGTGATAAATCACAACCAGAGGTCTCGCACTATTTAGATAACTCCTGTCAATATCCCTGAACAGCGAGGAGCCGTTCAACAACCTAACTCCAAATGTTACTACGAACGAGCCCACCCACGCTAGTGACGTCACTCCTATAGCACCACAGATTGGGGCCCGGAAGGGAGGGACGGGTGGGTTCACTGGACGGCACAGGTCTCTTGCCCAGAAATAGATTTTTCCTACGTCAAAATCCCTTTTCTGGGCTCTGACCTGTGCCGCCCAGTGAAATACTACCAGAGAATAGGGACCCAATATGGCTAACTACCTGGCAGTTATTACCTTAGCGGCACAGGTCTCTCGCCCAGAAATAGATTTTTCCTACGTCAAAATCCCTTTTTTCTTACTCCAATAGGAAACTACTAAAAGTTTCCTAAAAGATTATGGAAACTATATCCCATTACAGTAATCCAGTTTCTCAAGATAAGCAGCTGAGAACTGAAGCAGAAAATTCAACCAGGTGTTTACATAGGAGCTAATTATCAACTGTTTGATAGCGGTTATTTAGGGTCCCCCTACACTGTTTTGAGCGTTTCCCTTGTGGTTTATCTAATTCAACTATTAATTCAGTATGTTTTCTCAAATTGCTGTGTGTGCCAGTGAGAGTAGTTCATTCATTTGTGAAGGTGTTGGTTCATTTTGTTTTGAGGAAGTTTGTTACTTTTTCTCTTGTAAGTTCACAACAGTTAATAGATGACCACTGCAAATTGTTATACATAATTCATTTTGTATACACTACACTTTTACTAATTATGACATGCACTTAATTCAGAGATATCCAGAAATTATTGAAAAGTAATTTTATCCCTATGTATTCTTCAATATTTCCCAACACACATTTGGGTGTACGGCTTAGAGCTTTGAACCCTGATGTTTGAGATAGTGTACCGAGATGAAGTACGGGAGGTATTTGGGCGTTCATGATTAACTATACCAATAGCATGAACATTTTATGATTGCAGCATTAGAGAAAGAGAATGGTCTGAAACATTTCTTTAAACTTTAGAAATCTTTCAGTTGAATGTTGTTTCAAATGATAGTAAGTCTGGTTCATTGTAGGCTCGAGACATGTGCTATGCATCCTTTATAAAGTGCCAAATAGAAATTTTACAATATTCACTATGCAAAAATTTAAGAATATTCATCAAGATGGTAAAACACTAAATACCTAAGAATGACATAGCTGTAGAACATAGGAAAATGGTGCCAAATAGAACATTAAAAGTTCCAAACCGGCAACTCTGCATAAAGTTCTGCATTGTCATAAAAAAAAGTGAATAAACAAGTAAATCACTGATATCTAGCAGTGAGAACCTATCACTAAAGACATCTATTTGGTAATGTTATCCAATTAAGCTGCTCAAGCTAAGTTCTGATACAGTACTTCTTTTGTTCTACGTTGTCTCCAGATGTAGAAGAGGCACTACTGTATCCTTTACAGTTTAATTATGTTATAGATTTTTGGGCTCGGGCCATGTCGTCCTGATGGAAGTTCCTTCTGGCAACTTTCTACTGTATAATATTTCTGCAATTGATATTACAAGAGAATTACCGTCAGGTATCACGGGGTTCCAACCCCGGGAAACGACTATCAGAAGATACTGTATCGTGTATAATCAGGGACGTATCGCTACATTATTGACACAAGTACAAGAATGCAAGGAAAGTTTCTAACTACATTCCGGGTTATTGGGGGAAAAATTTGTCTCTTAAAGCAATGTATAATACTTTCTAGCTTCAAACATGGATCTGAATAGTAATTCTCATTTACATATTGTGAATACAGCATAAATGAAGGATAGGGTAGGATAGCATTATAAAATTTAGGCCTCAAGCTGGGGCATCAATATATAAATAAAGGAGAATGTTTAATACAAGGGAATGAAATATTTTTTCTTCCTTGCAGCAATTTACAAAGGATGATTTATCTTGATCAATAATTGTACAATTTACTTTACTCATGCAGAGATTAACATACACGAGTGTGACAATTTGAGCATTAGTTGGGATGGTATTCATAAAATTCATTTTGAGAATAGTTAAATTGCAGGAAATATATTCTTAGAACAAATCTGCTTTAGAGTTACTGGATTGATGACATCTAGACGACTTGATCTTACATCGATTTTGTATAAAGTTGTAAACGTAAAAGAAACAAGCTTTTAGTCATGGGTAAAATCCAGAGGAATTAGGGTAGTTAATCATAGAAGGATTAAGTTAGGTATGCTGCACCAGACCTTAAATAGACCAAGCCATTAATGAGTTTTCTGGTTTAGATAATGAGCTTCATAATATAATCTTGACTGTACTACTATAGTTTTTAAAGTTAGTCTAGTGGTTATTTGGCCGAAAGAAATTTGATTCACGCCCCAGCTTCAAACTCTGTGGCGTAACTCCTCAAGTTCTGACTATCAGCTCTAGTGCACTGGTCAGTAAGGGGTCTGATGTTGCAAAACCACATGACAAAGTTGAGTTTCTCTCAGTGCCTCACACTCTTATTTAGTTCCTCTCTTTGAGCCTTACACTCTTATTTACTTTCAAATCTTATACAGCACAACCGTTGCATAATCCAATCGGCAAAGACTAACAAGAGCATTTATTACCACAAGAGTTACGGCATCTTTTGACTGGCCAGACAGTACTACATTGGATCCTTCTCTCTGGTTACGGTTCATTTTATCTTTGCCTACACATAAACCGAATAGTCTGGCCTATTCTTTACACATTGTCTACTGTCCACATACACCTGACAACACTGAGATTACCAAACAATTCTTCTTCACCCAAGGGATTACTGCACTGTAATTGTTCAGTGGTAAGCACCTCTTCTAGGAGAAGGACACTCCCATATCAAACCATTGTTCTCTAGTCTTGGGTAGTGCCATAGCCTCTGTACCATGGCCTTTCACCGTCTTGGGTTAGAGTTCTCTTGCTTGAGGGTACACTCAGGCACACTATTATATCTAATTTCTCTTCCTCTTGTGTTGTTAAAGTTTACATAGTTTATATAGATATTCATTTTAATGTTGTTACTGTTCTTAAAATATTTTATTTTTCCTTTTTTCTTTTCCTCACTGGGCTATTTTCCCTGTTGGAGCCCCTGGGCTTATAGCGTTCTGCTTTTCCAATTAGGGTTGTAGCTTAGCATATAATAATAAATAATAATAATAATTTATTACTTTTGAATTACAAAGTATAAAACCAAATACCCAGTAGGCAGCTTGGTTCTAATATCCATCCACTTACTGAAGTAGGAACCATATAATTCTGAATTCATGGTGTAGCATGCATATCACTGGCTCTCTATTTATGATGGGTTGCATTTGCACAACAGTGAACATAGTTTGCTTACAGGCTTGGCCACTAGCTCATCACAATTTCTTATTAACCCTTTTACCCCCAGGCTCTTTGGAAATTTCCAACCCTTAACCCCCAAGGGGTTACTTTTTCCACAGCACATTTTGCAGTATATTCTTTTTAAATAGCTCCAACATCCTTCATTTTTGTCATAGAGAGGTCAGGTTGGTCTCATTCTCTTGGAAAATGCCGGAATTTTCTCAAAAAATTATCAAAATTATGAAAAAAAAATTTTTTATAGCATTTTTTTGTAAGGACGTACCGGTACGTCCATGGGGGTAAAGGGATGAGTTTTGTGAAACGTACCAGTACGTCCTTTGGGGTTAAAAGGGTTAATGTAGGTGTTAGTAATTCTCAAGACGAAACTAGGTTTACCTTACACAAGACAAGATTCCCATTTGGGGTAAACAAAGAGAAGGGCAGTTTTGACATGAGAGGTTTTTCGCTTGGCCATATTTTGAACTTGTCGAGATGCGAATGAATAAATTAAACAGGCGATTATATATTATTCTAAGAAATGACTAAATTTGCATCTCTTAGCTTAAAATTGAATTCTCTAAGAAGCATTATCTCAGTGTGTATTCATATGTGACCATAAACTAAAACTTGAGTGATACATATAAAGAAATTTGTATTTGAATAAAGTTTCAGGTGAAATAAGCAATTACCAATATAGACAAAGATGGATTTAATTTCTTATGAATACCCAGGGTGAACAGAGTAATTTTAAATCTATTCTCTGTTTCTTTAATGTTAGGAATATACTGTAGCTAGATATAACTAGGATCAGATTATAAATATTGCATAATCATTTCCATTTAATACAAAGTAGAATGAGAAATTAAGTATTTTGTTGGTGAAAAATACTTTTCAGTTTCACACGACAGGTGTTGTTTACATCCAATGCAATATGAAGTCGTTTCATTCAATTGTTTCCATAATTTGATATTTTACAGGCTTGGGTAAAGTAAGGGATTTTAACGAAGGGAAAATCTATTTCTGGGCGAGGAACCTGTGTCGCCCAGTGAAATGCTCCTATAGCACCATTTCTAAGGCATAGTTATTTCTAAATATACCAGAGAAAAATAGGATGCATGGAATGCCAGGAATAAACCCAGCTCGCTCACTCTATGAGTGTTGGTATAGTAAACTGGGGCGTGATAGAACCATGACCATAGGTCCCTCACCAGTTAGACCTCTCCCTCATCAACATCCCCGGAACAACGAGGTGCCGTCCTACACCCGTCTGCTGCCTCCTACTACGACTATCCTTCCCCATCCCTACACCTCCCCACCCCCTTGCCTCATTCCTCCTTAGCACCAGCGTTGGTCAGACGTGTTTTGCTTTGCTCTGTGTTGTTTTGTGCTTTTGAAGATGTCCGACGTTTTGGAGATCCCTGCTCCAAAGTTGAGTATTATATTTGTCTGGTTGGGATTTCTAGGTAGCAATACTCATTTAATCTTTTACCGGGTTGGTTTTTCTAATTATATCATCTTATCGCCGCTTATTCAGGTTCCCTTACAGGGGTTCGCCCACGGCCATTTTGGTGTCGCTTCCTCGTGATCTCTTTGTATGGGATAGTTTACAGACTAAGCAGTGAGTACTGTCCTTCATCATAGTGACTTATTGAATCCCTTAGTACTCTAAAAGCTGTACCTTCAACAAGTTTCTCAGCGTTTTTAGCTTCGATCAGATTCAAAAAATTAAATTGCAAGAAGAGTCAGATAACAAAGCTATTATAAAAGGTAAAGAGCTTGGATCCGTTTTTTGTTTCATGATTATTTTCCAAATGCAATTTGCTTTATATAGTATGATGAGCAGATGGTATTGAATTAAGCAAACTGGAGGCATATATTAAGAATATCAATCATCAATGCAGTTCAGTTAAGTTAAAAGAACAAGATTCTTCCTCACAAATGGTATCATCTTCCGGATGTACAGTATTTCCAGAAGTTTAGAATTAGTAAGGATGACCAGATGTAATCTTGTTTGCAATATCTCTAGACATTATGATAGAAGTGGGGCATTCAACAGGACCAAGTATTCTAGCATGGGAAGTGGGTGCCTTGATACAGGACTGGTCGAATCGAGATCAGTACATTTTCCCCAATTCATCATGATTCAACAGGTGATAAACTAATTCAACAAAAGACAAATTTGTTCTACATTGTATTAATGAACAGTTGTATGAGGCTGATGGGCCGTTATCAGCCTCAGAGATTGGTTTTCAGGTCTAATGTCTCTGTGGTAAGAGTGACCGAGGAAGTTGCCATCAACCATTCATCTCAAGCAACCTTTTTCAACAGCACTCCATTCCAAACCCCTGCATGCTACATCAAACTTCATGAAGGCTGTTGAAAATATCCTCAGAGACAAGGACTTTTTCCAGGCTCTCTAGTTTGTCTATTTTAGGTTTCAAAGACAATCCATATATAAGCTTAATAGGTCAATGGAATATTGATTTTAATTGGGGTTAAAGAATTGAGTCAGTAACTAAAACTAGTTTTGAAAATATTAAAATTATGCTTTCCATTTATCTAATGATAGGACTTGTCCATATAAGCTCATCTTATCTTTTTTGTCAACATTCAAAGCTAGCATGATTTCAAGAGTGCAGTAATTGCTTCAGCAGTATAGTATAAACTAATTGGACTGGAAAATCTTTTCATGTGGCTCAACCATACTGGACTAAACTCCTTTCCTGAAAGAAGCTGTCGTTTTCAGCTATTAAGTGTCTTCATGTTCACACGTCACACCACTAAAATTGGTTCAAACTTAGAATGTTTGGTAAATCTTTTTAATAGGAAATTTCAAGTTTAATATCTGTTTCTCTGATGTTATTCTTGCTAAATGCATCAGTGAACTACAAGCTCTTTCCTGTAAGGTAAGTTTAGAGAAACATTAGAGAATCTTATTGCTTTTTCCTGCTTTCAG
This sequence comes from Palaemon carinicauda, assembly GCF_036898095.1. Taxonomy (NCBI): domain Eukaryota; kingdom Metazoa; phylum Arthropoda; class Malacostraca; order Decapoda; family Palaemonidae; genus Palaemon; species Palaemon carinicauda. Next base: position 66,101,474 of record NC_090759.1, read on the forward strand.
AGCTAAGAATAATTTTAAGGCAAATATAGGATACAAAAGTTACAACTGTATCACAGAGAATAGATTTCTATAGTTGGTGAGGGCTGTCTAAGTATTATTTAGCCAAAACTGCAGACATTTAGATTAATGTTTCTAATCCCACTTGGCCCAAATGATTATCTTTCCTGGTTAAAAGATTGGTCACAAAGGCTCACAATGAGTTGCTTTCAAGACAGAAAAAAAGGCATCCAATTAGATGTGCATCTACATCATTGAAATTTTGTGGGAATCAGTCTTTGGAAAGTTTTAGTTGCAAATCCGGGCTTACCAAATCAATATTCATTAATCATTATCTTAAAAGAATTCTGGTTTTCTTATCAAAATTACTGGGCATTAGTTTCCATAACAGAAGCTGGGGATCAATAAAGCTTATTATCTTTGAGTTCTCTTAATGGATGAATCTAATTAGTCTTAGAGGTATTTAGAATAACTTTAGCTGTAACAGTTTAGAACCAAGGCACCACATTAAGAGGCAACCGTGGTGTAATAAATAAGTACTGTACTGTATTTTCTTTTAAAACTTTAAATTTCCTATCTCTTTCTTTTATGATCCCCCCTTCATGAGTGTGAGACTCAGCAATATGAATATCAGGGGAGGGTCATAGAAATAAATGGAATTCTCACAAAATTTTTTTTTCTATACTCACCTGATGTTCATACAGTATACAGTACATGACCACCCTCCCTTCCACTGACTGATGAGGTCAAGAGGATAGGACATTAGTTTTGATGTCGAGACTGATTTCAGTTAACTTTAACAACCAGATGTCACATTAGTGGATGAGAGGCAGCCTCTTACAGTGAAGAAAATGGAAATATTTAGTTTTTTTGGGCTACAGTACGTCAATATCGAGTCAGCATCAGGGACAAAGCAGTATGAACATCAGGTGAGTATAGAAATAACATATTTTTATCATTAAAATTAAATTCAAATCAAAGCATACGTTTACTAAGTGAAGGAACAGAACTTTTCACTCATCCAATATTATCCGGTGTTTGGTTGTCACAAATTTTTAAGGGAAGCAAAATAAAAACAAAACCTCGCATACATGATTCAAACGACTTTCCAAGAATACTTTTTTTTTCCAATAAAAAGTATAAAACCATATTCGTGCAGAAAACTAAAACTTCTTGAGTAAAATACTATTGTAACCTTAGAGACAACCATTACTTCCACCATCCAGTGTAGATCATGGGAGTACTGTAGTCTGTCTTTATAGACCAATCATCTTTGTTCAAGATCAATTATTCAGTAAAAATTATCTAACTAAAAGTTTCACTTTCCCCATCTTTCTTACACAATCTGGGAAAGCGTTCCTTTGTATACAAATTGATCATACTTCAAATTATCCTCAACTAGATTTTCCATATCTTTCCTCATCATTCTTCATTGGATTTTGTTTAATCCTCATTCATTTTTGATAGATAAGAGTTAATTTCTGATGGATCAGATGACTGGATCAATGAGTAACCTCTTAAAAGATTACACCCATAAAGAACTCCACCATGATTTGTCAAAATGTTTAAAAAAAAGGGTTGATACATGAACAATCTTGTCACATAAACTTGGTTCATAAGGAAAGTACTTCTGGCAAAGACTACTTATAAAATATTTCATCATGTACCATATCCTCATAGGCAATAGGCCATGCTTTTTTATAAGATCTTAATTCCACAGCTCTTCAAGTTGTAACTAGCTTATGTTTTAAGGCTTTAGTAAGGCTCCAAGTTTCTGATCTCCACTTCTTCATGACTTCGGCCAGTAATGATGCAACAGCAAGTCTGTGCTGCACAGCCTAAGTCAATGGAGTTTGCCCTTCAAAACACATCTTTCTTAGAATGAACAAGATTACAGCCTCAACTTCTGAATGACACGGTGGCCAGAGTAGTCGTCTCTAAAGAACTTGCACCATGGATATCACAAACAAGTTTCATTTCAATATCTTCAGGCAAGAAAATGTTAGATATACATTAAGTGCATCTTTGAGCATGCTATTCTTTGAACATATTATCCACTAGTCCTCTAAAATTACATTACATAACTGATATACAAAATATACTTTGAGGTAGTAGTTATTGTACATACAGTACTGCATTACATGCATACTTTTCATCTGGATTGTCAATATCTACTGTATTGCATGGTCTTCCATAATTTTCATTACAGATACCAATGTAGAAAAGATTGTCATATGCTTGAATAAGTGTCATCCTCTTTCTCCTTACTTACAATACAATCTTCATCAGTTTTCCTATTCGAATCACTTTCAATCGCACCACAAACTTGTTTACTTTCCCTGATATGGTCATCTGTGTGTAGTTCAAGAGATTGTATATCTCTAAAGTTTTCTTGGCATAGAATGCACTCGTATGTGATCTTCCCGTGAGAGCCAATGTGCCGTTTCAACTGATTGTTTAGCAAAAACCTCTTCTTACAAACAAAGCATTCGAATGGCTTCTCTCTTATGTGTTGACTTCGAAAATGGATGTTGAGGTTACCTTTCTGTACAAACCTTTTGTTACAAACGTGACATTCAAATTTCTTAATACCTAGATGAATGTCCATATGTCGACTCAGACCGCATCTTTGGGTAAATCTTTTCCCACAAATTATGCATTCAAGTCTTTTCTCTTCATTTCTTATATTCAGCAAGTCGGAATGAACAAGCAATTCTTCAGGGGAAGATTTTCCGCTCATCTTCCGTTCCTGCAATAGAAGAATTGTGTTCAGACAAACTGTCACTGACATTCTTCAGTTTTGTATAAAAAGTTAAGCCTGTCCAACTCTGACAATCGTTGCTTAGAATTTTTAATGTCACACAATGAAGTGCTAAATACATAGCAAGCTTAATTATTGGTAACCAAGACCACACTTATACATTTTAGATTCGTTTCCTTCAACAAACGTAAATGCTAGAAATGTTCAGCATCTCAACAAATATAAAATACTGCACATATACTTTCATTTCATAACCTACTTTACCTCTTATTTTCCATAAATTCTTTTAAGCTAGAGGAGTAATAATTCCATTACCGAAGTCTACTTCTTGAAAAGTGTGTTTCACAATAAACCGATTACTTAGAACTAAATCTACTTTGTGTAAATAAATTCCCCTCAGGGCTCCATTTTCTTGAAAACAGTAAGTTGTTAGTTGGTTGTACTGTGGACTAATGGGATAGATTCCCATGTTTCCTGGGTTACACGTCATTATTCACTTATCTCTCATACCATTAAATTTTCATCCTAATGTACAATAGCCGAGGTGTAAAGTTATGGAATTATTTGGATTTTATATCTCAAGATCTACACACCCATATTCTAAAATGAGTGTTTTGATTTTGCTTTATGTTTTTGTGTGCAATACTGTATCTGCTATCCGATAAGGGTCATAACCCCCAGAAAGCAAATGAGGGACCATACCTTAAAATAAAAAAAAAAAAATAAAAAAAGAGAGAGAGAGAGAGAGAGAGAGAGAGAGGAGAGAGAGAGAGAGAGAGAGAGAGAGAGAGAGTATGGTATAGTACTGCAGCTTTACTTCTGGATTTATTAGATCAGATTGGATTTATGAATTTACAGGTTAAAGATGGGTTTCAGTTCCAGTTTCATCAGACTTGAAGCTCACCAGAACGTCAGTCGGGCAAGCCCCCTCACCAATTATGATGCTCAACCATAGCAGTGGCCTCTCCAGTAAACAGCTTAAACTCACGATCTCGGGCGGGGATCGATCTGCCGCCATGCAAATGCTAGGCAAACATGTTACAACTGTATTAGCCTACAACACTGGTACCTGCGAGACCATTTAGCGCTTGAACCCTTTGGTTATACAGTACTGTACTTACTATCAAATACTGTATAAGATGAGGAGAAGAAGCAGGAATGGTGGTATAGCCTAAGGATACAATGCAACTACAGCTAGGGTCTAAAGGAACACTGCGAAAGACCCTTAGACACTGTATGAGGTGCACTAATTGCACTACCTCCCTTTAGGGGATTAGTGGATTGGATTTATGAATCTGGTCTGTACAGCCTTGGGCTGGGTTCTGTGAGGCCATACAGTGCCCAAGAGCAAATGGGAAAACCTTGTAGTTACATTTTGAAGTGAAAGTTAGAAGAGGTTGGACAGCAAGATGGAATAAAGAAACCAGGAATGAAGGTAAAATAGATGGATATATAGCGAGTCCAGGTAGAGGCCAAAGGAGTGCTGCAAAGGCACTGCCTACATTTCTTTGGGGTGTTTTGCCAGAGCTTTCCATTGAAAGTTTCTTGCTTTTAGAAGGACAAAGGGAGCAAGGATAGACTTGGTTTTAATGTAACCAAACGTATCAGGGTTGCACACATATTCAGTTCAAGATGAGGATTCACTGGTAAAGTAGGATTAAAAGCTTGAATAATGACATCTAGTTGTACTTTGATAACTAATACTTCCTTAAAAAAATGTTATTTTCATTAGTAAAATAAATTTTTGAATATACTTACCCGATAATCATGTAGCTGTCAACTCTGTTGCCGACAGAAATCTACGGTCGGGATACGCCAGCGATCGCTATACAGGTGGGGGTGAACACCACAGCGCCATCTGTGGTCAGGTACTCTAGTACTTCTTGTCAACACCACCTCAATTTTTTCCTCGGTCCACTGGTTCTCTATGGGGAGGAAGGGTGGGTCAATTAAATCATGATTATCGGGTAAGTATATTCAAAAATTTATTTTACTAATGAAAATAACATTTTTCAATATTAATCTTACCCGATAATCATGTAGCTGATTCACACCCAGGGTGGTGGGTGGAGACCAGCATACATGTTAACACAGAAGCTAAGTATCCCGTATTTTATTTTATTAGTTATTCAAAAATAACATAAAATAAATAAGTACCTGGTAAGGAAGACGACTTGAACCATTACTCTGCCTTTATTAAGTACGTCTTTCTTACTGAGCGTAGCGGTCCTCTTAGGATGCTGAACGACTCTTAGGTGCTGAAGTATAAAGGGCTGCAACCCATACTAAAGGACCTCATCACAACCTTTAACCTCGGCGCTTCTCAAGAAAGAATTGACCACCCGCCAAATCAACAAGGATGTGGAAGGCTTCTTAGCCAACCGTACAACCCATAAAAAGTATTCAAGAGAAAGGTTAAAAAGGTTATGGGATTATGGGAATGTAGTGGCTGAGCCCCCGCCTACTACTGCATTCGTTGCTACGAATGGTCCCAGGGTGTAGCAGTTCTCGTAAAGAGACTGGACATCTTTGAGATAGAATGATGCGAACACTGACTTGCTTCTCCAATAGGTTGCATCCATAACACTCTGCAGAGAACGGTTCTGTTAGAGGGCCACTGAAGTAGCCACAGCTCTCACTTCATGTGTCCTTACCTTCAGCAAAGCAAGGTCTTCTTCCTTCAGATGAGAATGTGCTTCCCTAATCAGGAGCCTGAATAGGTAAGAAACTGAGTTCTTAGACCTTGGAAGAGAAGGCTTCTTGATAGCCCACCATAAGGCTTCTGATTGTCCTCGTAAAGGTTATGACCTTTTTAGATAGTACCTAAGAGCTCTAACTGGGCAAAGTACTCTCTCCAGTTCGTCCCCCACCAAGTGTGACAGGCTTGGGATCTCGAACGACTTAGGCCAAGGACGTGAAGGAAGCTCGTTTTAGCAAAAAACCGAGCTGCAAGGAACATGTAGCCGTTTCAGATGTGAAAACTATGTTCCTGCTGAAGGCGTGGATCTCACTTACTCTTTTAGCTGTTGTCAAGCACACGAGGAAAAGAGTTTTTAATGTGAGGTCCTTAAAAGAGGCTGATTGGAGAGGTTCAAATCTTGATGACATAAGGAACCTTAGGACCACGTCTAGATTCCAGCCTGGAGTGGACAACCGACGTTCCTTTGAGGTCTTGAAAGACCTAAGGAGGTCCTGTAGATCTTTGTTGGTGGAAAGATCCAAGCCTCTGTGGCGGAAAACCGCTGCCAACATACTTCTGTAACCCTTAATCGTAGGAGCTGAAAGGGATCTTACGTTCCTTAGATGTAACAGGAAGTCAGCAATCTGGGTTACAGTGGTACTGGATGAGGAAACTGCATTGGCCTTGTACCAGCTTCGGAAGACTTCCCATTTAGACTGATAGACTCTGAGAGTGGATGTCCTCCTTGCTCTGGCAATCGCTCTGGCTGCCTCCTTCGAAAAGCCCCTAGCTCTTGAGAGTCTTTCGAAAGTCTGAAGGCAGTCAGACGAAGAGCGTGGAGGTTTGGATGTACCTTCTTTACGTGAGGTAGACGTAGAAGGTCCACTCCTAGAGGAAGAGTCCTGGGAATGTCGACCAGCCATTGCAGTACCTCTATGAACCATTCTCTCGCGGGCCAGAGCGGAGCCAACCAATGTCAGCCGTGTCCCTTTGCGAGAGGCGAACTTCTGAAGTACCCTGTTGACAATCTTGAACGGCGGGAATGCATACAGGTCGAGATGGGACCATTCCAGCAGAAAAGCATCCACGTGAACTGCTGCTGGGTCTGGAATCGGAGAACAATACAACGGGAGCCTCCAGGTTATCGAGGTAGCGAACAGATCTATGGTTGGCTGACCCCACAGGGCCCAAAGTCTGCTGCAAACATTCTTGTGAAGGGTCCACTCTGTGGGGATGACCTGACCCTTCCGGCTAAGGCGATCTGCCATGACATTCATATCGCCCTGAATGAACCTCGTTACCAGCGTGAGCTTTCGATCTTTTAACCAGATGAGGAGGTCCCTTGCGATCTAGAACAACTTCCACGAATGAGTCCCTCCCTGCTTGGAGATGTAAGCCAAGGCTGTGGTGTTGTCAGAGTCCACCTCCACCACCTTGTTAAGCTGGAGGGACTTGAAGTTTATCAAGGTCAGATGAACCGCCAACAGCTCCTTGCAATAGATGTGAAGTGTCCTTAGCTCCTGATTCCATGTTCCCGAGCATTCCTGTCCGTTCAAAGTCGCACCCCAGCCCGTGTCTGATGCGTCAGAGAAGAGACGGCGGTCGGGTTTCTGAACAGCCAAAGGTAGACTTCCTTGAGAAGAAAGCTGTTCTTTCACCACGTGAGAGTAGACCTCCTCTCTTCGGAAACAGGAACTGAGATCGTCTCTAGCGTCATGTCCTTTATCCAGTGAGCCGCTAGATGATACTGAAGGGGGGGAGGTGGGGTCTCCCTAACTCGATGAACAGTGCCAGCGATGAAAGTGTCCCTGTTAGACTCATCCACTACCTGACTGAGCATCGGTTCCTTCTCAGCATGCTCTGGATGCAATCTAGGGCTTAGTATATCTTTGGGGCCGACGGAAAAGCCCGAAAAGCTCGACTCTTAAGATCCATACCCAGGTAGACAATGGTCTGGGATGGGACGAGCTGGGACTCCTCAAAATTGACCAGGAGGCCCAGTTCCTTGGTCAGATCCATAGTCCATCTGAGAATCTCCAGACAGCGACGACTTGTGGGAGCTCTTAAAAGCTAGTCGTCTGACGGAGCCGGACACAAGATCATGGTACTGCTGCACAGTCTGTGAACTGTCAACCATGGGGAAGCGAGGAAGTACAGTGACAACCCGAAGCTGTCTAGACTGTCTGGGTCGTACAGACAACTCCTTATCGGGTTGCTGAGGTTGCCGCACTGCGTCACAACAAGACACTTCTGCTGGTTGTTAAACGTCTTCCCAGTGACACAGACTCCGTAAACAAAAAAACCTCTAACAAGGGCTAAGCTTGGACTGCATGTCTTGCAACACAGCTCAAGGTCTATGGGAGCAGGTGTGGTAACAGACGGGGTTAGCGACTGAAGTGGAACCATTACCCTCCCTGGAAGCATGCTATGCTTAAATAAAAGTCCATAGGAGGCTAAGCAGCTAAAGGCTCCTCTCCAAATGACAGAGTCCTCAAGGGAAAATCAGAAGGAGGGAGAATAGCACTTTCTCATCTACAGGAACCATATCCGAGAAAAGCTAAGTTCTCTCAGTGAGGGTTTCACTGGTGCAAAAGCAGCAGACTAGAAGGCAACGTTATGAAACTGCTTGACAGTCTAGTGAGTTGGCAACAACCAAAGATGTGTGACTGAGAAGCATGCGGTAAGGTATGCAGAGCATGCTGTATGTAGAGCATGCTGTAAGGTAAGCAGAGCATGTTGCATGGCGTGCGGCTTATGCTGCATGGGATGAGGCTCATGCTGCATGGGATGAGGCTCATGCTGCATGGTATGAGACTCATGCTGCATGGGATGAGGCTCAAGCTGCAAGGGATGAGGCTTATGCCGCATGCGTTGAGGAGGATGCCGCATAGTATGAGGCTCCTGCCTCATGGGTTGAGGCGGTTGCCGCATAGCATGAGGCTTTTGCCTCATGGTTTGAGGAGGACTTTTTAAAGAAATCTGAACCTGACACTAATATAGCTGTCCGAGGATTTACCTGGTGAGACATCAGTCTCTTCACCAGCGAGTTTTACCAGATTTCCCCGGGCCACCACGTGACACAATTGGTAGTAATTCATTCAAATTACCCCTAATGAGTCAATATGGATAAATATCAACACAACATCGTGTTCAAATAGAAATAAATTTCTACCTCATACTTGGGATCGAACGCTAGCCCCTTCTAATGAAAGGCCAGGTCGAAACCAACCATGCCACGAGAGCCCATTCAAGAGTTGAGGTTCTTGCCTCAAGAGTGGAGGTGGCTGCCGCAAGAGTTGAGGTTGCTGCCTCAAGGATGGTGGAGGTTGCCGCAACGCAAGAGGTTGCTGCATAGCGCTGGTATCTGGCAACTCCCAATGCGGCAGCTCACGCGTGGAGGTAGGTTGAGGAACCTCAACATCATACGTCTGGCAGGGTGGACTGCGCAGAGGTGGCGTTGAGGTTGCTGCCTCGAGGATGGTGGAGGTTGTCGCACCGCAAGAGGTAGCTGCCTCGAGGATGGAGGAGGTAGTCGCAACGCATGAGTCTCCTACCTCAAGGGTAGAGGAGGTTGCAGCAAAGCATAAGGCTCCTGCCTCAAGTGTTGAGGAGGTTGCCGCGTGGCAAGAGGCTCCTGCCTCAAGGAAAGTGGAGGTTGCTGCACAGAGCTGGTATCTGGCAACTCCCAATGCGGCAGCTCACGCATGGAGGTAGCTTGAGGAACCTCAATATCATACGTCTGGCAGGCTGGACTGCGTAGAGGTGGAGGAGCGCTCGCAGGAGGAGGTGTGTTAACCTTCTCTGCCTGAAACTCCTGCATCAACACCGCAAGCTGAGACTGCATTGTCAGCAGCATAGACCACTAGAGTTTAAGAAAGACAACAACAAACGGAGCTACTGTCCGTTGAAACTGAGGGTCTAAAACAGCTGGTGCGGCAACAGACGGAGTTACTGTCTGTTGCGATACCACCTTGCCTCTCTGGGAGGTGTGCAGTTGTCGTACTGCAGCAAGTCCGAACTGACCCAGTGCTAATGGCACCACCCAGGAGTTGGACTTGCGCGGAAGGGACCGACTTGCACTTAAAAGCTGCAAGATTTGGTCCATGGTTTCTGCGAGAAACCTCTTCCGCAGACGAGGAATAAATGGGCTCTCTCGTCTTTGTGTGGGTGGGGTGATCACGTCGGCTACGTGAGTTGGTTACACCCGAAACCACGGAGGGAAACGTCTGTTCGTCGATCAAGGCCTGCTGAACCCATAAGTCCTTCGACATTACTTCTCCCCTGGGCTTGGGAGCTTGTAAGAGGTCCCAGACTAGGCGAACAACTGGCACGAACAGACGAACCCTCGAACGCAACACTGTAACACTTTGCGCTTATCACTGTATCACTTTTGATTTTCTGTTTGCACTTATTTCACTGAACTCGAAACTTCAAGTGGTTTGTACCTGAAACACACAATTCTATCCTTCATTAAAAGTTAGTAATTGCGAAAACAGTATTACAATGTAACAGAAAAACATAATGAAAGATAAATAATTCAGTGGCTGGAAAAGAGATTAAACACTAGATCAAATAAACTACGTTTAAAATCTCTCACCGCATAAAGTCTGAGAACAAGAATAAAACTCTAGAAACGTTTACCTTCTTCCCCTAAAGAGACTAGGGAGAAGAGCAAAAACGATAACAACGTTACCCGCTTGAACGAAACGTTTATCCTCCTCTCTCTCCCTCCGTCTCTATCTCTCTCTCTCTCTCTCTTGACTTAGCACCTGAGAGAAGAGCCCAATTATATATATCGTTAAAACATATTATTGTTAAAGGAAAAAAACTGAAAGGTTTCCCAAATAAAAAGTTCCTTTATTAGAATAGAACCATTTAAGCTAAGAAAGAATGAACAAAACGCTAGAATCGGTTTACTCTTACTGCAACGTGACACCGTGATAGACTCTCTCTCTATCGTAACGATAGAGCGCAAGTTGAACGTTCTGAACGTCAACAACTGCAGAGACAAAACAAAACGTTAGTTCAACTTTGAAAACAGTACAAGACTATCAAAGAAATTCTTTCAAAAACATTAAAATAGCATAATATGTTAACAGGTAAAAACGAAATGACGGGCTCAAAGTTAATTAACTTCGGTTCCAAGAAAAGACCGCCTACTATTAGGAAAGGTCGAATATAAACAAATATAAAAATTAATTTTAATAAGTTTATAATAAAAGGAAGTTAATCAAAGAGGCCTATAAAAGGCGGAGAGATATAAAATAAATCTATAACTTTGTTAAGCAAAATTAAGAGAGTCTATACTCTCTTCGACACCAACACTTCCGTCTAAGGGAAGGGTCGGCCATTTAAAAGTGAAAGAGAGTTCATACTCTCTTCGTACCAAAATTAAATCAAAAATTAAATCAAATTAATTCCAAAAACTTGCTAAGCTAATGATATAGCTTCCTGAATAGCGAAGGCTAAACTCTAGAGCAAATACATCACCAAATCGTGAGCAATAACTCCAGAATCAACAGCGTATCCATGTAGGTCTAGCCGGAGGCACGACAGAGGAAAAATTGAGGTGGTGTTGACAAGAAGTACTAGAGTACCTGACCACAGATGGCGCTGTGGTGTTCACCCCCACCTGTATAGCGATCGCTGGCGTATCCCGACCGTAGATTTCTGTCGGCAACAGAGTTGACAGCTACATGATTATCGGGTAAGATTAATATTGAAAACTATAACTTTCCTTATAAGGGGACTATGACATTCTAGAACATATGTAATTCTCTGCTCCTCTTACGCAAGATTGTTATTGGGAGAGCAAATTACTGTCTATTGGACTGAGACCTTGAAAAGGAGTGAACTGCTTTGCTGGTGCTATCATCTATAGTGCTGTCAAGGAACTTGATAAATACCAGCCTTAAGGAGCCAAATAAAATCTCTTCTGGAGACAAATGGGCCATAAAGAATAGTAAAGAGCTGTATATTAACACCAAGAATAAATACAGATGAGAACAAAAGATCTCAACGTTCCTTTCCAGGGCAGATACAAAAGTTATTTCAAAGAATATCTGCAACCTTGTTACAGTTTGTCTTCATTGAGTTAGAAAAATTAGGAGAGAATAGCCATGCCTGAGGAAATATAGGAACGGTTGCTTCCTGCCACACGTACAGATGCAGCCAGGATATAATTCTATGTAAACAAAAAAAAATAATGTATACCTACAGTATACCTAACAGTGAAAGTGCAAGGACCTGGAAAGGGCTAATTATAAAGCCAGAATATTTAAAAATTTATTTTTTGTCCCACAAGCTAAATTTTGCTAGCTTAGAGCAAATTAATATTGGATGAGTCACTTAAATACCATTTAATGGTGACTAAAACTTGTAAAATATCTAGGTATTTTTCTTAAGTACAATATTCCGTAAACTACAATAAGCTATAAACGATCTCTTGCAAGGATGGATTCCTACCAAGTGCATCAACACTTGATTCCATGATAAATTCTCTTCCGCCGTATACTGTATTATGATCGACTTAATTACTATGGACAACGCAATTTCACGGTTTTCAAACTGCCTTTGTACAGGTACTTGAATATACTCCTAATCACACCTACAGGTTTACTGTACAACACTTGATTACTTCTTCAATCACTGTACTGCTGGCATACTATAAATGCACAGGAAATATTTTTTCTTAAGATTAAACATCTTTATAGATTGGATTTATGAATTTGGGCTATACAGCCTGACGCTGGCCCCAGCAAGGCTATACAGGGCCCTTCTGTGTAATATCTTATTTAAAGTAAATCATGAAAAACAGTACAGTATACTGAAGATCATGGACAAAAATAAAATGTCACTGGAAACATACAAGCATTTACAATCACCAACAAGAGGAATAAATGAACTTAAGATCAATTCTTTCATATTCTTCACTGCAGTCTTTATTGATCTTATTCAACATAATTAACAAGGATTCTTTTATTTACATATTAATGGGACTGACATCATGGTCGTACATTCATCCAGCTAATAGATAAAAAAATTATCTAAATTATATTGAAAAATACTACCTAAATGGACACACACTATATTTTGTACCAATTTAATATGAGAGAAATTCTATACAAAACAACGGGTTTTCCTTTGAAATTACAAATTTTAAAGTAATATGTAGCAATTCTCTTAAATATTTTGAACAACCGGTTCTTATAACTTAGTGGGTTATTGTACATATCTTAAATTGAATTCTCGCTCTACACAACAGCCAGTGTAAATCAATTAGTATAGGGGTGATCCTTTCTCTAGGTGGGACACCTTTTATAAGTCTTGCTCTTCTGTTTATTTTGGCTGTTAAAAATCATTTCAAGGTGCCAGTACATAGCTGGAGGGTGGCGGGAAAGCACGCCCACCCGATAGACCACTGAACTCCAATTTTGACCTTAATTTTTTATCTGGTTCCAAGAGATCGGTCATACAAGCATTTTCGATGAAGGTTGGATTTTCATCCTACAAATTGATTTGTACATACCCTAGAAACACACTTAACATAAAAAATAATTACACCCAATCCTTTCTAAAAACCAGGCATAGTAATTACAATTAATAAGATTCTTTGAAAAATACAGTACAGTACTTTATTCTTATTTAGTGGAAAACCTTCCTGGAGGACATAAATATTGAATTCACAAATGTATCCTTCAGTTCAACAGGAATAAAGAGGTCTTTCTTCCTTATGATGGACTGCACAACACTTGCCATTTTCATCTTGAATGGTGTCTGGAGAATAGTTGTTCAACAATTTGATGACCGGTTTCCAGTTCCTCGTTGACTCCTCGATTTAGAAAAGTCAACTGCAGCTGTTTGGAGAACGTTCTCAGATGCCTTTGAGCGTGTTCTTTCACTGCCTCCGCTTATTCCACTAGGGGACAAGTCATCGATGTGTCATTGGCTGGAGGGAACAGTAATCGTCTCGATACTCACCCCCACCCCTTTCATGCTCATATCAGTTTCACTTTCTCAACGTCTTGATCAGCATACCACTACTTGCGGCTCATGTAGTAAGGAAATGCCAAATTCTGCGACCCCCTCTCCCCTACTCCCCGGCTTGGATTGGCCTAGTTGAGGAAGAAAGTGTGGAGCGTTGTCAGTGCCTTTCTAGGGGAAAAGATACTGAACGTGCTACCTGAACCTGTGGGTTGCAGTCTTCTTCAACACAAGCTGCAATGGAGTTCTCAGCATAGTAGCCTTTGAAGGGCCTGGACCCTAGAAGGGAACCATTCAATGGAAGAGGGAGCCCTATTTTTGCCTTTTTCCACTTCTTCATTGTCACACAGGCTTCCTTCTGCGAGAGAAATGGTAAGATACAAAACTCCTATTGTTTGGACTTTTTGGGTTTCCTCGATGACATCTACTTTTTTTTTTTATAAAAGTGGACATGAAGACTCTCTAACAAGGATGATGGAGAGAAGGAGTAGGAATTTGAAATTTGCCTTCTGTGTTGATGACGACACTTCAACAGGTAGCCCAAGAGGAGACGGTAAAACCCAGTGGCATGTCATCGGCGTTTCCAAAAAGAGAACACTCATGTCTAAGGAATACCAACCTCCTCAGGATTACGTTGCCATCATCGTCACAAGTCCATAATGGCGAAGGAATAAATAGCAAACAGGAATGCTGTCTAATAGGAACAAGAACGAGGACATTGGCAGATTTGAACAGCCAACTGTAATCGCTATAGTTATTGGAGTAGAGTTCTCATGCCTGAGGGTACACTCGGGCACATTTCTATCTTATTTCTCTTCCTCTTGTTTTTTTTTCTAAGCTTTTATAGTTATTATAAGAAGAATCTATTTTAATATTGTTATTATTCTTGAAATATTTTATAATAATTGTTCATTACTTCTCTTGTAGTTTATATATTTTCTTTCCTCACTGTGCAATTTTTTCCTATTGGAGCCCTTAGACTTATAGCAACCTACTTTTCCGCCTACAGTTGTAGCTCAGCTAGTTATAATAATAATAATAATAATAATAATAATAATAATAATACTGTAACTGTAAAATCCTTTCTTCTTAATACCCCTCGTACCAAACATCTACCGACACATTTAACTAAAAGAAATAGATTAATACAGTCAAACGAGGACACGAAGTATGTCTGACCTATCCAGCGGCTGAAAACAACAAGAAGCCCAGTGGCCTGTGAGCCAGGGATTACCCACCACCACCCAGCTAACTACTGCTCCCTCATCACAAGTTTTAATAGCTGTATCTAGCTTCGCTGAAAGAATACTCCTATCTAAGGAAAAAGGTGTGTACCTGTGTAGGAAAATAAGATTTTTCTTGAATATGAAAAACATTCTCCTCTAAAAAGTTCATTGTATGTATTTACCATACCACACTTTCCAAACTGGATGAATATCTAATGTCTTGGTAAGTTTCTTGATATATATATAAAAAAAAAGAAAAAAAAACCAAGTATTTCTTAGTTAAAATTCACAAGTTAACCGGTAAATGGGATAAAATTCAATCTAATTCAAAATAACAAATAATGTAGTTTCCAATGAACATACTAAAAAATATAGCAATTATTCACTGTTGAAACCATTTAATACTGATACATAAAAAATTGAAGTTATAAAATAGTCCCATGTTTTGTCAAGCCTTGAAAAAAAAAAATTCAATGGATCTTCAACCTGATATATTAAGAAATTTTCAGATACGATAGATTTTATGACTTCTAATAACAGGATTTCCAAGGGATTTCTCTATTGCCCTATTCAGCTCTATAAATTTGGAAAATGCAATGACATGTACTACTTTCTCAGTCTGGACTCAGTGTTGTAATCACCCATTTCTAGAAGGTGCTAATGATGTATAGCAATGACTGCTATCGTGATGCCAGCTCAATAAAAATGCAGAGCAAAAGCTAACAGCTGACAATGCTCAATTTGCCTCCTATAAAGTGTACATAGTATTATACTCTGCACAATACATTGTAGTGGGTCCCTAAGGTTATTCTCGATGTCTGCTGCTTTTCATCCTCTTCCTACAGTCAAAACTGACCAAGATCTCCAATCTCTTCAAATTTACCTATTATCATATTTTCAGTTCACATTTAAGAACATATCATTCATAAAAACCTTTAAGAACCTTAAAAGGCAATTCAGTGGTCTCATTAGAGAACTTAACAGTGAATGAATAAATTATAAACTGATACAATGTTTCGATTCAATTTCTTTTCTCTCCTAACTACCTAAATATCAAAACTACCTCATTTTTACTTAATTTTAATCCCATCTACCAAAATAAGCCCTTCAGAATTCCAAAGCTATACTTTGAAGTTCATAAACTTATTCTGCATCCAGTTCCACCCTTTAAGAAGGTGTTCTATGACTGCCAGAGTATTGCACAAGAAAAGAACTCATTAAAATTGAGAAAAAGTCCATCTTCTGATGCCATGGAAATGGCTGCTAGGAGACAATTTGCTAGAATTACCAACTCTGATGATGAAGCAAGAGGTAGCAGTGACATCACCAGTAGTTACAGGTGTACGATATAAAAGACATGATCCATAACTACAAACAAGTGCCTGTCTCTGTCCCGAGACTGATGGCTAGGGGTAAAAGCCATAGATAATACATGAGCATGATTTACAACAAATTCTCATTTAGACTTCAAAAACACTTTAGATGTTACCAGAGTCTTGTCACCATAAAAGATGCTAAAGTTGGAAACTTGACCAAAATGTTATTTTTATTACTAAAATAAATTTTTTAATATACTTACCCGATGATCATGTAGCTGTCAACTCTGTTGCCCGACAGAAATCTACGGTCGGGATACGCCAGCGATCGCTATACAGGTGGGGGTGTACACAACAGCGCCATCTGTGGTCAGGTACTCCAGTACTTCTTGTCAACAAGACCTCAATTTTCTCCTCGGTCCACTGGTTCTCTATGGGGAGGAAGGGCGGGTCATTTAAATCATGATCATCGGGTAAGTATATTCAAAAATTTATTTTAGTAATAAAAATAACATTTTTCAATATTAAACTTACCCGATGATCATGTAGCTGATTCACACCCAGGGAGGTGGGTGGAGACCAGTATACATGTTAACAAAGAAGCTAAGTATCCCGTATTTCATTTTTATTAGTTATTCAAAATAACAATAAAAAATAAATAAGTACCTGGTAAGGAAGTCGACTTGAACCATTACTCTGCCTTTAATAAGTACGTCTTCCTTACTGAGCGTAGCGGTCCTCTTAGGATGCTGAACGACTCTTAGGTGGCTAAAGTATAAAGGGCTGCAACCCATACTAAAGGACCTCATCACAACCTCTAACCTCGGCGCTTCTCAAGAAAGAATTGACCACCCGCCAAATCAACAAGGATGCGGAAGGCTTCTTAGCCGACCGTACAACCCATAAAAAGTATTCAAGAGAAAGGTTAAAAAGGTTATGGAATTATGGGAATGTAGTGGGTGAGCCCTCACCTACTACTGCACTCGTTGCTACGAATGGTCCCAGGGTGTAGCAGTTCTCGTAAAGAGACTGGACATCTTTGAGATAGAATGATGCGAACACTGACTTGCTTCTCCAATAGGTTGCATCCATAACACTCTGCAGAGAACGGTTCTGTTTGAAGGCCACTGAAGTAGCCACAGCTCTCACTTCATGTGTCCTTACCTTCAGCAAAGCAAGGTCTTCTTCCTTCAGATGAGAATGTGCTTCCCTAATCAGAAGCCTGATGTAGTAAGAAACTGAGTTCTTAGACATTGGAAGAGAAGGCTTCTTGATAGCACACCATAAGGCTTCTGATTGTCCTCGTAAAGGTTTTGACCTTTTTAGATAGTACCTAAGAGCTCTAACTGGGCAAAGTACTCTCTCCAGTTCGTTCCCCCCCAAGTTGGACAGGCTTGGGATCTCGAACGACTTAGGCCAAGGACGTGAAGGAAGCTCGTTTTAGCAAAAAACCGAGCTGCAAGGAACATGTAGCCGTTTCAGATGTGAAAACTATGTTCCTGCTGAAGGCGTGGATCTCACTTACTCTTTTAGCTGTTGCCAAGCACACGAGGAAAAGCGTTTTTAATGTGAGGTCCTTAAAAGAGGCTGATTGGAGAGGTTCAAATCTTGATGACATAAGGAACCTTAGGACCACGTCTAGATTCCAGCCTGGAGTGGACAACCGACGTTCCTTTGAGGTCTCAAAAGACCTAGGGAGGTCCTGTAGATCTTTGTTGGTGAAAAGATCCAAGCCTCTGTGGCGGAAAACCGCTGCCAACATACTTCTGTAACCCTTGATCGTAGGAGCTGAAAGGGATCTTACGTTCCTTAGATGTAACAGGAAGTCAGCAATCTGGGTTACAGTGGTACTGGTTGAGGAAACTGCATTGGCCTTGTACCAGCTTCGGAAGACTTCCCATTTAGACTGATAGACTCTGAGAGTGGATGTCCTCCTTGCTCTGGCAATCGCTCTGGCTGCCTCCTTCGAAAAGCCTCTAGCTCTTGAGAGTCTTTCGATAGTCTGAAGGCAGTCAGACGAAGAGCGTGGAGGTTTGGGTGTACCTTCTTTACGTGAGGTTGACGTAGAAGGTCCACTCCTAGAGGAAGAGTCTTGGGAATGTCGACCAGCCATTGCAGTACCTCTATGAACCATTCTCTCGCGGGCCAGAGGGGAGCAACCAACGTCAGCCGTGTCCCTTTGCGAGAGGCGAACTTCTGAAGTACCCTGTTGACAATCTTGAACGGCGGGAATGCATACAGGTCGAGATGGGACCAATCAGCAGAAAAGCATCCACGTGAACTGCTGCTGGGTCTGGAATCGGAGAACAATACAACGGGAGCCTCTAGGTTATCGAGGTAGCGAACAGATCTATGGTTGGCTGACCTCACAGGGCCCAAAGTCTGCTGCAAACATTCTTGTGAAGGGTCCACTCTGTGGGGATGACCTGACCCTTCCGGCTGAGGCGATCTGCCATGACATTCATATCGCTCTGAATGAACCTCGTTACCAGCGTGAGCTTTCGATCTTTTGACCAGATGAGGAGGTCCCTTGCGATCTAGAACAACTTCCTCGAATGAGTCCCTCCCTGCTTGGAGAAGTAAGCCAAGGCTGTGGTGTTGTCGGAGTCCACCTCCACCACCTTGTTAAGCTGGAGGGACTTGAAGTTTATCAAGGCCAGATGAACCGCCAACAGCTCCTTGCAATTGATGTGAAGTGTCCTTTGCTCCTGATTCCATGTTCCCGAGCATTCCTGTCCGTCCAAAGTCGCACCCCAGCCCGTGTCTGATGCGTCCGAGAAGAGACGGCGGTCGGGTTTCTGAACAGCCAAAGGTAGACCTTCCTTGAGAAGAAAGCTGTTCTTTCACCACGTTAGAGTAGACCTCATCTCTTCGGAAACAGGAACTAAGACCGTCTCTAGCGTCATGTCCTTTATCCAGTGAGCAGCTAGATGATACTGAAGGGGGCGGAGGTGGAGTCTCCCTAACTCGATGAACAGGGCCAGCGATGAAAGTGTCCCTGTTAGACTCATCCACTACCTGACTGAGCATCGGTTCCTTCTCAGCATGCTCTGGATGCATTCTAGGGCTTGGTAGATCCTTGGGGCCGACGGAAAAGCTCGAAAAGCTCGACTCTGAAGCTCCATACCCAGGTAGACAATGGTCTGGGATGGGACGAGCTGGGACTCCTCTAAATTGACCAGGAGGCCCAGTTCCTTGGTCAGATCCATAGTCCATCTGAGATTCTCCAGACAGCGACGACTTGTGGGAGCTCTTAAAAGCCAGTCGTCTGACGGAGCCGGACACAAGATCATGGTACTGCTGCACAGTCTGTGAACTGTCAACCATGGGGAAGCGAGGAAGTACAGCGACAACCCGAAACTGTCTAGACTGTCTGGGTAGTACAGACAACTCCTTATCGGGTTGCTGAGGTTGCCGCACTGCGTCACAACAAGTCACCTCTGCTGGTTGTTGAACGTCTTCCCAGTGACACACTGACTCCGTAAACAAAAATCCTCTAATAAGGACTAAGCTTGGACTGCATGTCTTGCAACAAAGCTCAAGGTCTATGGGAGCAGGTGTGGCAACAGACGGGGTTAGCGACTGAAGCGGAACCATTACCCTCCCTGGAAGCATGTTATGCTTAAATAAAAGTCCATAGGAGGCTAAGCAGCTTAAGGCTCCTCTCCAAATGACAGAGTCCTCAAGGGAATATCAGAAGGAGGGAGAATAGCACTTTCTCATCTACAGGAACCATATCCGAGAAAAGCTAAGTTCTCTCAGTGAGGGTTTCACTGGTGCAAAAGCAGCAGACCAGAAGGCAACGTTATGAAACTGCTTGACAGTCTTGTGAATTGGCAACAACCAAAGATGTGTGATTGAGGAGCATGCGGTAAGGTATGCAGAGCATGCTGTACGGTATGCAGAGCATGTTGTAAGGTATGCAGAGCATGCTGTATGTAGAGCATGCTGTAAGGTATGCAGAGCATGTTGCATGGCATGCGGCTTATGCTGCATGGGATGAGGCTCATGCTGCATGGGATGAGGCTCATGCTGCATGGTATGAGGCTCATGCTGCATGGGATGAGGCTCATGCTGCATGGGATGAGGCTCATGCCGCATGGGTTGAGGAGGATGCCGCATAGCATGAGGCTCCTGCCTCATGGGTTGAGGAGGTTGCCGCATAGCATGAGGCTCCTGCCTCATGGGTTGAGGAGGTTGCCGCATAGCATGAGGCTCCTGCCTCATGAGTTGAGGAGGATGCCGCATAGCATGAGGCTCCTCATAGCATGAGGCTCCTGCCTCATGGGTTGAGGAGGATGCCGCATAGCATGAGGCTCCTGCCTCATGGGTTGAGGAGGTTGCCGCATAGCATGAGGCTCCTGCCTCATGGGTTGAGGAGGATGCCGCATAGCATGAGGCTCCTCATAGCATGAGGCTCCTGCCTCATGGTTGAGGAGGATGCCGCATAGCATGAGGATCCTGCCTCATGGGTTGAGGAGGATGCCGCATAGCATGAGGCTCCTGCCTCATGGGTTGAGGAGGATGCCGCATAGCATGAGGCTCCTCATAGCATGAGGCTCCTGCCTCATGGGTTGAGGAGGATGCCGCATAGAATGAGGCTCCTGCCTCATGGGTTGAGGAGGTTGCCGCATAGCATGAGGCTCCTGCCTCATGGGTTGAGGAGGATGCCGCATAGCATGAGGCTCCTGCCTCATGGGTTGAGGAGGTTGCCGCATAGTGCTGGAACCCGGCAACTCCCGATGCGGCAGCTCACGCATGAAAGCAGGAGGCGCAGCAAGAACATGCGTCTGGCAGGGTGGACTGCGCCTCGGAGGTGGAGCTCTCACAGGTGGAGGGTGGGAGCAGGCAGCCGCAGTATCTGCTGAGCGCACAACCTCGGCGGGTTGTAGGTTAACAGGCTGCATTGTCAACCTTCCAGCATGATACTCTTGTATGAAGGAGCAAGCTGAGACTGTATAGTCTGCAGCATGGACCACTAGGGTCTATGAAAGACAACAACAAACGGAGTACTGTCCATTGAGACTGAGGGTCTAAAACAGCTGGTGCGGCAACAGACGGAGTTACTGCCTGTTGCGGTACCACCTTGCCTCTCTGGGAGGTGTGCAGTTGTCGTACTGCAGCAAGTCCGAACTGACCCAGTGGCTACACCTAGGCCGTTGGACTTGCGCGGAAGGGACCGACTTGCACTTAAAAGCTGCAAGATTTGGTCCATGGTTTCTGCGAGAAACCTCTTCCGCAGACGAGGAATAAATGGGCTCTCTCGTCTTTGTGTGGGTGGGGTGATCACGTCGGCTACGTGAGTGGATACACCCGAAACCACGGAGGGAAACGTCTGTTCGTCGATCAAGGCCTGATGAACCCATAAGTCCTTCGACATTACTTCTCCCCTGGGCTTGGGAGCTTGTAAGAGGTCCCAGACTAGGCGAACAACTGGCACGAACAGACGAACCCTCGAACGCAACACTGTAACACTTTGCGCTTATCACTTTATCACTTTTGATTTTCTGTTTGCACTTATTTCACTGAACTCGAAACTTTAAGTGGTTAGTACCTGAAACACGCAATCCTATCCTTCATTAAAAGTTAGTAATTGCGAAAACAGTATTACAATGTAACAGAAAAACAAAATGAAAGATAAAGAATTCAGTGGCTGGAAAAGAGACTAAACACTAGATCAAATAAACTACGTTTAAAATCTCTCACCGCATAAAGCCTGGGAACAAGAATAAAACTCTAGAAACGTTTTACCTTCTCCCCTAAAGAGACTAGGGAGAAGAGCAAAAAACGATAACAACGTTACCCGCTTGAACGAAACGTTTATCCTCCTCTCTCTCCCTCCGTCTCTATCTCTATCTCTCTCTCTCTCTCTCTTGACTTAGAACCTGAGAGATGAGCCCAATTATATATATCGTTAAAACATATTATTGTTAAAGGAAAAAAAAAAAACTGAAAGATTTCCCAAATAAAAAGTTCCTTTATTAGAATTAAAACCATTTAAGCTAAGAAAGAATGAACAAAACGCTAGAATCGGTTTACTCTTACTGCAACGTGAAACCGTGAATACTCTCTCTCTATCGTAACGATAGAGCGCAAGTTGAACGTTCTGAACGTCAACAACTGCGGAGACAAAACAAAACGTTAGTTCAACTTTGAAAACAGTACGAGACTATCAAAGAAATTCTTTCAAAAACATTAAAATTAAAATAGCATAAAATCTTAACAGGCAAAAACGATATGACGGGCTCAATGTTAATTAACTTCGGTTCCAAGAAAAGACCGCCTACTATTAGGAAAGGTCGCATATAAACAAACCTAAAAATTAATTTTTATAAGTTTATAATAAAAGGAAGTTAATCGAAGAGGCCTATAAAAGGCGGAGAGATATAAAAATAAATCTATAACTTTGTTAAGCAAAATTAAGAAAGAGAGTCTATACTCTCTTCGACACCAACACTTCCGTCTAAGGGAAGGGTCGGCCATTTAAAAGTGAAAGAGAGTTCATACTCTCTTCGTCACCAAAATTAAATCAAATTAATTCCAAAAACTTGCTAAGCTAATGATAAAGCTTCCTGAATAGCGAAGGCTAAACTCTAGAGCAAATACATCACCAAATCGTGAACAATAACTCCAGAATCAACAGCGTATCCAAGTAGGTCTAGCCGGTGGCACGACAGAGGAAAAATTGAGGTCTTGTTGACAAGAAGTACTGGAGTACCTGACCACAGATGGCGCTGTTGTGTACACCCCCACCTGTATAGCGATCGCTGGCGTATCCCGACCGTAGATTTCTGTCGGGCAACAGAGTTGACAGCTACATGATCATCGGGTAAGTTTAATATTGAAAAATCATTGTTCACAGACAGAGGGAGAGAAAGAGAAGACCTGAAATTCTCTCCCACTGATGGACTAGGATCTCTCTTTCTCTAACCATATTCAATATAAGTCTCAAGACCATCAGATAAATTACCCGATGTAGATACGATAATAGACTGACTATTAAGAGCCTTAGCCTGTGATTACTAATAATAACAGATATTACACAGTTATTTCCAGTCAAAGGGGCAGGAATTGTTAAGGTAACAATGTGATCCAACTCAAACTCAAAAATACACGAGACAGAAAACTTGAAACACGGCAAACGCTGACATAGTAGTTTGAATTTGTGTAAAAACTTTACGATATTTTGGACTTCAGAAAACCTCTCTCTGATTTTATGTACAGTAATCTAGACTGATTTTAATTCAATAAGATCAAAATATATATCATAAATCTCCAATAAAAGGCCAACATCTGACATGAGAAAATTGGCACAACATGGAGGGGGTGAAAACAATCCTTCCTCCATTCTCATACTAAAGAAATTCTTCCTTATGATAATTGGCAAGAGGCTGATACAGCATTGTACATTGTTTATCACAAAATGGGAAAGACAGGGGATGAGGATTATAAGTTTCTTATAAAATTCCATTAACCAGCCATTTCTTATGAAAACGAGCTTTTCTGAGGCGGCCTGTGACGGCCGGTGGAAAAGGGTCCTTCTTTACACTTTTCTAATATAAATCTTCCAAATATACTAGAGAAAGATAAAAGCATGGAATGCAAAGGTTACAACCCTCGCGCGATCACCTTGTAGGTGTCGTGTATTTAACAAGGGCGTGTGAAAACCACTATTCACAGGCTGTCTTCCATTTAGATAATCCCTTCATCAATGGGGAGGACCAGCCATTTCTTATGAAAACGAGATTAAGTAAGTTTAGGAGATACACCATGAATAAAAGGGTTCTGAACTAAAGCAACAAAAATGAACTACAAAAACCAATGATGAGGACAGATCGATTCCAAAACATCAGCGACAGAGATAATGAAGATAGCGAGTAGGATAAATCGTCACGGAGAATAACATTCATTGCATGGTTTTGCTGAGATCAACTCAAACAGGAAAGGAAGGATTATCAATTTTTAATGCTATTGTTTAAAATGCAATATTATTTTTATTTCCATTGAACTTTTACCATACATGCATACATTATATACATACAGTATATATATACTGTGCTGTATATATACACATACACACTTAGTAGTGCCTCATATCCACAGGTATTAAGTTCATAGCTCCCTAAGCTATTACAATCACTGATAATTATAAACACCTATTCCCCATACGCAGTTAATAACAAAAATTACACTCGCATCTTTCTTGTGAATAAAGATCCAGGGAAAATTCACATAGGATAACTGCTTCTACTAAAGGCCAAGGGTTCAAATCTACACCTCTGAATCAAAAACCGAACTATACAGTTGACTTCACCGCATGGCAAGCAAGAAAGATACGGGTTGAGTTTGGCTCTAATAAACATAATTCACTAGAATTCAGGTTCTATTTCAAAACTAATATTAATTCACTGCCATTAAAATTAGGTTGACTGCTAAGTCCGTAACAAGTGGCTATTTATGAGAGTTTTGTCCGGAATATGAATAGAAGTGGGAACATCCAATTATACCTCTTTTTAATATAGAAAGAATTGAATCTTGTCTAGTTAGATTTTTTTGAGATGCATAGGTTCAACAATTAGATATTACACACAATATAATTTTATATATATATATATATATATATAATATATATATATATATATATATATATATATATATATATATATATAATATAAATAATATATATAAAATTGTTTTTTAGTAATAATGGCCGGACAGATCACAACTAGAGGAGTCAGTCTTAGCAATTATGCTATAAATGGTCTTTCAACTATATTTCAGAAGATTTCTAGGCTATATGCATTTATGCTTTTTTAAATTGAAAGATTAAAACAACTTCACACCCCATAAAAAACAGCAATTTACAAAGGTGTCAATTCCAAAAAAAAATTAAATAGTTTAAAGCAGAAAACATAAAAAAAGGCATAAAAAATAAAATAGGACAAAACTAAGAGTTTAAAGTGTATTCCCACGTTCAGGAAATATTAATAATTTTTTTCCAATTCCTAGCTCTCTTCTTTACATGCATGATGGGACCAGAGAAAATTTATCAAAAATTCACTCAGACTAAAATCTTGAATCTAAATCTAATCAATATACAGTATATATAAAAAATATGGTACAGATTTTTATGCTTAAAAACTAAAGGCAATGTCACATGAGCATGAAAATACCATAGCGCTGACTGATTTTGAAAGTTGACCAGAAAAAAAATAATAATAAACTTGATAGAGTATTATATTTGATTCAGGCCTAGTTTGATCATAAACTTAAGGAATAATTCATCTAACCCACATTTGCATATATTAAAGATGTTAATGTGAAATAAATTCCTTCCAATGGCTCTTATCTTGTGCAATATCTCTTTTAATTACACAAAAGTCTGTCTTCGTCTCTGCACTATTCATGATTTTCTGGACCTACATATTGGTCTTCTTTCATGAATATCTACTATTTTTCAAATATACGGCTCCTCTCCCGTCTCATAATACATTCCAAGCACCTTAACCCTTTTACCCCGGGGTATTTGGAATTTCCAACCCTTACACCCCCAGGGGGTTATTTTTTCCCAGCACATTCTGCAGTATTTTTTTTTAAATTGCTCTAACAGCCTTAATTTTTGTCATAGAGAGGTCAGGTTGGTCTCATTCTCTTGGAAATGACTGAATTTTCTCAAAAATTATCAAAAAATATGAAAAACTAATTTTTATTGCATTTATTTGCAAGGATGTACCGGTACGTCCATGGGGGTAAAGGGATGGCTTTTGTGAAACGTACCAGTACGTCCTTTGGGGGGTAAAAGGGTTATATTTGAAATCTTTGTCTACATCAGCTGACAGATACACACCCGGAACACAATATGATTTTTCCCATTTTCCCAGTGACATGAAGCCAGGAATCTTGGCAGTATACAATCGTAACTTTCAAAATTTCCTTAATTCCTATTGGAAGACTACAGTAAATCGCAAGCAGCATATTATAGTTGCAGGTCGTTACAGTATATGTGCGCATCTTTGGTAACAAAACATTACTATGAATGTACTCTACAATAAACTTTATTCACTGATATATCTAAAATAGGTGTATATAATATATATATATATATATATATATATATATATATATATATTTATATATATATATTGTATATATATATGTATATGTGTGTGTGTGTATATATATATATATATATATATATATATATATATATATATATATATATATATATATATAATATATATATATATATATAATATATATATATCTATATACTATATATTTATATATATATATATATTTATGATATATATATGTATATATGTGTGTATTATATATATAAATAACATATATATATACATATATATAAAACTGGGGGCGTGTGAAACGACTACCAGAGGTCCCTTACCAATTAGACTTCTCCCTCCTCAACATCCCCGTTACTACGAGGTGTCGTTCTCTACAGCTATTGCCCCTATACACACACACACACACATATATATATATATATATATATATACATATATATGCACACACATAGATAGCAGTATTATTACAATTTTTTCTAGGCAAGCTATAACCCTAGTTGGCAAAGCAGGGTGCTAAAAGCACATGGGCTCCAACAAGGAAATCAGCCCCGTGAAGAAAAAAAAAAGGAAATCATAAACAAACTATATAAGAGAAGTAGCAGATACAAAATATAAAAATTCTTAAGATCAGTAACATAAAATAGATCATTCATGTATAAAGTATGAAAAGAGATCATTCATGTATAAAGTATGAAAAGAGACATGTCAACCAGATCAACAGAAAAGTATTTGCGATGGGTTTAAACTTTTAAAATTCCACAAATTCCACTCCCAGATTAGGATTATCATTCCAAAATCTTATCACAGCTGGAATAAATCTTCTAGAATACTGTGTATTATTCAGCCTTATGATGGAAAAGGCAATATTGTTAGATATAACTGCACATCTAACACCAGTACTGAACTATAAAGGGATTTTGACGAAGGAAAAATCTATTTCTGGGGAGAGACCTGTGGCGCCCGGTGAAAAGAGTCCTTCTTATATATCTTTTCTGATAAAACCTTCCAATTATACCAGAGAAAGAAAAAAGCATGGAATGCTGAGGTTACTACCCTCGCGCGAGCACCTTTTGGGTGTCGTGTATAAAGCAAAGGCGCGTGAAAACCACTATTCACAGGTTGTCTTCCATTTAGTTAATTCCTTCGTCAAAGGGATGGGCCGATACAAAGGTCCTAGCCAACCACCATCGCCACGACGCGAGCGCCATCTGAACATCATCCTTCTTTTTGGAATACAAAGTGTTGAATTGTTTTGTTGTGCTCTCGGTCTTTTTTATCTATCGTGGCTTTATTTTGTCATGTCCGAAGCTCCATCTTCACACATTCCAATGTTAAGTACCATAGTTTGTTTTGACAGTTTAATTTTGACATAGGAAAAATCAATTTTTGGGCTTGAACCATATCACCCTGATGGAAGTTCCTCTAGGCAGCTTCTATTTGGGTAGTAGATTGGCCAGGGCACCAGCCGTCCGTTGAGATACTACTGCTAGAGAGTTATGGGGTCCTTTGACTGGCCAAACAGTACTACATTGGATTCTTCTCTCTGGTTACGGTTCTTTCCCTTTGCCTACACATGCACCGAATAGTCTGGCCTATTCTTTACAGATTCTCCTCTGTCCTCATACACCAGACAACACTGAGATTACCAAACAATTCTTCTTCTTTGTTCAAGGGGTTAACTACTGCACTGTAATTGTTCAGTGGCTACTTTCCTCTTGGTAAGGGTAGAAGAGACTCTTTAGCTAAGGTAAGCAACTCTTCTAGGAGAAGGAAACTCCAAAATCAAACCATTGTTCTCTATTCTTGGGTAGTGCCATAGCCTCTGTACCATGGTCTTCCACTGTTATGGGTTAGAGTTCTCTTGCTTGAGGGTACACTCGGTCACATTGTTCTATCTAATTTCTCTTCCTCTTGTTTTGTTAAAGTATTAATAGTTTATATAGAAAATATTTATTTTAATGTTGTTACTCTTCTTAAAATATTTAATTTTTCCTTCTTTCCTTTCCTCACTGGGCTACTTTCCCTGTTGGAGCCCCTGGGCTTATAGCATCCTGCTTTTTCAACTAGGGTTGTAGCTTAGCAAGTAATAATGATAATTATTTCCTGCAAGTGATATACCAAAGAATTTTACCTGTAGAGGTATAACAGGGTTCTAACCCACAGAGCGAATATCCCGAGAGAAATCGTGTATATAACAGGGACATGTTTACAACACCCACGGAGCGAATATCGCGAGAGAAATCGTGTATATAACAGGGACATGTTTACAAAACCCACGGCTATCCTTCCCCGAATAGAGTCAACCTTGTCTCGAAGGATGTGGGATAAGATTGGATAAGTGGGAGAGCCTTTACAACTCTGATCCCAGTGTGTTACTGTAAACATGTTCGCTGTTTCTCCATTCCTTCTGGTAGCGCCATCTTGTTTGATAGCTTTGGGAGTTTTCTTCTTGATTCATCAAGTTTTTGTGTGTATTTGGGATTATGGATGCTTCATAGGATGGTACAATCTGGGAAGATCTGAATGCAATGGATGGTCAGAATTACTGTATGAAAAATCTTATGCAACATGCATAGAGAACTGAATGATGGTGTAAGAGATTAATAACCACAAGGAATCCAACAGACCACAAACTTTTGTTCAACAAATCAAGATGGGAGTCAGCCGCTGAAGACCAGACTGGAGAACAATACTTGAAACAAGGTAGAATGAAAGAATTAAAACATTTCAAGATAAACTAATAAAATATTTGATTTTCTCAATAAACCAATTTTTTGTACAGTTGAAGACGAAACAGACCGAATGTGCTATCAAAAGTAATTTGCATGTAAGAACTACATCGAGTAACTTAAATGAGTTGTGTACAGTTACAGAGACATTGTCACTGGAAATATCTTGATGGTGACCTACCTATAATCATGCTTTGAGTTTTGTTAAGATTAGACTTCACCCCCATAATTTACACCATGCATTAATTTTAGCAAGATGGCTATTAAAGGATTCAGCAACCACAGATCTACATACAGGAGATGGAATTGATGCAAATAGCATACAATATATATATTTAAAATTCATCTGGTAATAGTGCTGTATATCTGGTTACTGTACTGAACATCGATATAACTATAACATAGTACTGTACTTATAGAAATTCAATTTAAAATAACTTAAATATTTGATAATATAAAACATGAACAGTATGGTATACATATAAAAACTGAAAACTGTACTCTGGTGAATAATTTTGAATAATTTGTTTATCTTGCATTAAAATTGACCTCTTGTTATTAAACATGGCAAAATTATTAAGAAATTATAACAGTTACTCCCCAAGGGAAAAAGATTCCTTACTATTTCAGAATTATTAAAAACCACAAAAAAATGCTCCCATTATTCAATTTAATACAAGATATTTTCTTACAATTATCACTTCTTCCCAAAGGCTTCTTAAACAAAATAAAAAATTGCTTTTGGTTTAACAAAAAAAAAAAAACAATAAAATAAAAACAAATAAAAACTCATGGGACATTACCCAAGATGTAAATATCTTAAAAAGATAAATTTGTCTACTAATTTCCCAAAATCAATAACAAAGGTCACGGGGTTTTGTAACATGTAACCAGAAAGGAAGAACCTAAATTTACACTCAATTATCAACTGACCTTTGAGAAGAGACATAGCTATACAAAATACAAACAGTAAATATCAGTATTAATTTTGTACTGTCCCAGGCCTATCTATTTTCAACGGAATCTACTTGTTTCTTTGTGTAACTTATTTGGAGCTTAAACTTTAAACAATAAATTCAGAGGAACACATTCTTATTAAGATGAAACTTCTAAACTTGTTTACCATCCTGGTATCAAAATCACCGAATACATAGCAAAACTAACTACATTAATATGAACTTTACTGCTTTACATCCCTTAATTATTATCATGATTTAGTTCACTTTGGATTAGCTTAAGTTATATATAAAAATAATCCCAAACAACAATATTCAATAAAAAAAATAACTGGGTGCCAATGACTAGGAAATTACAATCTACTACAGTATTACTATCTTTTATCATTTTCATTAAACTACTTACATTATTTTACTTATTTTAAGGGCAAATACGAAGATGCGCTTACACCACACCATAAATACTGTATACAAAATACTGTACAGTATATTAAAATCTGTTGTTTCTATAACCATAATCTTATTCTATCAAAAAATAAAAACACAAATGTTTTGTGACCATGTTTTTTTAAATATGTATCAAGAGCAACCCCCAAACATAGGAATTTAAGTCACTGTTTCACAGACTTTATCTGAAGAATATTTGGGGACTGTATTTACAGCCTTATGGGCTACCTTCAAATGGGAAGCAAGGTTACACTTATAACTAAATCTCTTATTGCAATATGGGCATAAATGTCTTTTCTCACCATGAATTTTCATATGAAGGTTCAAAGTACCTTTCAATGAAAAGGACTTTCTACAAATCAGACACTGGAAAGTTTTGTTACCCTTTTCTGAAACACAAACAGTGTTTTGCAATCCTGAACCATCAGCATCATCTTGTCTACTGCACACATTTCTGCTTTCATGGCTAGATTCTGAATTTGTAACACTGTCTGTAACACTGTCACCAACTTGTCCTCCTCCCATTTCACTTTCAGACTCCCTGTCAACACTATCATTGTTTTCATCAGGCCCTACATCACTCTCATTTTGGGACTTGGATTCATCATTGGAGTTCCTCTTGTTGACCTTCACATCCCTTTTTACATAAGATGAACTGTGATCATTCATGTGAACTGAAAGGGCACTTCTGAAACGAAACTTTCTCTGACATATTGGACACTTGTGTCTTTTAATGCCTTCGTGTATATCCATGTGATCTTCGAGGTATGTGCCAGTAGCACATCCTTTCCCACAGATTTTGCAAACATACTTCGTCTTTTTACTATGTTCAGCCATGTGTCTTTCAAACCGCTCTTGATTGGAGAACTTTCTGTTACACAAAGTACAATTTTTTATTCCTTCTTCATGTGCTAAAATGTGAGATTTAAGTCGTACTTCACTAGAAAATGTCAAACCACAAGTCATGCATTCATATTCCTTGTCAACATGAGATTCCATGTGTTTTTGCAACATGGCACCATTCAAGAAAACTTTACTGCAGACATGGCAATTAAGCTTCAACTCTGCCATATGAGTATCCGTGTGAGCATCGAGATGCGAAAGACTTGGAAAACTGTTTCTACATAATATGCATTCGTAAGAGACCCCTTTATGAGTCTTCATGTGTGCGTATAACTCCTTCTTTGACCAAAAGTTCAAGTTACAAATGACGCAGTCATTTACCATACATTTCTTTGCATGTGTATTGAGATTGGACTTTTGCCTGAACCTCTTGTCACACTTATCACACTTATACCTCTTGATGCCATAGTGCACATCCATGTGCAGTTTCAAGCTGCTTTTTGAAGAATAATATTTTCTGCAGGTAGTGCATTCAAATCTTTTATCGACATTGGCAGCCTCTGAATTCTGTGAAACTTCCTCATTGGGTAAACTTGTTGCAGTCTTTCCACTCATCTTCTGAGCCTGAAAAAAGAAGACGTTTGTTCAAACTCTGAGCAACTTTCAATCCTGATCACTTTATCCAAAGTAAAGTCTTTTATCTTAAGCAGTGGTACAGCCATAAATAATCATGAGTTAGACATATCAATAATCAATACACTTTATGGCTACTCTCAAAAATCAGGTCTCCCATGAGAGATCAGCTGGCTAGGCTCCAATAGCATAATACTTTGTCCCATGCAATCTTAAGTTATCCTTTTCACAATGCAACATATTCAGACAATGTGTGCATGCAGTATTACTACATAATGTAATATAACTGCACATTCAATGTTTTGTGAAGTTGAAGTACGTAACACTTTAGCAGATTTGGAACCAGGAAATAACAATGCATACGAAAACACCTACAAAACCTGTCATCTTCTTCATAAAATCCCCTTGGGAATACAAGCTAAGATGGGTTTTAAACACTACAATTTTGGCTTCTTTACTGTACTGTTTTCACTGACATCAATATAGATGAAGTAAAAGTAATATATATCTACTGGGTACTTATATTTATACCTATATATAGATATATATATATATATATATATACACAGTATATGTATATATACATATATATATATATATATATATAATGTATGTGCATTTGAAAAAAGAACTCAAAATATATTTCACTATGTCTATACCGGTATCCTTTAACAAGTTCCGACATATGCAAGGTAGCACACGGGGTAAGTATTCTTTGGCAAAATATAAATATACCAAATAGTTACACTATATAAATTCCTCTGCCACCATAAAAACTGCCTCAAAACTGATTTACATACATGTACTTTAACTTTTCACAAGATGATATAAGGTCATTTAAGCTGTTAAGCAGCTAGAAAAGGATGCAATTTGAAATTTGCTAAAATACTGTTTATACAATACAAACTAAGAGAGAGAGAGAGAGAGAGAGAGAGAGAGAGAGAGAGAGAGAGAGAGAGAGAGAGAGAGAGAGAGAGAGAGAGTTCATATAATCAACAATGAAAACATGTAATTCGAGTAAAGTATTACATAAAATGTTATGCAAAGCATCTAACTACTTAAGCAAAATGTTTACCCCTGCATCCAAAAATTAAAACATACATAACAATACTATATAATAATAATGTGTATAAACATTCAAAATACACATTAAATTTCCCAGAAAATCTAATACAATGGTAATACTGTACCAAAAATACCTAAAGAATGGATTTTTAAAACTACAAGTATTTAATACAACTAATAACGACAAGAATTATATGTACAATTCTATTACATTAAGACATCTGAGCATTTCCTCCAATATCACAAGAGCAAAAGGATATTTTCTTTTGAATACTATAAGCACATTACTGTACAGTAACAACATGGACTAACTCTAACACCTCCATAGCAAAAATTCATCAGATATAAACCCATCAAATCTCTCTCCCAATGCTGACATCTTGACTGCTCTTCCATCTATATTCAAACTCATTTCATGTAATTTTTAAATGTTGTTCTGTGTAAGTTTTAATGACAATCTGTTCTCCATTTTTGGAATTTCCTTATGCTACTATTTGTTCTTTCTACCCAAAAAAATTAGATCTAATTTGAGATTAAAATCAACATGTTTTACCCCATCACAATCTTGTCACTAGTTAGTAGTAAGTTGGTCAAGTACCACCCACCCCCTGAAATACTACCCCTAGTTATAGAATCCTTCAAGTACTGACCAGATAAGCTAAATGTTGGATCCCTTTGTAAATATAGCACTCTTCTTTACCTACACACACAATCACACCCAGAGAAGTCCAGTATAAATTCTTCCTTTCTTACATATTTGAAGACACCAAACACATTCACTCTAGTGGGTGGCTACTTTAACCATACCGTGGCAATTAGCGTGTATGATAGGAGTAGAAAACTCATTAGGTATGGTAACCAACTCTTCTAGGAGAAGACCAAACTAGTCATTGATAGTGCAATAGCCCTCTTAACCATGACATCCCATCGAATTGGGTTAAGAGTTCACATGCTTGAGAGTGCACACTCAACCACTTTCCTGTCCATTTACTCTTCTCGTTTTTCTCAAAAGGTCTATTGGGCTAGTATTGCCAAGGGTTTTATGAAGAGGCTGCCTTTTCCATATCTTCTTTTATCTTCATTTCCTTTATTTATATAATCATTTGTTCATACTATTACTGTTATAGTTTTCATTGCTTTTGTTTACTTTATCCTTCACTTCTGTACTCAACAGCTTTCCCCTTGGGAGCTCGGGCCTTACGGTGTTCTTGAGTTGTAGCTTGACTTATGACGACTAACAACATACTGTAATGGCGATAATACTCTTGGATAGTGTCGCAGACTGTATCAAGATCTTCCACTGTCTGGGATTAAGATGTCTCCTGCTTTCAAAACCAACAGTACTGTCTTTCTTTCTGTATATACTGTAATGTTAATATTGTTATTTATCAGCATTTTGCTACTTCTCTTTTATAAATTATTCTTTACTTGTCAGTTTATATTTTCATATTGAACTGCCTTTCCCATAATTCCCTTGGGCTTGTCGAATTTTCTTTTTCCTGAGGGAGACAGTTTTGCTTATAATCTTAGTACTGCAGTTATAATAACAATACTGTATTAAAGGTCCACATATACTGCTGTTAAATTATGAGAAATGAACTGTTTTTTCCATTTTTTTCATTTATGGAAAACTAATGGCTCAGAAGAAAAAAAATATGGTAGACTGCTGAAGTGAAGGAGTGCTACTACAAACACCAGTGACAATGTTAGACAAGGCACATTGTGATGTGCAATCAAGACTACATGTGCAAATACAAATTATGATGAGTACTCTTCTCAAATTGAATGGGGTGTGAAAGCTATTCTATAAGCTGTTAGAATGCCAATTATAGCTGAAATGTAATCTAGTATGCACTAATCACCTATAAAAAAAAATATTACAAATAGAAATTGCAGTAATCTATAACAGATTTCAGTTTTATAAGCATCCAGTCTCCAAAAAGTGCTTATCAATCTACAAGCAATTAAATAAGTGACAGTTATTGTATCACATGTGGTAGTATACATCATGCTATAGTATATCAATACAGTACAGTAAATATTCAACAAGAAAGAGAACAATTCAGTTGTGTAAAAGTAAAGGGGGTTATAAATACAACTGTTAAAAATTTAGAATCAATCGTGAGGTAATATGAATAGTATAGAATATAGATGATGGTTTGAATGAGCATAGTTTATGACTCTGATTGTAAACTTACGATTAAATTCATTATTCCAATACTCAACTAATATTCATAGGCTATATGCTTCAAGCACGAGTTAGGTGACAAGGAGTGGGAAAGACTTTTCTTGGATTCTAACTAGCCCAACCCAGAGACTACACCTTGTCTCCAGGTGTCAACAATTAGTATTTGTTTATAACCACCTTCCCCTTCCTTCTGAGTGCACTTCATTGTGGGGAGGTGGGAGGTGTCTATATCAATACTGGGTAAATACTGAAACACTAACATCCACAATACTTCTATGCTGAGCCCCACAATTAGCAAGGTGATGCAATAGTGGTAATACAGTAGTTAAAATCCACCTTGCTGGTAACATGGAATTGAAAGTCAAGAGAAAAAATAAAAAATGCTTCTTAACAATAATCTTGATCTTTGCAGCATTTACTTGTTAAAGCCTGAGGATGGCAAGACTTTGTGTTTCTCTTCTTATTATGAGTGACATGAGAAACAATTCATGAAAGCACCTTTAGTGAGGATAATTGTCTACGTACCTGGGACTTAACCATACAACAAAGGACATGCTAGTAAAACTAAATCAGACCCTAAAAATACAAAGGTACATCTATACACAAATATGTGTACCTCTTGTCCCCCAAAATACAACATCCGAAAAAATTATAGGAAGGCTAAAGTTTAGGTAAGAAATCCCCTAGGTATAAGCTAATAAGTCCCTCAGAGCAATTAGCCTAAGGGCCCTAATACAGTATATGACATGTGTAAAAGATTTTGATGTCCTCTAATTAGAAGAATTCAAATACAAGACTGCATCTCCACTGGACTGTATATGCAAAGATAGAACAGCCTCATCCATATTATGATGCAAATCAATAATAATCTATCTATTAATTAATACAAGGAATTTCTAAGAGAGAAATTATGTTATTTCTAATTATGCGCAAAAGGTTATTTACCTTGTCTTTAAAACATTTAGTTCTTACCCAGTAGGACTTCAATGCTATGACTGGATACTAGATATCTACTGCACTCAGGGTCCTCATTAATACGGGAAACTACAGCAGCAATGTGTGCTTTGGTCTTGCAATTATTCTTTGCTCTAAATTCTACACTGCATAACAAGGAATGTACCCAACTTATCCTCTTGGCAATGGCAAGAGTTATAAGGGAGAGGATCTTCACTGATAATTCTTGAAACCCAAGAGAGTCATTGGTCAATAAGAAGGTACAGATAATTATGTGAGCACCACATCTAGATTGAGAGAAATGTACATAAGATGCAGGAGAAGCTTTAATTACAAATAAGTCTTAGCTATTATGAAAGATTAAATTTAGCGCATCTTAGCACAAAATCCAACATAAGCCTGTATCTTTCAATGGTCAGTACTGAGGTACGGTATTCTTGACATGCCTCAAGATGTGGAAACCTTTATGATGTTGTTCACAGACTGTTTAATAGCAGAGATCTCTCTAGATTTACAACAGCTGAAAAAGGTGTATCTCTTACCCACTCAGTGAGTTCTCAAACACAGGGCAAGTCTCCCTTGGTGCAGCAATGTCTTTACTGTATTGTATGTACAAAGTTTGATGGTAACTAATGCAGCTTTCCTGTGGTTGGAACTTTGTCAGTAGTCTGATATTCAAAAATCATAATGTGCCAAGTTCTATTAGCTTATGGTTAATATTCTTGTGACTGCAATGTACCTTGTCTACATATCTGCAGCTAAACATCTAGACCAAATGTGAAGTATACAATGTTTGCACCAACTTTCTAAGCCCACCTTCTTTAAATGTGCACTTTGGGGCCCCTTAAATTGGAGCTCAGTTGTACATATGACATCCATGCACAAGTGCCACTCCAGCCCACTCACAAAAGACTGAATCAATATACGCCACCTTTGTGTTCATGGCTCTGCATAAGAGCTGCCAGTCCCAATGTGGACCTGTCCACACCACCCGTCCATGGCTAAAGGAACTAGATAACTAAGGATGAAAATTTGATGAGAATAAGGAAATGTGTGGGGCCACAAAAATCACTGAGGTGAGATGAAGGCTTATGTATGGGAAAAAAACTCACAAACTTGACCAAGCTGCCCAATGTCAGATGGCAAGGGAAATCCTCAGTGATATAATGCAGGGGTTATGTAGACAAGAGCAAAATGTAAATATCCTGGCTCTTGATTTAATGACTATTTCAGTGCTTCATCTTCAAGGTAGCCCCTGTAGCCCTCTCACTTACCCACAGGGCAATGGGACAACTAATTTGGTTAAGCCCCTCAGTCAAGATATTGAGCAAGGATTTGGCGCTTTGAGCGAAAAAGTGAGAGTTGAGGTGCTAGGGATGAACATTGTTCTTAAGCCATTCTATAAGGACACAAGTGCCCTATCAACAAAGGTGTTGCATCTCCTGACACCCAAATTACAAATGGAATGAGTAGCCTCTCTGAATGAACGAATAAATATAAAAGGACAAAGCAAAGACCAGTAACCCAATTCAGGAGGTGTCTGGCATTCCCAGCAGAATTCTTACAAAAAAAATAGTTTTGTTGTCAAGAATTTCTGGGAAGAGTCATCAACATGATTTTTCATTGAATTACCAGCAGCAAGACATAATGTA
This sequence comes from Palaemon carinicauda, assembly GCF_036898095.1. Lineage (NCBI taxonomy): Eukaryota > Metazoa > Arthropoda > Malacostraca > Decapoda > Palaemonidae > Palaemon > Palaemon carinicauda. The sequence goes on from NC_090759.1 coordinate 66,138,989, forward strand.
AAGGTGGCAATAAAAATTTTAACAACTAAAACCCAGCAGCAAGGTGAAAACATCTGTGCTGGCTATTTAAAATCAAGGAAACCTCTTATTTCCACTTTCACTTGTCACAAGCTCACTTTGGAAGTATGTAGAATGTGAATATTGGGAAAGTTTCATTGAAATAATTAGTTTCATATCACACTGTCATATTGACTTTGTTTCCATAAATAATAATACAATTGGTTTTTTTCTTACAGGCTATGAAATATAATTACACTATATTTCAGCAATTGTAAAAAGGAAGCCTATTACTAGTTATTTCTTTAGATTATTATCTGATGATTTATGAAACACTAATACAAAGCAAATTATACATCTATCAAAAGCTATAAAATTTCAACATGAAACTATACGTCAGCAAAATCCTCTCTATTAACTCTCAAATGCCCAATAAAGTAAAAATGTATACACCGTAATAGTTAAAATTAAATGTAGACAACTTTCCTTTCTTCAAGGTCTGAGCAGATACATAAGAGGTACATTATAGTTTTCAAATACAAAATATTACTGTTTACAATATATTCAAGAAAATTAACATAAAACTTTCATAACAATCATCAACATTTATAGCATTTCTTAGTGGTTTCACATAAGTTGTATGGGTCTCTTAATAATATGACAAATTCGAAGATAATTTGTATTTTTCCTAACCATAAAAACCTTAGCTATTTACAAAGGGTTACCTTTTAGCGTTGCTGAAATGGCGAGCCATTAGAATTTAACGAGGGTGTATTACCCCCGCACTAGTTAGCAGGGGGGTAGGGGAGTGGTAGCTAGCTACCCCTCCTCCCCCTCACACACAGGTGAATACTCACTTTCACTTAGAGGTAGGACTTGTCTTGGGGGACAGGGCTGGCAGGCAAATATGTGTAAATAGCTAAGGTTTGTATGGTTAGGAAAAATACAAATTATCTTCGAATTTGTCATTTGTTCCGTAACCGAAATACAAACCACGCTATTTACAAAGGGTGACTTACCCCTTAGGAAGGGTGGAAAGTCCCCAGCCATACTGGCTTTGGCTTTACCCGGGGACTCAGAATCCGAGTGAGTCGCACTCGAGAAAAGGAGTCCCTGCACCTCACAAGTTCCTTGCTCCGCAAGGAACCATGTGGCCTACGTAAGCTTGTGTGTGAAGGAAGAAGTGTGACCCGTCCTAGGCAGTTGACCTGGAGTTCCAGAAGGAACTCTGGGTTAGGACGTTCCCAATACCACCTCGTCAGGGTATGGGGGACGCGACAGTATTGACTCAATACTCGGAACACAAGGAAGCATGGTTTACCTGCAGAGGTTCGAGGTCAGCTATGCAGAGACCAGGATGCTGCTTCCCCGTAGAGGGGATGATGAAGAAAGAAATAAGAGCCAGGCATACTTCTTTCGTTCATGCAGACTAAAACCTGATAACAATGCCCTCAACCTTCTGCTACCTGTCCAAAAAGGAGCCTGAGGTTAGACCAGCTGTTGTGTAGCCACCACAGAGCGATAGAAAACGTATCGAGACTCCTGTGGGTCACACCCTGCAGGAAGCGGGCTGCAAAGGTCATTAGACGCTTCCAGACTCCAGCTTGTAGCACCTGTGTCACAGAGTAGTATTACTCGAAGGCGAGGGACGTTGCGATGTATCCAACATCGTGCTGTAGGGCGACGTGACGGGGGAGGGTCTGGAGACAGGTCGAGATGAATGTCCTTGAGTCCGGGCTGAAGAGGTATACTGGTGACTCTCCCCCCATGTCCTCCTTGTGCTCCCAAATCGGCTGCAACTGAGGACAAACTGCAGCTGTTCCCAGCGCTAACCTCTCGATTCCTTTACTGGCAAGAAAGAGAAGGTCTTGGGACATCAGATACAGAATGGAGACTCGAAATCTTGAATGAATCGGACCGAAGGGCCGGGACCCCCAGATTCTGAGTCTAGCCAACAACTCAGGAGCGAGCCTGAATGTTGCCTTCCCCTCTTCCTTAGAAAGGGGGGAGTCGCAAGAGACCAAGAAGATTGCTTACACACTGGCCGTGGCCAGAGTGAGCAGGAGACCCAAGGCGGAATACAATCCGAGGCCTGTCATAAAGGGTCTTGAGAAGATCTCTTAAAGGACTAAAAGTCCGAGCCATGCTCCAAGTTGGAGGTCTTCCTCCGACTAGGGCAGGGACAATCGTAGCTTCGCATGAGCGAGGATAGATCCAGCGGGCAGGAAAAAGTTATTCCTTTAAGCCTGAAGGTCAGGGAAAGGCTGAGCGACAGGCTTCATTGCCGAGAGCGGAAAGGAGTTTCCTCCCGCCGAAAGGCAATAAGACCGTTATTGCTGGAGAAGAGGCCTCAAGGGAAGAGGTATATCTCCCACGGCACCAACCACCTTAGACTCTTCACTTTGCCTGGGAGACCCCTGTGGATGACTATCGCAGATGACGCGAACTCCGTACCGCGACTGTAGCGGGTTGTCTCCTCTTGAGGAGGAAGCGTAGTGTCTCCAGGCATGAAGCCGAAGCGACGCCCCGGTTCGGGAGAGATGTCGCAGTGTGGATGCTTGAGTAGTTTGTGCTGTGGGAGAAGCTCTCCCGGGAGTTCCGTCAGGGGAAGCAGAGGGTCTAGAAACCGTTCTGCGCATAGTCCCAGTGGAGCTCTCCCACTGAAAGGTTGACACACAACCTGGTCTTGTTGAGACCCATTGTCCACAGACAAAAAGGAGGGAAGACGCAGGCGTCGAAGTTGTCCCACCATCACCGGAATGCATCTTGCCAGAGTCTCGGGGTCTGAGACTGGGGGGAAGAATAGCGGAAGCTTGAGGTTCCAAGCTGTCGCGATCAGGTCCCCCAGACCAGCACTTGCTGGTTACCCAAGGTCAAAGACCCCCAGGTACACTCTCTCTACGAGGCTCTGCTCGGATAGTCTGAGAGAACATTCCCGTGCCTGGAACGAGAGAGCCGATGGTGGTATTGAGAGAATCTCAATCATCCCGGTATCTCTACTGCAAGATGTGAAGGTGTGAAAATGCGTCCCCTGCTGGTTAGAATACGCCAGAATCATGAAGTCGACTTGGCAGGAGCTGTAGGATCTGTAGAGGGGCCAGACTAAGGCCCCTAAGCCTGCCTGAATGATGGAGAGGTATCCTTCAGGTCTTGACCATAGGCCTGGACCGGAACATGCCCCCCCCCCCCCTTCCTTTGACGAGTCCGAGAACCGCATCAAGAATGTGGGGAAAGGACGAGAATATCCACTACCATCAAGAGGCTCCATAGGTCAACAACCATTGCAGGTCTAATAGTTCCGCTGGTCCCATAGGGCCAGGCAGTCCGGTTAAACATTGCCTGAAGCCACCGGAACTTGGATCACCCCACATGGAACTTATCCTGAGGCGACCGTTCGGACTATAGACGGGTCAATGAGGAAAGGAGAACTAGGAAACGTTCCAAGGTAGGGCTGAAAGCTCTGCTTGACTGAGAACAGGTACTGCGACTCTCCTCAGTCTTGCCACAGTCAACCGAAAGGAAGGCTCGGAGGATGTGGTAACAGAATCTGGCGTCCCCAGGTGGTCACCCATCCAAGTACCGACGTTGCATAACCTCGCTGGACGGACGAGAAGCGGGGTTTCCAACGTGGTAAGGCCGTTGACTCAATATCATGGCCAGATACTCCAGATGTTGAGGCAGAGGAAGAGAAGGCTCCAAGCAAAATACCATGAGCCCACACTCATGGTAAGCATCCGGAAGCTTGTCCCGGTGCTGAAGAAGGTCGAACCCGAGCCTACCGGAGTTGACCAGCCCTCCAAACAGCAGAGGAGGCGGAAGCCTGCACCCGAGCGGCCAAGAGGAAGGCAGGGAGAGTTCTCTGGGGAAACAAACCTGCTATGCCACAGCGGGATAGCCACACTGCATCATAAGCAGGAATACTTGCAGTCTAGGCTGAATTCGACGAGCACCCTGGAAGATGGATGGAATGGAAACTGAAAGTACCCGTCCTTCCGATCCAGGGTTTAAGGAGTCCTGTCGCCTCGTTACCAGTCTGATCGATTCTGCTGGTCTACGCTGGCCGAAGTTTGTTCGACAAACTTGATCAGGGCTGAGAGGTCGACTACGGACATCCCCTCTCAGATCCTTCCTTACAAGAAAGGATCGACCGAGGGGGCCGGGGGTGAAGCCGTCGATGATCCTAAGGAAGACCTTCGCCTAAGGTATGGATCATTCTGCCCAACCGGGCAACTCTGCTGACGCTATGGCATAGAGGTTCAGAGACACTGAATTCGCTGAAAGAGACGGCAGGCGCGATATCCTTGGCTAATCACAGAGATTGTGCGGGAATGGGCATCGGGAAGCTGTCATTCGGAGGAGTAACCTTAAGCATCCTTCCAGCGAAAAACCTGCAATCCTAGAGTTCGTGAACTCCTTTTAGGACTATGCCCCCCCCGAGGGAGTCTCCCGTGCCATCTGTTCCTGACAGGAGGAAACTGCAATTGGACACCTTGTCCCAGTTGTCGTAGCCGATAACTTAGGCCGACGTGGTTGAAAGAAAAGGGCGCTGGAGCCCTGCAGAGTCTGGAAGAAAGCGCCTTGGAGGAGTGAAACCGGAAGTCGATTTCCTCCGCACAGCAGCTGTCTAAGTTTCTGTCCTTGGGCACAAACAAACTCTTCTCAAGGATGGAAGGGTGTCTGAGGTCGTCGACCTCCACAGATGAGACACCCGAAGGAAGCCCTCAGTCAGCGCGTCCAGATGGTACAACATCGAGATTGTCCGCAAGTTAGATACTTAACAACGAAAGGCCAAGGTGCCTGAGCTCGAGAGGAGGAAAGTACCCCTGATCTTCCTGTAGCTTCCTTGAACCAAACCTCGGGCCGTAACCGAGGAGGGAAAGAACCTGGTAAGCTCCCAGAGGAAGAGGTAAGCAGTCACCCCTTGTCCGATGGAGAAATCTCGAACGGAAAGCCCCCCCGCCAAAAATCCTTCCAGGGAATGACGGGGAAGGGCTAACCCAGGTTCAGGAAAGAGGAGTGTTGCTCAGATCTCCCTTAAGTTTCTCCTATTCTTGCAAGTGCCATGCTCTGCGTTTACGGGGTGAGGCCGTGTTCTGGAAATACGCTCCAGAAGAACTCGCCAGGCTGCGAAAAACCCCATTGGGAATCGTGGTCGCAATCGCCCTGGAGCTCGCGCGACGGAAATTCAAAGATTTTCGCGTGGGCGAACGTGGAAGCGCCCATGCGCGGTATCGCAAACGAAGGTGAGCGAAGGAGCGCAGAAGGAGGGCGAGCGTGGTAGGAAGGGCGAGAGCTGGTGGTCGGCGAGCGATAACCCATAGACGAGCAATGGATACTGCAAGAAATAAGCTGACGTTTGTGCGAAGAAACACTGTAGGTTCGCGCGACGGAACACCATCCGTCCGCGCGATGGAAAAACCGTTGGTTCGCGCGTGGGCGAACATTGGAGAGCATGGGCACGAACGCGCATGAGCGTAGACGTGCAGGCACGTGGGCGAGCGGTCGTGAGGGTGGGCAGGTGGATGAGAGCGAGTCCGAGGCGGCGATCGCAAGCGTTAGCGCGATGGCGAGGAAACGCGCTGCCGCGTGGGCGAGGAAGACCGCTGGCGATATGGATCAACAAGCGATCGGTGGTGAGCTGGTGAGCGCTAACGCGCAGGTTGGCGATGGCGCGTTGTGTTATGCCGACGCGATGGTCGAGCAGCATGCGCAGGAGAGCGATCGTGCGTTGGCGAGCAGTATGCGAAGGTGAGCGATCGCGAGCAGCATGTGCAGGAGGGCGATCGTGCGATGGTGATCAGCATGCGCCTGGTGATCAGTATGCGCAGGGTCGCGCGATGACGATCAGCATGCCAAGGTCGCGCGATGGCGATCAGCATGCCAGGGACGCGCGATGGCGATCAGCATGCGCAGTTGAGGGTCGCGCGATGGCGATCAGCATGCGCAGTTGAGGGTCGCGCGATGGCGATCAGCATGCGCAGTTGAGGGTCGCGCGATGGCGATCAGCATGCGCAGTTGAGGGTCGCGCGATGGCGATCAGCATGCGCAGTTGAGGGTCGCGCGATGGCGATCAGCATGCGCAGTTGAGGGTGGCGCGATGGCGATCAACATCCGCAGTTGAGGGTCGCGCGATGGCGATCAGCATCCGCAGTTGAGGGTCGCGCGATGGCGATCAGCATCCGCAGTTGAGGGTCGCGCGACGGCGATCAGCATCCGCAGGTGAGCTAGTAGCTGGCGAACCATGTTCCTTCAGAAGTGTTGAAGAACGTTGGCGTGCCGGCTGTAACACATGCGGGCGATCCGGAGATCGCCGAGAGACAGGTGATCGCTGGCGAGCTGATAATCGCTGGCGAGCTGATGATCGCTGACGAGCAGAAGGATACGCGTGGAAGCCTGTGCATAGAAGAAGAGTCCTTGACCCCGACCTGAACCGAAGTTCTAGATCGTGAGGGCGAACGTGGGCGCACAGGGCGCGTAACAGGAACAGCAGGGATGATCATCTTGAAAGCGCTGACGAACAGGAGAGCGCTGATGAGCAGAAGAGCGCCTGTGTGTTAACACTGAGCAGGAGCAGGAGAGAACACAGCAGAAGGGCGCGAGGGAAACCCTGACACGCAAGGGAAGAACCCCCGTGGGGGCAACCCTTTGCCCCGGAGTGATCGTTGTCCGCCGGGAGACTGATGTCCGTCGGGAAGACCGTTGTCCGTCGGGAAGACCGTTGCCCGTCGGAAGACGAGATCAGACTGCTGTCCATCTGCACCAAGGCGGAAGATCGAGAAAAAGGAGTTGTAGGCTGCAAACGGAGATCCAAAAAGGCGCCCCAAGCACCCTTATAGGGAGATGAGAGGCCCTTACGACGAGGCAGACGGTGGGCCTACGGCGAGGGAGGCCAACAGCAACCGCAACAGAAGAAACCTCCGAAGAGGAGTCTCTATGAGTGTACTCTCTCGCGAACGAAAGAGAAACACTTCGTGGAAGAGACTGGTCAGCCAGTGACCTAAAAGGAGCAATCCTCCGAAGAGGAGCTCCTGCAGTTGCCCAGCCCCTTGAGCGAAACTGCAGGTGCGACCGCTCAGCACCAAGAGCATAGTCGCACGAAAAAAAGGCAAGAGAAGAACCCCCAAAAAGGGGAAAAACTCAAGCCTGGACAGGAAAAACTTCCCTCGGAAGGAAAGTTACCCGTCCAAGGAGGCAAGCCTCCTGAGAGTTCTAAAATGAACTGGAGAGCTGTCCGTCGACACGGGAGTACTTCCAGTAGAAGGAGACACGCCCCTGACGAAAAAACAAGGGGGGAGGCAGCAACAGCCGAATCCCCAGGACTCAACCAGACAGCTCACACCGTTGCCATATTACAGAAACGAACTAGATCGGTAACTGTAAAAAAATAAAACAAATAATATTAGTACACATTCATTCCCCCGGGAAGGCTCCGAAGAGGAATCCCGAGGGAAAGGAACAAGAATTACACAACAGGCACGTGCCCTCACAACCACTTACACTCACGGAAGGAGAGCTGTAGCCAAAACAGAATTATAACAATTATAATTATGTAACTATGTAATAATGTAATTTAAAAAAGAATGAACACTAAAGAATGTACACTAAAGAAAGAACGAAAATCCCCGAAAGGAATCGTTCTACAAAAAACAACTACAACTAGACTCATAACTAATTGAGACAAACGTACGGCGTAGCAACCCCCCCACACGGAAAGGAAGCTACAAGGGCGTAGTAAAACGTAGTAAAAGGGTGAACGACCTCAAGAGAGAGAGAGAGATAGACATAAGTCAAACTCGATCGCCACCCATAAAATTACGCCGTGGTGGCCTAACTGCCGAGGACTCCACGTAGATATCGTACACTACACACACAAATCTGAAAAGGAAACTTACTTATTTCTATACTCAAATATATATACAAACATGAAAACATGTTTACATATATATTGAGTACAGTGAACCCTCGTTTATCGCGGTAGATAGGTTCCAGACGCGGCCGCGATAGGTGAAAATCCGCGAAGTAGTGACACCATATGTACCTATTTATTCAACATGTATATTCAGACTTTTAAAACCTTCCCTTGTACGTAGTACTGTTAACAAACTACCCTTTAATGTACAGAACACTTAATGCATGTACTACAGTACCCTAAACTAAAACAGGCACAAATATTAAAGGCGATTTTATATCATGCGTTTCCTAAACACGCTAAAAAGCACGATAAAAAATGGCAACCAATGTTTTGTTTACGTTTATCTCTGATCATAATGAAGAAACAAACTGGAGGTAGAGCTTTGCTTATTACCCAGACATATTTGCCATACTTTTCCTTTAGAACTACATCACATCTTCCTACTTTATATATATATATATATATATATATATATATATATATATATATATATATATATATATCTATATCTATATCTATATCTATATATATATCTATATCTATCTATATATATACAGTGATACCTCGGTACTCGACCATAATCCGTTCGAGATCCGTGTTCGACCTCCGATTTGTTCGAGTACCGAATTTTTTTTCCCCATAAGAAATAATGGTATATATTCTATTCCGTTCCCAAGCACTCGAACAGGCCCAAAATATTAATAAAACGTGTACCTAAACAACAATAATTATCTAAATGTGTATGAAATTGGTCAGAAAATCCTATAAAACAATTTTAAACCATTTACTGTACTAAAATAAAACAATTTTAAACCATTTTCTGTACTGTAGTGAACATACCTTTGAGCAGCGGTTCGATGGCATACAGGGATGGATGTGGAGAGGATGGAAGGGGGAGGTTACTGCTTGGAAGGAGAGTCCCCTTCCATGATGTGGCGGGGTAGTTCTCCTTCAGGAGTTGTTTCTCTCTCCAATGAAAGGGTGGGCAGATCTATTTCAGGGGTTTCTTCTCTTCTTTGTCTCTTCTTTGGAGGAGAAACAGGCTTTGATGTAGCAGCTTTCTTTTCTTTTGTGAAAAACTGGTCTATTGTTAATTGTTTCTTCCTCCTCTGCAGTATTCTTCGAAAATGATACATGACACTATCATTAAACATATGCACTGCCCGGTTTGCTACTGCAATTTCTGGGTGGTATTTTTCAGCAAAAGCCTGCACATCTGCCCACTTGGAACAAATTTCATTGATGAGAGAACTTGGAACATCCTCCCTTACCTCATCCTCTTCTGAAGATTCCTGCTCCACAATCAGATCCTGCTGCTGTTGTTGTTGCAGGTGCAACAATTCCTCCACAGTCAACTCGGTAGAATGGCTTTCTACAAGCTCATCAATATCATCCTTGTCGACCTCAAGCCCCAAACTCCTGCCCATGACAACAATTTCCTCAACGACATCAGTGTCATCAGAAATTACAGGGGTAGCAGTGCTTGGACCCGCCTCTGGTTGGAAACCTTCAAACTCCCTCTCTGTGACACATGATGGCCACAGCTTACGCCAGGCAGAGTTCAATGTCCTATAGGTCACACCTCGCCAAGCTTGGTCAATCATGTTAACAGAGTTGAGGATGCTGAAGTGTTCCTTCCAGAATTCCTTTAGGGTCAACTTCGTGTCACTGGTCACTTCAAAACACTTTCTGAAAAGGGCCTTGGTATAGAGTTTTTTGAAGTTTGAAATGACCTGTTGGTCCATGGGCTGGAGTATGGGAGTAGTATTGGGGGGCAAGAATTTGATTTTGATAAAGCTGTATTCTTCTTTCAAGTCATCCTCGAGACCTGGAGGATGTGCAGGAGCATTGTCCATAACCAGAAGACATTTCATTGGCAAGCTCTTTTCAATGAGGTAAGCCTTAACCTGGGGGGCAAACACTTCGTTTATCCACTCAGTAAAGAATTGTCTTGTGACCCAAGATTTAGTGTTCGAGCGCCACATAACTGGTAGTGCACTTTTACAAATATTATTTCGTTTGAACACCCGGGGGTTGTCCGAGTGGTACACTAACAAGGGTTTGATCTTGCAATCGCCACTTGCATTTGCACACAGCAACAATGTTAGCCTATCTTTCATTGGCTTGTGACCTGGCATCTTCGTCTCGTCCTTGGTAATGTACGTATTGGCTGGCATTTTCTTCCAAAATAACCCAGTCTCATCACAATTAAAGACTTGTTGTGCGATCAAATTTTGTTCATTTATGTACCGATCGAATTCCCCCACGTATTTATCGGCTGCAATTTGATCCGAACTAGCTGCCTCCCCATGCCTAGTAACACGATGAATACCTGTTCTATTACGAAACTTTTCAAACCAACCCCTGCTCGCTTTAAATGTAAATGAATCACTTTCACTGGTACTCGGACTTTTCTTCACTAATTCTTCATAGATATGCAACACTTTTTCACAAATGAACGCTTCACTAACACTTTCCCCGGCCAACTGTTTTTCTTTAATAAATATTAAAAGCAACTTTTCCATCTCCTCAATCACTTGTGGCCTTTGCTTAGTTACCGCCGTAACTCCCGTTGCAACATTCGCCTTCTTAATCATTTCTTTATGCTTTAAAAACGTAGAAATGGTCGACTTCGCCATTCCGTATTCTACCGCTAAATCGGACACTCGTACACCATTCTCATATTTCGCTATAATTTCCTTCTTCAACTCGATCGTTGTTCGCACTGTTTTCCTCTTCTCCTTCCCCTTAACACTCATTACTTTCTTGGGACTCATTATGAAAGCTAAAAAAGCAATTAAAAGCACTGAAAATCACTAAATCACAACGAATGCTGATCGCGCGTTGTCTGAGTGACGCTCTCGAGAGAACTGATGCTTCCCGAACAAGCGAGAGTGGCCGAGATGGCGCGATCATCACAAAGCCCATGCGGTCGTCACGTGTTCGGCTGGTCGAGTACCGAATTTTTGGTCGAGCACCGCAGCAAAAATTTCTCGAAAATTTTGGTCGAACTCCGAATTGTTCGAGTATAGAGTCGTTCGACTACCGAGGTATCACTGTATATATATATATATATATATATATATATATATATATATATATATATATATATATATATATATATATATATATATATATATATATATTTATATGTATACACATATACATACCTACATATATACATAGATACAAATATACATAAATACATGCATACACACACACATATATATATATATATATATATATATATATATATATATATATATATATATATATATATATATATATACATATTACTGTATATATATGGGTTATGGAAAAAATCCGCGAAGTGGTGAATCCGCGATGGTCGAACCGCGAAGTTGCGAGGGTTCACTGTAAATGAAAAGTAAGCGATTAAGTAAAGACAAAACAAACAATGGCTGCCAAGAGAGGACCAAGACAGAGACGTCTGTCACAGTCCGAGCCAAAAGTGAAAGTGAGTATTCACCTGTGTGTGAGGGGGAGGAGGGGTAGCTAGCTACCACTCCCCTACCCCCCCGCTAACTAGCGCGGGGGTAATACACCCTCGTTAAATTCTAATGGCTCGCCATTTCAGCTACGCTAAAAGGTAACCCTTTGTAAATAGCGTGGTTTGTATTTCGGTTACGGAACAACTTGATATTCCCAAAACACTTACAATCAACTAGAAGTGCCTCTTCATTTTTCAAATTACATGCAAGTGTTAACATTATAATGCACATGAAAACAAAATCAAACTTTTTCTCTGGTCCCACTGCTATAAACATGTATCCAATACTGATTAAAACTTGAAAAAAGGGTGAAATATTTACAGAATACTCTATCACTGTGGTAAATGTATTAAATATTCAATGGATAATATAAACTTACTGTAAACACAAAGCGTTTGTATACAGTACTGTATAGTCAGTACATCAATGATACTGTATTATGCTTATGGACATACTAATATACAAAAATTATTATCAACATTTCTTGGGCTAGAGATATACGTAACTGCTCTAACACACCAACAAAGCTGTCAATGTCCCGTACCCTATCCTAGCAGAAGTTAAATACCAAAGTACCAAATCATGATAATACAGGCTCCAGGAGAAAACAATAAACTACAGCCATTTTAAATTTTTAGAACTATGTATTGAACAATAGCTTGTGTACGAGATTCATATGAAAGGTCATGTAAATAAGTGTATTGACATACTATACCATACTGGCTAATGCTGCAAACAAAAGTTAAGTGCAAAGTAATTAAGCGATGGTTCATTTTCTTTGCATCAAGTAAAAAAATTGGCAGATGAAAGGGAAAATATTTTTCACAATGCAATCAAAGTACATTACTCCCAGCTATTACTATTTGAATGTATCTAATAGTGATAATTCATACTAAAAAGTGTATTATTTCAAATCATAAGTTATTTTTGAGGAAAATCAGGTTTCTATTCAGAGATCATAACCCACCTTAACCATACAGATATTTCTTCTAAGTCAAATGCCAATGACTATCCATTAAATCACTTATACCACACAAAAGTCAAGAATCTAATGTGTCAAAGCTAAGTAAAATTATTTTGAATACTCACTCCAAAGCTCTTTCTGCCTATTTGAATGGAGAAATAACACTTGTCCTCATTATCAAGATCTGTTAGCGATAAGGAAAATGAGAAGGGGGGGAAGACAGCCAAAATACGCTTTTTATCATCATCGATTTAAGCAACAGGATGTCCTTAATTACTTAAGCTGGAATCACACTAAGCTTTTTATGCCACCAACGAGCCATTACTGCTAAAAATGCGAAACCGGGAGCTTGTTGCTTGGGATATTGGCTTCCCGACTGGTTGCGAAGCGGAGAGCACAAACCGCGAGCATGAATTTGGATGTAAACAAACAAGACGGCTGATACAAATAGTACATGCTCTTGCTTGGTAATCTTATGTTCAACAGACCTCTAGAGATAATAACAATCTGCTTTGTTCATCCTGTGGTAGTTGTTGTCATTTCCTGACAAAGGTTGTCAAAGATACCTTTGGCTTCTTTTTTTCTGAACCACTCTCAAAGACACAAACATTTTTTGTTCCTCTTCAATTCAGGTAACATTCAGAGAATACACATTACTGCAGCTGTCTGAAAATTACTCCTAAGCTCCTCGAACAGCGAGATTGTAGTGTGACGCTACAAAAATTTTGCTTGGAAGCATCGGATTTAGGTTGGCAAAAACAAGAAATGACTAATGTGATTCCAGTTTTATGGAGGGTATATATTAGCATATTTTATGTACATCAAACTCTCCTGTTCCCCTAGCCTAATCTGGGGCTCCATGTCCTTATGAGGGCCCTTACTTAAACTGACCTAGCACTATGACAGTACTAGGAACATTCATAAATTTTCTACTGATAAATATTCATCCGTGAACTGTCAGGATATTATGTACATTTGTGAACAGATTTTAATAAAAAAATTCATATGGAATAAAAGTTGCTCAGCTTATACCAAAACCTCAGAACAATTTCTTTCCGAACTACTCATAAAATAAATCTTACGTTGAAAATTTCATGTAGCTCCTATTTCTTCCATCACAACATTTGCCACAAATGACGATCATAGCCAACAATGTATAACATTTTAAAGTGGTGGTATGTGAATGATGGTACTGAATAAAGGCTTAGTTACATGAATGGAGGGCAATACCTACACCTACCCTGTAAGTAAAGGCATATCAATCTAATTCAGAACTCGTCACGACTAAAGCAAAGCAGCAGAAAGTCAGCTGTACCATAAAAAATGGGAATTCACTTTCTATACAACATATTCCAATGGTCCTCGTTAGGAATAAGGCAAACCAGTAGACGGTCAGATGTGGCATGAAAACCGGGAATAAACTCTGTATGTCCGTTACACACTTGGCTGTAAAATCCTATTTGTATCCACTGTCATTAGTAAACATTGAAACCTCCCGTTCCTGACATTACCAAATCTACAATAAATGTTAAATATGCAAAAGAGTACAATAACCCCAGAAAATAAAATAAAAGGGGTTTCTGGTGTCGTTATGGGTGTTCTGAATAAATTGCAGGTTGCTAACTGTTGGAAACCCATATTTTTTTAAGTTACAAGGTAGACTGACACGAGCTGTTACACCTAAAAAACCATATTATTATTATTACTTGCTAAGATATAACCCTAGTTGGAAAAGCAGGATGCTATAAACCCAAGGGCTCCAACAGGGAAAATAGCCCAATGAGGAAAGGAAATAATGAAAAGCTACAAGAGAAGTTTGAGAACAATAATATTTAAATAAATCTTTCATACATAAATTATAAACACTTGACAATAACAAGAGGATAAAAACTTCAAAATAATAAGAGGACAAGAAACAAGATAGAATAATGTGCTTGAATGTACCCTCAAGCAAGAGAACTCTAACCCAAGACAGCGGAAACCATGATACAGAGGCTATGGCACTCCCCAAGACTAGAGAACATTGGTTTGATTTTGGAGTGGCCTTCTCCTAGAAGAGCTGCTTCTTACCATAACTAAAGTCTCTAATACCCTTACCAGGAGGTAAGTAGCCACTCAAAATTTACAGTGCAGTAGTTTACCTCTTAAGAGAGAAGAATTGTTTGATAATATGTTATTTTCATTAGTAAAATAAATTTTTGAATATACTTACCCGATAATCATGTAGCTGTCAACTCCGTTGCCCGACAGAATTCTACGGGAGGGATACGCCAGCTATCACTATACTAGAAGGGGGTGTACTCACAAGCGCCACCTGTGGCCAGGTACTACAGTACTTGTTGTTGACGCCACCTCACTTTTTCCTCGGTCCACTGGTTCTCTATGGGGAGGAAGGGTGGGTCAATTAAATCATGATTATCGGGTAAGTATATTCAAAAATTTATTTTACTAATGAAAATAACATTTTTCAATATTAAACTTACCCGATAATCATGTAGCTGATTCACACCCAGGGGGGTGGGTGAAAAACCAGTGTACAAGACTAAAGGATAGCTAAGTATCCCGTATTTCATATAATCAGTTATCCACAATAACAATGAAATAATAAGTACCTGGTAAGGAAGTCGACTTGAACCGTTACTCTGCCTTTAATAAGATCGTCTTCCTTACTGAGCGCAGCGTTCCTCTTGGAAGGCTGAATCAACTCAAAGGTGCTAAAGTATACAGGGCTGCAACCCATACTAAAGGACCTCATCACAACCTTTAACCTCGGCGCTTCTCAAGAAAGAATTGACCACCCGCCAAATCAACAAGGATGTGGAAGGCTTCTTAGCCGACCGTACAACCCATAAAAAGTATTCAAGAGAAAGGTTAAAAGGTTATGGGATTATGGGAATGTAGTGGCTGAGCCCTCGCCTACTACTGCATTCGTTGCTACGAATGGTCCCAGGGTGTAGCAGTACTCGTAAAGAGACTGGACATCTTTGAGATAGAATGATGCGAACACTGACTTGCTTCTCCAATAGGTTGCATCCATAACACTCTGCAGAGAATGGCTCTGTTTGAAGGCCACTGAAGTAGCCACAGCTCCCACTTCATGTGTCCTTACCTTCAGCAAAGCAAGGTCTTCTTCCTTCAGATGAGAATGTGTTTCTCTAATCAGAAGCCTGAATAGTAAGAAACTGAGTTCTTAGAACTTGGAAAAGAAGGTTTCTTGATAGCACACTATAAGGCTTCTGATTGTCCTTGTAAAGGTTAAGACCTTTTTAGATAGTACCTAAGAGCTCTAACTGGGCAAAGTACTCTCTCCAGTTCATTCCCCACCAAGATGGACAGGCTTGGGATCTCGAACGACTTAGGCCAAGGACGTGAAGGAAGCTCGTTTAGCAAAAACCGAGCTGCAAGGAACATGTAGCCGTTTCAGATGTGAAAACAATGATCCTGCTGAAGGCGTGGATCTCACTTACTCTTTTAGCTGTTGTCAAGCACACGAGGAAAAGAGTTTTTAATGTGAGGTCCTAAAAAGAGGCTGATTGGAGAGGTTCAAATCTTGATGACATAAGGAACCTTAGGACCACGTCTAGATTCCAGCCTGGAGTGGACAACCAACGTTCCTTTGAGGTCTCAAAAGACCTAGGGAGGTCCTGTAGATCTTTGTTGGTGGAAAGATCCAAGCCTCTGTGGCGGAAAACCGCTGCCAACATACTTCTGTAACCCTTGATCGTAGGAGCTGAAAGGGATCTTACTTTCCTTAGATATAACAGGAAGTCAGCAATCTGGGTTACAGTGGTACTGGTTGAGGAAACTGCATTGGTCTTGTACCAGCTACGGAAGACTTCCCCTTGAGACTGATAGATTCTGAGAGTGGATGTTCTCCTTGCTTTGGCAATCGCTCTGGCTGCCTCCTTCGAAAAGCCCCTAGCTCTTGAGAGTCTTTCGAAAGTCTGAAGGCAGTCAGACGAAGAGCGTGGAGGTTCGGGTGTACCTTCTTTACGTGAGGTAGACGTAGAAGGTTCACTCCTAGAGGAAGAGTCCTGGGAATGTCGACCAGCCATTGCAGTACCTCTAAGAACCATTCTCTCGCGGGCCAGAGAGGAGCCAACCAACGTCAGCCGTGTCCCTTTGCGAGAGGAGAACTTCTGAAGTACCCTGTTGACAATCTTGAACGGCGGGAATGCATACAGGTCGAGATGGAACCAATCCAGCAGAAAAGCATCCACGTGAACTGCTGCTGGGTCTGGAATCGGAGAACAATACAATAGGAGTCTCTAGGTTATCGAGGTAGCGAACAGATCTATGGTTGGCTGACCCCACAGGGCCCAAAGTCTGCTGCAAACATTCTTGTGAAGGGTCCACTCTGTGGGGATGACCTGACCCTTCCAGCTGATGTGATCTGCCATGACATTCATACCGCCCTGAATGAACCTCGTTACCAGCGTGAGCTTTCGATCTTTAGACCAGAAGAGGAGGTCCCTTGCGATCTAGAACAACTTCACGAAAGAGTCCCTCCCTGCTTGAAGGTGTAAGCCAGGGCTGTGGTGTTGTCAGAGTCCACCTCCACCACTTTGTTAAGCTGGAGGGACTTGAAGTTTATCAAGGCCAGAAGAACCGCCAACAACTCCTGCAATTGATGTGAAGTGTCCTTTGCTACTGATTCCATGTTCTCGATCATTCCTGTCCGTCCAAAGTCGCACCCCAGCCCGTGTCTGATGTGTCCGAGAGGAGACGGCGGTCGGGTTTCTGAACAGCCAAAGGTAGACTTCCTTGAGAAGAAAGCTGTTCTTACACCACGCGAGAGAAGACCTCCTCTCTTCGGAAACAGGAACTGAGACCGTCTCTAGCGTCATGTCCTTTATCCAGTGAGCAGCTAGATGATACTGAAGGGGGGGAGGTGGATTCTCCCTAACACGATGAACAGGGCCAGCGATGAAAGTGTCCCTGTTAGACTCATCCACTACCTGACTGAGCATCGGTTCCTTCTCAGCATGCTCTGGATGCAATCTAGGGCTTGGAAGATCCTTGGGGCCGACGGAAAAGCCCGAAAAGCTCGACTCTGAAGATCCATACCCAGGGAGACAATGGTCTGGGATGGGATGAGCTGAGACTCCTCAAAATTGACCAGGAGGCCCAGTTCCTTGGTCAGATCCATAGTCCATCTGAGAATTTCCAGACAGCGACGACTTGTGGGAGCTCTTAAAAGCCAGTCGTCTGACGGAGCCGGACACAAGATCATGGTACTGCTGCACAGTCTGTGAACTGTCAACCATGGGGAAGCGAGGAAGTACAGTGACAACCCGAAGCTGTCTAGACTGTCTGGGTCGTACAGACAACTCCTTATCGGGTTGCTGAGGTTGCCGCACTGCGTCACAACAAGTCACTTCTGCTGGTTGTTGAACGTCTTCCCAGTGACACACTGACTCCGTAAACAAAAAATCCTTTAACAAGGACTAAGCTTGGACTGCATGTCTTGCAACACAGCTCAAGGTCTATGGGAGCAGGTGTGGTAACAGACGGGGTTAGTGACTGAAGTGGAACCATTACTTTCCCTGGAAGCATGTTATCCTTAAATAAAAGTCCATAGGAGGCTACGCAGCTAAAGGCTCCTCTCCAAATGACAGAGTCCTCAAGGGAATATCAGAAGGAGGGAGAAAAGCACTTTCTCATCTACAGGGACCATATCCGAGAAAAGTTAAGTTCTCTCAGTGAGGGTTTCAATGGTGCAAAAGCAGCAGACTAGAAGGCAACATTATGAAACTGCTTGACAGTCTAATGAGTTGGCAACAACCAAAGATGTATGACTGAGAAGCATGCGGTAAGGTATGCAGAGCATGTTGTATGCAGAGCATGCTGTATGCAGAGCATGCTGTATGTAGAGCATGTTGTATGCAGAGCATGCTGTATGCAGAGCATGTTGTATGCAGAGCATGCTGAATGCAGAGCATGCTGTATGCAGAGCATGTTGTATGCAGAGCATGCTGTATGTAGAGCATGTTGTATGCAGAGCATGCTGAATGCAGAGCATGCTGTATGCAGAGCATGTTGTATGCAGAGCATGCTGTATGCAGAGCATGCTGTATGCAGAGCATGCTGTATGTAGAGCATGCTGTAAGGTAAGCAGAGCGTGTTGCATGGCGTTTAACATTTCTCAGAAATTCCATGACCAGTGCTAGAGTGCTTCATGCATGCTTGCATGGGGTTTTAATATCAACATAATATTTACCTTACATTCATAACTCATGATTCATTTTTGTTTTGAAGATATTTTTGCCATATTTTGCGATATTGTTAAAAATATATTGCAAGGAATACATATATATTTTTATATAAGTAAGACAAATAACCTCCATTATCATAATGTTTGTGTAGGCCTACATGTATATGATTACAAATGCAAGTTATGAAAGTAATGAGGTGTTATTATTGTCATTTGTTATTTCTCAAGTTGAGGAGAAAGTGGCAGATGCATGCGTTGAGGTGGCTGACTCATAGCATGAGGTTGCTGCCTCAAGAGTTGCGCTTGCTGTAAGGGTTGCGGATGCGCAGTAGCAGGTTCCTGAGGAACGAGTTAAGGTTCCTGAGGTGTGAGCTGCGAGAGTTGAGATAGCGGCTGCGCAGAACGCAGTTCTTGTCTCGCGAGTTGAGGTTCCTGAGGAGCTAGCCTAAGCTGCAGCGAGTGCTGAGGTGGCTGCCTCATTGATGGAAGAGGTTGTCGTACCTCAAGAGATTGTTGCCTCGCTGGTGGAACCGCAAGCGGAAGCGGAGGAAGTAAGGCATAAGACTCCTGCTCCCATTGCTGAGGTTGCCTTAAGGAAGGTTAAGGTTGCTGCACAACGCTGGTAACTGGCAACTCAGAACGCGGTAAGGTAGCCTGAGGAACCTCAACTTCGTACGCCTGGCAGACTGGACTGCGGTGAGGCGGAGCTCTCGCAGGAGGAGGCGGAGGTTGCTGCACACCGCTGGTAACTGGCAACTCAGAACGCGGTAAGGTAGCCTGAGGAACCTCAACTTCGTACGCCTGGCAGACTGGACTGCGGAGAGGCGGAGCGTTCGCAGGAGGAGGTGTAACCTTCCCAGCCTGAAACTCACGCATTAAGACCCCAAGCTGCGACTGCATGGACTGCAGCAAAGTCGTCTTGGGATCAACAGACGATAAGGTCTGTTGTGGCATCGCCTTACCTCTCTTAGGAGGTGTGCAGTCACCTGAGACTGAGGAGAGTCAGAGCTAACCCAATGACTGCATCCGGGTTGTTGAACTCTAACTTCGTACGTCTGGCATAGGTCTGGACTTTACGTTTAAGAGGTCTTGAGACCTGAGACCAGCGTTTTCTCCCCGAAATTTCTTCTGCAGACGAGCAAAATAAGGGCTCAATCGTCTGCGGGTGGGAGTGACGGTCTCTTAAGACACGCCCGCAACCACCGAGGATACTTCTGTGCGCCGATCAAGGCCTGCCGAACCCTTTTGCCCTTGGACATTGCTTCTCCCCTGGGCTTGGGAGCTTGCAAGAGGTCCCGGACTGGGAGGACGACTGGCACGCACAGAAGTACCCTCACGCACAACACTGACACACTTTGCGCTAATCACTTATCACTTTTGATTTTCTGTTTGCACTTATTTCACTGAACTCGAAACTTTAAGTGGTTTGTACCTGAAACACGCAATTCTATCCTTTCTCAAAAGTTAGTAATTGCGAAAACAGAATTACAATGTAACAGAAAAATCTAATGAAAGATAAATAATTCAGTGGCTGGAAAGAGACTAAACACTAGATCAAATAAACTACGTTTAAAATCTCTCACCGCATAAAGCTTGAGAACAAGAAAAACTCTAGAAACGTTTACCTTCTTCCCCTAAAGAGACTAGGGAGAAGAGCAAAAACGATAACAACGTTACTCGCTTGAACGAAACGTTTATCCTCCTCTTTCTCCCTCCGTCTCTATCTCTCTCTCTCTCTCTCTCTCTCTCTCTCTTGACTTAGAACCTGAGAGAAGAGCCCAATCATATATATCGTTAAAACATATTATTGTTAAAGGAAAATATTTCCCAAAATGAAAAGTTCCTTTGTAGAATTAAAACCATTAAGTTAAGAAAGAATGAACAAAACGCTAGACACGGTTACTCTTACTGCAACGTGACACCGTGAAAATTCTCTCTCTATCGTAACGATAGAACGCAAGTTGAACGTTCTGAAACGTCAACAACTGCAGAGACAAAACAAAACGTTAGTTCAACTTTGAAAACAGTACGAGACTATCAAAGAAATTCTTTCAAAAACATTAAAATAGCATAATATGTTAACAGGTAAAACCGAAATGACGGGCTCAATGTTAATTAACTTCGGTACAAGAAAAGACCGCCTACCATTAGGAAAGGTCGAATATAAACAAATATAAAAATTAATTTTAATAATTTTATAATAAAAGGAAGTTAATCGAAGAGGCCTATAAAAGGCGGAGAGATATAAAATAAATCTATAACTTTTGTTAAGCAAAATTAAGAAAGAGAGTCTATACTCTCTTAGACACCAACACTTCCGTCTAAGGGAAGGGTCGGCCATTTAAAGGTGAAAGAGAGTTCATACTCTCTTCGTCACCATAATAAATTAATTCCAAAAGCTAACTAAGCTAATATAGAAGTTTCTAGTATAGCGAATAGCTGCAAATTTTAGAGAAAAACTTCACCAAACCGTGAACAATACTCCAAAATCATAAGCGTATCCAAGAACGTCTTGCCGGAAGCACGACAGAGGAAAAAGTGAGGTGGCGTCAACAACAAGTACTGTAGTACCTGGCCACAGGTGGCGCTTGTGAGTACACCCCCTTCTAGTATAGTGATAGCTGGCGTATCCCTCCCGTAGAATTCTGTCGGGCAACGGAGTTGACAGCTACATGATTATCGGGTAAGTTTAATATTGAAAATAAGATTTTCTTTATGGAGAAGTTTTATTTCTTAATGAAATACTATACTAGGTAGCCCTATAATTTATAAAATATTATGATCTAGTGCTACCGGGATGTATGTATGATAGCGACCACCTGTATGGATGATGACGGCTAAGGGTACGACAGTGTATGGGGGATCGCAAGGGGGTGTTAGCCCCCCTCCGTTAGGTAAGTAGGTAAGGACACAGCTTGTAGGTTAGGTGGGGGGGGGGGGTTAAGTTAGTTGGTGCCAATATTTTATGCTCACTGGAGGAACTGGCCGCTGATATACAAAGGCTCCGTGTTACCTTGCCAGGAGTGAAGTAGGTTGAAAAGCAAACACAGGATTGAGACTTATTCTTGGGATCAGCTAAGAATGCGGCAGTCTGTGGGTCGCAAGGGGACTAAGCCTACCAGTAGTTAAGTAGGTGAGG
The DNA here is from genome assembly GCF_036898095.1 of Palaemon carinicauda. Classification (NCBI taxonomy): domain Eukaryota; kingdom Metazoa; phylum Arthropoda; class Malacostraca; order Decapoda; family Palaemonidae; genus Palaemon; species Palaemon carinicauda. The sequence continues at coordinate 66,160,727 of NC_090759.1, forward strand.
ATATGGCTCCTAGGTTAGATTAAGTGGCAAACTTTAGATAAGGTGCTGTTCTGTGTTGTTACCTTCTAGAATATTGTTTTAGGCATAACTTTTGGGGTAGTTTATAGCGCTACGGCCAAGCGTCCTAATTTGCTTATTATCGCTCCGACTGTTATCTTGTATAGAATAAAAACGTTTGGAAATGGTATACGGATCTTAAATATCTTGTGTAAGGGGGGGTCCGGGGGGGGGCGCAGCCCCATGGGTAAGGACACGGCTTTTAACATGGGTTAGGTGGGTTTTTTAAGTTAGCTTCTCCTGTCATACTCGTAGGTAAGGAAACTGTTATGTAAGGGGGGGGGTGTTCGGGGGGGGGAAGCTCCCCTGGGTAAGGATACGGCTTTTAGCATAGGTTAGGTGGGTTTTTTAAGTTAGCTTCTACTGTCGTACTCGTAGGTAAGGAAACTGTTGTGTAAGGGGGGGGGTCCGGGGGGCGAAGCCCCCCTGAGTAAGGATACGGCTTCTAGCATAGGTTGGGTGGGTTTTTTAAGTTAGCTTCTCCTGCCAAAATCATTTTTGGAACGACGGCCAGTTCAGAATATTCCAGTTTTCTACGGGATCTGGCCGTCAACCTACAAAGGCTCCAACTTTTGAAATTTTACACCAGGTCTGTCCCAAAAGCACTTACAATCGGCTCCATCTATAAGGTTATGTCATATCCAATTTGTCTCCTTTGTAAAATATTTTTCATGTCTAGAAACTACCCAATTGATTACTGGACAATCGGACATTTTTCTATAGAAATAAAAAATTAGTTTTTTTCCCTAGGTTACATTACCCTGTAATACATTACAATAATACCCAATGACGGGATACACGAGCATGTTTTAAACATAGGCTAGGCCACCGTTGTCCATTTTACCCAGCTGCTATCCCCTAAATTAAAAGTTTGCTCACACAAAAAAAGGATAAAGAATTTCCAAGTTAGATCTTGTGGTACCGATCTTGCAGAGTCGGCAAAAAATTTGATTCAACACAGCATAATCCTGGTGAAATGAATCGTGTCAATTGGATGATAATTTACACCATTTACCGAAGCCGTCATTCATTAAATACTAATACAACTTGAAATAGACATAAAGTGTAATGGAAACGTGGTTTTCAATTACTTACGTATTCTCTGTATCAAAATATAAAAAGGTTTCCCGCTCTGCATCAACACACATTGCACTTTGGCCTTAGTCTATACAATGGCGTTTCCAAACAATGTGTTCGAAGTGTTGCATTTTCAACTTAATTTGGAGGTGCTGCTCAATAAGGCTAAACCATTTTCTGATTTACCATGATAGCTCGGAATCTAAATGATCTCAATAGGATTTGAAATATTTCCTTCATTCACAAGATGTTGATATGAAACAATCCTATCGTAAATTGTGGTTATTATTTGAAAGGCAGAGAATCGAACACAAAATACGGGGCTATATTCAATTCGCTTACAGTCTATTTTAAAGATTTGTTTATAGCATATGTTTTGATTTTTCATTTCCCTAAACATATATACAGCCTTACTTTGGTTATGAATAATGTGTGCTTATAGTGCAGTTGTTATACATCAATTTGTTAAAGTTGGTGTGTTGTTATTTTCAGTATTTCTCGTCATAACAATTAAATTACTCTTCTATTTATGATGATTAACTGAATATGTAAAATATCCAAAATTACAGTACAGGTCATGCAAACAGAACATGGCATTTGAACTTATTCACATATTCCTGCGAATAAAATATCTGTATGAGACCACAGATTGTTCTTATGTTTCATACCTGTAATAATGTAAATAGGACGTCATAATATTGATATCAAAAGCATCGAGGCACCTGGAATACCAGGATACCATAAGGTCATCATCGTTCAGGAGTCTGGTAGACTGGTACTTTGCTAGTACTCTTCCGAAGAAGTTCGACCTACTTATTTTGTTTGGGGGTGTGTCGATTCTATGTCTATTTGGTGGCGGGGCTTTTAAAAGAGGCCGGTCTCAGTGGTATGTATAGGATACCTCTATGACTAGGCATCTTTGCTTTTATTACTTTGAATTAAATTTCCTTTTTATTCTTTATTCATAACAGATGATATCAGCGTCAATCACCTTACATGTCGGGATGCCAGAAAACTCCAAGTCAACCAATCATTCTATTCTCATCTTGGTCGTTTATTGCAAAGCGTCCCAGACCCACTCCTGCCAAAGCTACGCATTACTACAAAGCATACTTGAATCCTGAAGTCAAAGTTAGACAAACATATAAATCAAGAACAGGAAAATTGTCTGCAAAAGAGTGGTTGGTCAAGACAAAATTTAACTTGTCCAACAAACAAAAATCCACTTTATTTTCCACCTTCACAGTTCACCTGACTGGACATTATCACTAAGATTGTTGGTATGACATACGCTTATCCTACAGTCAGTGAAAAGTGATAAGGGAATTTGATGAACTTATCATAAAGTCTAAATGTTCTTTATTATCTGACCATAAGTAAAGACGATTTAGTAACAGTTGAAATTCAAGTTATTAAAGTTATCAAACACTGGGGAAAATTAATCAGATTTTTATAAGTGTTAATTGTAACGAAAAACAATAGTGGATAGCGTTAAAAGTATAGTCTACAAATGGGATATGATTACCGTTGTGGATTTATGGAGGTCAGTCTGCTATCTGTTATCTTACAATAAACATCGTTGTGGATCCTGTTGTCTCATTGCAAATCCAACATAATAATGAGTTTTTGAGCTAAACCATGCCCCTGATACAAAGACCATTCCAGGGTGTAACCTCTCTTGCAATGCCAAGAGCCGTGATACAGGCACAGTGCCACAGTCGATAATCGCGTCTAGTTGGACCAGCAACATGCCATTCATGCCCGCCAGGATACCCTTCTCGTTCTGTACCCCGCCCACTGGCGGCAAAGTCCCTGTATCTGCTGCCCCAGAAGTATGGTGATGTCATGTCCTCAATGACCTTCAGGTCCAGACAATGCTCGAGGATTTATTGGATTCACATTAGCAACTTTACGATGCAGGACGTTGTCTTGCACATTAGACTTAACTGTGTCCCGGCACTACAACAACATAACCTGGATGTTCAGTACATTTTTCATGTTTATTTGAGATGGGAAACAAATCATTTAGTAATTTTTCTTAAATAATTTCCAAAGGAAAAAGACTTTATTTTAAGGTATAATATATTTTCCTTTCCTTTTCTGATTTTTTAAAAGATGAGTTTTCACAAGACAGACTTTTTTTTTATTTAGCAATGCTTGACATTGGGGGATATAAAACAAAATGAATGTTTGACATAATTTGTATACCTAAGAGGTAACTAGGAATACAATATTTTTTTTTCGGAAGAGAGACGTTTCATTGGAGTACATCACAATTCTATAAGTTATAAACAAAAGAAATGGGTTTACAACACTTAGCATTTTCAAGGACCAACGCCTTCTCACAACTAGGCATTAGCATCTGCCTAGCAACCACCGCTCATCTATCGTAGCAGGGTACTTTTATCTTCGTGGAAGAAAGGAAGGGTGAGACCCCTCCACGAGGTCATACATGTTGGTCCTTTGGTTTGGTGACAGACGAAAAAGCTGACACCAACAAATACTGCCACTTCTGTAATCACCTCTCCTTTTCCATCATATGACTAAATATCTGTGTTGTTATTTATAAAAGAGTCTTGTGGATCTTGATGATGAATAAAGGCGTTTAACTGATGAAAACACAATAACAGCAATGATAATAACAATGATGATAAAATTCACATACTAATTTTTATTAAATGGGGGAAATTGAATATCCGCAGAGGCACACAGGAATGAAAATAGGCGAAGATGAGAATGCTTTAGAATTAAATCTTCCAAAACATTTAAGATTTGGAATAGCAAGTGTTTTGTTACACCTTTATTTACATATGAAACATTGGCCAAAACGGGGAACATAATGGAAGAAACTTAAAAGGCTTGATATTAAATCTCAAATATTATTAATCTAAAGTCACATATGTAAAGTACTATCTGGTCTTAGATAGTAACATAGCCTCTGTACCATGGTCTTTCACTATCTTGGGGGTAGAGTTCTCTTGCTTGAGGGTACACTCGGACACACTATTCCATCTTATTTCTCTTCCTTTTGTTTTTTTTTTAAAGTTTTTTTATAGTTTATATATAATGTATTTATTTTAATGTTACTGCTCTTAAAATATTTTAGTTGTTGATTACTTTTCTTGTAGTTTCCTTCTTTCCTTTCCTCACTGGGCTATTTTCCTTGTTGGAGCCCTCGGGCTGATAGCATTTTGCTTTTCCAAATAGGGTTGCAGCTTATCAAATGATGATTATGATAACAACAACAACAACAATAATAATAATAATAATTGATTAAGTATAAATCAATGGTAGTTATTCTGATGAATACTTAAAATATTAGTGATGTATAATAATGCATTGTGATACGTTTCTGTAGCATGTGTAATGAGCGGTAATGCATAAATAAGTGAAAGATGCAACATAATTGCAAAACCAAATTTCGGCATCAGTGTCTACAATCGCTTACCTTGCCCAGCACACTGCTTACTCATTAAAGAGTCTAAAATGAAAATATGAAATATATCGCAATAAGAAGACACCGCTATATGTAAAATATCCAACACACCTATTAATTGAAAGATAATTTTATGTAGGAATACAAGTCAACATAGATAATTTAGTTGATAAAAGGGTGTGGAATAGAACTTAGAAAATATTCAATAAATATATTCTAAGTTAGACATACTGATGACACATATAGACTATTCGAAATTAGTGTGAATCATGCAATAGGAGGAAGAACGTTTTGTTATGCTGCACCGAGACTCTTCAACGACCTTCCACTTGATGTCAAGAATAGCAAAAATGTGGCAGCTTTCAAGAAAAACATAAAGACTTATCTCTTTGGAAAGTGTTACAATAGTGCTCTGAAAACCATTAAGCCTGAATACAAATGCTAGCGAATAACTGAAAAGATACAGAGCAAAATGTTAACTGGAAAGAAATTATTTTCACACGTCAAGGCCCGCCTGAACAGACTCTTAGTGTCTGATGGAGGGCGAGAAATAAACCCTTAAAAGTAAAAGTAAGAATGGGCGCCAAATACTGAATTGATGCAAGAACTTCAATACATTTAAGAAGAACAACACCAATATACTAAAAGACATGAAGAGATTCCAAATATTATTATCATAATAATGATTATTATTATTATTATTATTATTATTATTATTATTATTATTATTATTATTGACGATTTAACAGTAAATTAACAATATGTGACTTGAAAAGATAGATACTGTGAACGAACAAGGTAAAACGACAGTGGAGGTCGTGTAGAGAGTGGGGTTCCCCTGCTGTATGGGACCGGAAAAAACAGACATCAAAGTAAAGTAAGTAAATATTGTTATTATTATTACTAGCTAAGCTGCAACCCTAGTTGGAAAAGCAACATACTATAAGCCCAAGGGGTCCAACAAGGAAAAAAAAACCAGGTGAGGAAAGAAAATAAATAAACTACAAAGTAATGAACGATTGAAATGAAAACATAAGAACACTAACAACATTAAAATAAATCTTTATTATAAAAACTTAAAAAAAAACACTATAGGAAGAGAAATTAGATAGAATAGTGTGCCCAATTGTACCCTCAAGCAAGAGAACTCTAACCCAAGACAGTGGAAGACCATGGTACAGAGGCTATGGCACTACCCAAGACTAGAGAACAATGGTTTGATTTTGGAGTGTCATTCTCCTAGAAGAGCTGCTTATCATGGGTAAAGTCTCTTCTATCCTTACCCTGAGGAAAGTAGACTCTGAACAATTGCAGTGCAGTAGATAAACCATTGAACGAAGAAGAAATGTTTGGCAATCTCAGCGTTGTCAGGTGTATGAGGACAGAGGGAATGTGGAAAGAATGGGTCAGACTATTCGCTGTATATGTGGGTTAAGGAGAAAATGGGCCGTAACCAAAAAGAAGGATCCAATGTAGTACTGTCTGGCCAGTCAAAAGACCTAATAACTCTCTGGTGGTAGTATTTCAACGGGTGGCTGGTGCCTTGGTCAACCTACTATTGGCAAAGAAACAAAGGATGCCCTGGGATGGACCAAGCAATGTTGACCAAAACGAGGACAACAAAAAACAAAGGTGATCACTGATATTTTTCTTCCTCATTTGACATCCATGGAAAGAAATGGGACGAAACTGTAAGTCACAAAACTTCGAAGTTTTATATAAGCCACACAGGGCCAGCATATTCTAAGCACATTGAATCAACTCTATGTGCCCATTCGTAGCCATACTGTTGTTACTCTTTACTATATTTATGAATTTAGATAAAAAGACTTGGCACTTGGGCATATGAGGTCATTCTGCAAGATGGACGAATTTAAGCGAGAAAGGATGTATACGAAGAGGCTAAAAAGTGACTGCAGCTGAGGACTGAAAGAACTCGGCAAATACATGTTTAATAATGCCTTCTACTGGTAGTACAAGAAAGTTGTTACTTTTAATAATTTTCGTCAATAGAAATGATAAATTGTACTTCCCCACACCCAACAACGCTTTAATAGAGACAATTATTACATTATGATTTTTTAAAGATTGCTAAAGAGGGGTTTTGTAATTCATCAAATAAAAAATAAAAAAAATCACAAGATATTCTCCAAGAAAACTAATAACAACGAATAAGTTCATGAAAATGTGGGAGTACTATTGAATAGCTTTGATTACACTATCTAGAAAAAAGTAAGTTGATAAATCTACTTACAAGGGTGAAATATGTAAGAAGAAAGTGTTGAAACTGGGCTGTGGGATCATCAGTTTTGTTGGTTATCACTTTTTTTTTCATGCTAACCAAAGGCGGTAAGTAATATCGGCTATCAAATTTTTTTTCTCTTTAGATTACCAGACCAGACACTGCCTCTTACAAATTTTTCAATCCGCTACCGGGTCACCTTGAATTTTAATTTCCAAACATGTTGTTTGGTCCTTAAAAAACTGTTCGAATGTGTTGTCGAATATTTCATTCTCATTAACCTGCGCTCTATTTGGATTTGATTAATTTATCTTAAATATTATCTGAATAAACTGAGGCACTGAAATATTTTCATATGATTTGATTCTTGTTTGAAAAATAAGCATAATGAAAAAATATATATTCTTGACGTTCGAACATTCAGTATTGTATTTGTTTACGCTGCTAATTGATATTTCATTTAACAGTACCAAACATTATTGTTGCAATTAAGTAGTATAATTGAAAGTTCTATAATATGAGTAATAATTTATTTAAAATTAATGTACCAGGCATTAGAAATCAGAAGAATTGTATGAAATGCGAAATGATTATTCATTTAAAACATTCTTTTAAATAACATCATCTTGATTGCAGCAAACGCAACCCTACAACAATATTGTAGAACGTAACCCGTACCTTGTACATTGTGTCAAGAGAAGATTATGTATTTTCTTTCAAATTTAAGTACTGTCACCAAGTTTTGTTAAGTAATACGTGTTTTATAGTAAGGATTATTCACACATCTAGTTATTTTCCTGGTAATGGGTTGACAGGGTCATAAGAAGTTGGTTATAGCCTTCTGCTTTATCGTGTTTACACATTTGATTGATTTGTAGAAATTGTAGTTAGGATACCCAAGTCAACAGTTCTAGACACAGTTGAAAATTAAAATTAATCTTAATATGTACTATATTTAGGGTTACTTTAAAATAGATTACTGTGCAATATATTGCTCACAGCAACCTCATATTTGTGATTACCAATAGGTAATCTGTTGAGGTGATGGATAGTAGTCGACTACATTTTATTATTATTAATTGATAATTTTGATGTATACTCTACGGAGCCTTTGTATATCAGCGGCCAGTTCCTTCCGTGAGGATTAAAAGTGGACATCAACTAACCTAAACTTTCCCCCCTAACCTATACTTACAAGGCCTGGCCTTACCTACATACCTAACGGGGTGGCTAATGCCCCCGTGCGACCCCCCTTACACGGCCGTATTCTAAGTTAGCTATAATCATACATAAAAGTGGCCGCTATCGTACATAGACTCCTACTCTACTGGGTAGTATGTAGCCTACTTCAACTTATTTCCACCTGATCCATAAATTATATAGAATACAAGTTCCTCAGAAAAGGATCTTAGGAGCATTTGTATATTACCGGCCAGTTCATCCCGTGTGCATAGAAAATGTGTATTTCTTCCCATTTTCTAGTCTATAGAACGTGGCTGCTGTACTACAAAAATAACTGTCTGTAAAATTATAGAATGGTGAAACAAACAGTTTGTAGAAAATAAGACCGGTTTCTGGTTCCTTTCGTGGTGTTTTGAACATTTTTAATAATGATTCCTGGGGAAAATCCATACTTCTTGAGTTATGGTGGGTCGATTACTTTAACAGAAAAGCTATGGCTTTGCACCAGGTATCGTTATTAATTATATTCAAAACACCTTGAAATACAGTATAGTGTATAGTACTTGTCTAATTATGTTGATATTTAAATTAACTTTTTAAGACTTTTTTTCTGTCAGTCATTTGTCATAAAAAAAACAGTCCTCATAATAAAAAAAGTTACCATAATCAAAACACAGGAGCTTTTGTTTGCCAGGACCTCTGAACGCATAGAAAACGTGGGTTTTTATCCTATTTTCTATGGAGTTGTTTGTAAGTGTTCAGTCATTGTATTATAAATACCTTGTTACTTAATTGAGCTAATGATTTATTGGTTTTTACTCTGTTGTATGCTTGCTTTGCTCACAATTAAGCATTATCTCACTGCACTTACGTTCTGGCAAGCGATACATGTTGCGCTACGTGCGTTAGCCCCGTGGACTAGTATTTTGGCGTTAATTATTAATTATACAAACTTAAAGGGATGAATACACACTTAACAAAGGGATAAGTTGTAGTTTCATGCTCCAGCATCTGTTTGAACATTGACTTGGCTTCCATTTCCAATGATCAGACTAAATATATCAAACACACATTTCTACCCTAACCTTTTATTATTAACATGGACAATAAAATAAGAGCTATGATTATATTGCATACTGTATCCAAATATTTAAAATAAATAACAATGGTTTAAGGTATAAAACGTTGGGCACTTTTATTTTGTTCTAACAAGTAACTTATAGCAGAAGCACTACCTATCAGTATTTTTCTAAACTACCAAGTTGAAGGAGGTTCCTATGATAGTGCTATGACAAGAAAAAGAGCAAAACGGGTATGTTTCATTAAGAGCTGTAACATCGTTACTGGAGGTTCCTGCCAGTAGTATATGGTATTCAGAATAGTGTATTTGCAAAGATCTATTTAATTATGAGAGTTGCAGTGTCCCAACTATTATTGCATCATTCTATAATTGAACCAAACTGTCTGATTTTCTGGAAAACCTAACCTAAACTTCCCTACCCAACATAACCTACAAGCTGTGTCCTTACCTACTCACCTAACTGGGGGCTAATGCCCCCTACGACCCCAATTACCCTCTGCAACCCCCATCAACTCCCCTACGACCTCCATCAGCCCCTGCGACCTCCATCACCCCCTCTGCGACCTCCATCAGCCCCTGCGACCCCCATCAGCCCCCTGTAACCCCCATCAGCCCGTTACCCCCATAAGCTCTCCTGCGACCTCCATCAGACCCTTACGGCCCCCATCAGGCCACTGTGACCCCTATCAGCCCCATGTGGTCCTCATCAGCCCCCGGTGACCCCCATCAGCCTCTGCAACCCCCATCAGCCCGCAACCCCCCATTAGCCCCCTGCAACCCCCATCAGCCCCCTGCAACCCCCATCAGCTCCCTGTGACCCCCATCAGCCCCCTGTGACCCCCATTAGCCCCTGTGACCCCCATCAGTCCCTGTGACCCCCATCAGTCCCCTGCAATCCCCGTCAGCCCCCTGCAACCCCCATCAGACCCCTGTGACCCCCATCAGCCCCTGTGACTCCCCATCAGTCCCCTGCAATCCCCATCAGCCCCTGCAACCCCATCAGCCTCCTGCGACCCCCATCAGCCCCCTGCAACCCCCATCAGCCCCTGTGACCCCCATCAGCCCCTGTGACCCCCCATCAGTCCCTGTGACCCCCCGTCAGTCCCCTGCAACCCCCATCAGCCCCCTGCAACCCCCTTCAGCCCCTGTGACCTCCATCAGCCACTGTGACCCCCCATCAGTCCTTGTGACCCCCCATCAGTCCCCTGCAATCCCCATCAGCCTCCTGCGACCCCCATCAGCCCCCTGCGACCCCCATCAGCCCCTTGCGAACCTCAGCATCCCCCTGTGACCCCCATCAGTCCCCTTCAATCCCCATTAACCCTCTGCAACCCTCATTAGCCCCCTTGGATCCCCATCAACTCCCCTGCGACCTCTATCAGCCCCCTGCAACTCCTATCAGCCCCCTGGGATATCCATTAGTCCCTCTTCGACCCTCGTCAGCCCCTGTGCGACCCTCATCAACCCCTGTGCGACCCCATCAGACGCTCTGCGACCCCCTTCGGCCACTCTGCGAACCCCCTCAGCCCTTCTGTGACCCCATCAGCCTCTCTACCCTATTAGCCCCCTACGACCCCCATCAGCCCCTCTACAACCCCCATTAGCCCCTGCGACCTCCATCAGCCCCTGCGACCTCCATCAGCCCCTGCAACCCCCATCAGCCTCCTGCAATCCCCATCAGCCCCCTGCAGCCACCATCAACTCCCATGTGATTTCCATCAGCCCCTTGCAACCCCCATCAGCCCCTTGCAACCCCATCAGACCCCTGCTACCCCATCAGCTCCCCTGCAACCCCATCAGTCCCTCTGCAACCCCCATCAGTCCCTGTGACCCCCCATCAGTCCCCTGCAATCCCCGTCAGCCCCCTGCAACCCCCATCAGACCCCTGTGACCCCCATCAGCCCCTGTGACTCCCCATCAGTCCCCTGCAATCCCCATCAGCCCCTGCAACCCCATCAGCCTCCTGCGACCCCCATCAGCCCCCTGCAACCCCCATCAGCCCCTGTGACCCCCATCAGCCCCTGTGACCCCCCATCAGTCCCTGTGACCCCCCGTCAGTCCCCTGCAACCCCCATCAGCCTCCTGCAACCCCCATCAGCCCCCTGCAACCCCCTTCAGCCCCTGTGACCCCCATCAGCCCCTGTGACCCCCCATCAGTCCTTGTGACCCCCCATCAGTCCCCTGCAATCCCCATCAGCCTCCTGTGACCCCCATCAGCCCCCTGCTACCCCCATCAGCCCCTTGCGAACCTCAGCATCCCCCTGTGACCCCCATCAGTCCCCTTCAATCCCCATCAACCCTCTGCAACCCTCATTAGCCCCCTTGGATCCCCATCAACTCCCCTGCGACCTCTATCAGCCCCCTGCAACTCCCATCAGCCCCCTGGGATATCCATTAGTCCCTCTTCGACCCTCGTCAGCCCCTGTGCGACCCTCATCAACCCCTGTGCGACCCCATCAGACGCTCTGCGACCCCCTTCGGCCGCTCTGCGAACCCCCTCAGCCCTTCTGTGACCCCATCAGCCTCTCTACCCTATTAGCCCCCTACGACCCCCATCAGCCCCTCTACGACCCCCATTAGCCCCTGCGACCTCCATCAGCCCCTGCGACCTCCATCAGCCCCCTGCAACCCCCATCAGCCTCCTGCAATCCCCATCAGCCCCCTGCAGCCACCATCAACTCCCATGTGATTTCCATCAGCCCCCTGCAACCCCCATCAGCCCCTTGCAACCCCATCAGACCCCTGCTACCCCATCAGCTCCCCTGCAACCCCATCAGTCCCTCTGCAACCCCCATCAGCCCCTATGGAACCCCTATCAGCCCCTGTACAACCCCCATTAGCCCACCTGTGACTCCCCTTACACCATCATATTCTTATCCGGCTGTTTTCGTATTTATAGGTGGCCGCTATCATGCATACACCCTTGATTTTACCTGACTATTCATGGTTTAAATTAAACGTCCACGTTTTGCGAACCTCGCCTTTACATTTGCCCCAACTATGAACATAACTATACTGTAATCATAATGTAGAATATATCATGTCTTGAAATGCTGCTTTGTGTGTAATGGCTGATTAAAAGGAAGCATAGCCCTTCTTGGTAATTAAGGCCACAATGATTTAAGCCAGGTTAGTTATGGAATCTTTAGGCCAAATCATGTACCATCGATTTGATTACAGCTAAAACGTGATGGTGGATGTAGTTCGCTGTGCCATAGAAAACTGGATTGAACTTCATTTGTTATATGCGCACAATGGCACATGTCCACAAAACTACAGTACATAAGTTCTCTCAAACTATTTATGGTAGGCTAGTTGTTAAGTGCTTGGCCTATACCGGATAGGCTAGCCTATGGCTGCTCTCATAACCTTGGAATGATACATGCGAACTGTTACGAATTAGCCTTGGCTGGAATAACTTAATTTTCAATATTAAACTTACCCGATAATCATGTAGCTGTCAACTCCGTTGCCCGACAGAATTCTATGGAGGGATACGCCAGCTATCACAATACTAGAAGGGGGTGTACTTACCAGCGCCACCTGTGGCCAGGTACTCAAGTACTTCTTGTTGACACCTCCTCAATTATTCCTCTGTCGTGCTTCCGGCAAGACGTTCTGGGATACGCTTATGATCTTCGAGTATTTTCACGGCTAATTGGTGAAGTATTCTCTCAGATTTCGGCTGTCGCTTTACTGGAAACCTTCTTATATTAGCTAGATAGCTTTTATATAGTCCTGATTAACGGTTAACGATCTTTTGCTTGATTTTGGAACCCCCTTTGGCTAACTCTTTGGATTCAAGATGTCTGACATTTCGCAAGCCCCCTCCCATAGACGATGTAGGTCTTGCAATAGGCGTATTCCGAAGGCCTCGGTAGATCCTCACACCGCTTGTTCTGACTGTAGGGACAGGCCCTGTCAGTTAGAAAATCGATGTGAGGAATGCGCCGGACTTTCGGAACTGGAATTTGTCCGTCTTTTGAAATATTCAACTAAGTTAGAGAGAGGTAGAGTTAGGAGGAGTTCTTCTCACTCTTCACTTTTTTCCTCACCTCATGATCCCCTACCTTTTCCTACCCCTGTAGTGGCTACCCCCGAACCTACTATTTGCCCTCCGCCTGATATGTCTGTTGTTTTGCGTGCTATTCAGGTCTTAGGCGATAAAGTAGAGTCAGTGGTAAGTGATCATAAGTCTCTGATGGCCGAAGTCAAGGAACTTAAGGTCAAGAGTGCAGTGGGTGGAATTAGTGCCAGTGCTGTGACGAGTGCTAGTGTCAGTGCAGTGCCAAGTGCTAGTGTCAGTGCCAGTGTGGTGCGTGAGGATATTTCTGTGCGAGCCAGTCGTCCTCCCAGTCCGGGACCTCTTGCAAGCTCCCAAGCCCAGGGGAGAAGCAATGTCGAAGGGCATAAGGGTTCGGCAGGCCTTGTTAGGCGCACAGAAGTATCCTCGGTGGTTGCGGGCGTGTCTTCCAAAGACCGTCACTCCCACCTGCAGACGATTGAGCCCGTCTTTTTCTCGTCTGCTGATCAACTGTCAGGGAAGAAACGTTGGTCTCAGGTCTCGAGACCACTTAAACGCAGAGTCCAGTCCGCGAGTGCTCAGCCAGGTTGCAGTCATTGGCTCAGCTCTGACTCGCCGCAGTCATCTGTCGACTGCACTCCGCCCAAGAGGAGTAAGGTTCTGCCACAACAGAGCTCGACTGTTAAGGCTTTACCTCAGCCTACTGTAGTTTCTGCCGACCCCAAGTGGACTCTACTACAGTCCATGCAAGCACAGCTTTCGGACTTGATGCGTGAGTGTCGGGCTGAGAGTGTTGCGCCTCCGCCTCCGCCTACACTCCCTCCGCCTGCGCTCGCTCCGCCTGCGCTCGCTCCGCCTGATCGCAGTACCACCTGCCAGGCGTACGATGTTGAGCCACGTTCTGAGTTTGCTGTTCCCAGTGGTGTTCAGCCTCCGCCTTCTTTAAGGCAACCTTTACAATGGGATCAGGAGGATTATACCTCTCTTCCTCCGCCTCCTCTTGCTGCTCCACCAGTGGTGCAACAATCGGTTGAGGTACAACAACCTCTCCCGTCCATGAGTCAGTCTCCTCAGCTCTCGCTGCAGCGAGCTCAACCCTCCACAAGGCAAGCACCACTACACCTTAGCCTTGCGCCTCAGGAGCCTCAGCTTGCGAGACATTTACCTTGTTCTGCGCAGCCTCTACCTCATCGCGCTCCGCTCACACCACAGGAACAGGAACTTGCTACTCCGCTTCCGCCAACCGCTCAGCAAGCGCAACCCTTGGGTTCAACCACTCATGCTAGGAGTCAGCCTCCTCCACCCATGCGCCTTCCTTCTGCTTCGTCTTTTATTCAGCCTTTGCAGTCTGAGCCTCAGGTTTTCCCTCAACAGTTACTTGAAGAGGAAACCACTAATATTGTTCCTACTCGTTCTGACTCTGCTGTTCAGCATTCTTGTCCGATCTCTTCGCTACACTCTGGTGATGAGGCGTCTGATGATGAGGCGGCACACCTGGATCCCTCGTCAGACGTGGATGAATCCAAGCCTTCTCCACAGTCTATTGACTTTCGTAAGGTCTTGGCTCTGCTTAGGGAGGTTTACCCAGACCACTTTGTCTCTGCTATTCCCCGCTCTCCGCCATCTGAGTTTTCGCTGGGCATACAGCAAGCTAAGTCCACCTATACTAAGCTAGTCCTAGCAAGGTCCTCTAAGAGAGCGTTAAGGATCTTAGGGGAGTGGCTGCAGACTAAGCAACACCTTGGCAAAACTTCTTTCATGTTCCCTCCGACTAAGCTCACTTCGAAAGCGAGCGTTTGGTATGCCACAGGAGAAGCACCAGGCTTGGGAGTACCTGCCTCTGCCCAGGCTGACTTCTCAAGTCTGGTTGACTCGCCTCGGAGAACTGCAATGAGGCGCTCTAAGGTTTGCTGGACCTTCCCAGACCTTGATCACTTACTGAAGGGAGTATTTAGAGCATTTGAGATGTTCAACTTTCTAGACTGGTGCCTGGGGGCCCTCAGCAAGAAGACCTCTCCTGCGGACAAGGATTCTACCATGCTATTAATGTCCTGCATGGATAAGGCCATTAGGGATGGATCTGGTGAGCTTGCGTCGATGTTTGTATCAGGGGTTTTGAAGAAAAGGGAACAGCTGTGTACCTTCCTTTCCTCCAGCATTACACCTTGTCAAAGGTCACAACTCCTTTTTGCTCCGCTCTCGAAGTTCCTCTTCCCCGAAGAGCTGGTTAAGGACTTGTCTGCTGCCCTGATACAAAAGGACACACACGATCTTGTAGCCTCATCGGCTCGTAAGTCTAAGGTTGCTACCTCAGTCCCCAAGACTTATCGCTCCCCAGTGGCTGATACCCCTGCTACGAGGTTCATACCGCCCTTTCGTGGTAGAGCCCCCAGCCGAGGAAGCTCCCGTCCAGACTCTTACAGGAGCAAGTCTAGGAAAGGCTCCAAGACATCTAAGGGAAAAAACTGACTCTCCGCATCTCCAGACAGCAGTAGGAGCCAGACTCAAGATCTTCTGGCGAGCCTGGGAGAAGAGAGGTGCAGACGCCCAGTCTGTCAGTTGGCTGAGGGACGGTTACAGGATTCCATTCTGCCTCAAACCACCTCTGACCACATCTCCCATCAACCTCTCTCCCAACTACAAAGAAGAGGACAAGAGGCTAGCATTGCACCAGGAGGTGTCGCTACTTGTGCAGAAGAAGGCAGTGGTTATAGTCCGGGACCATCAATCCCCGGGCTTCTACAACCGTCTCTTTCTTGTGGCCAAGAAGACAGGAGGTTGGAGACCGGTGCTGGACGTCAGCGCGCTCAACGCGTATGTCACCAAGCAGACGTTCACGATGGAGACGACGAAGTCGGTCCTAGCAGCGGTCAGGCAGGAGGACTGGATGGTCTCGTTGGACTTGAAAGATGCCTACTTTCACGTTCCTATTCATCCAGACTCCCAACCTTTCCTGAGATTCGTTTTTGGAAAGGTTGTCTACCAATTCCAAGCCCTGTGTTTTGGCCTAAGCACAGCTCCTATGGTGTTCACTCATCTGATGAGGAATATAGCAAAATTCCTACACTTATCGGACATCAGAGCCTCCCTCTACTTAGACGACTGGCTGTTGAGAGCCTCCAAGAGTCGTCGCTGTCTGGAGAATCTCAACTGGACTTTGGACTTAATCAGAGAACTGGGTCTGTTAGTCAACATAGAAAAGTCTCAGCTCATTCCCTCCCAATCCATTGTGTACCTGGGAATGGAGATTCGGAGTCAGGATTTTCGGGCTTTTCCATCGGCCCCCAGGATAAGCCAAGCCCTAGAGTGCATCATGAGCATGCTGAAGAGGAGCAGTTGCTCGGTGAGACAGTGGATGAGTCTCACAGGGACCCTTTCATCACTGGCCCTGTTCGTCGAGCTAGGGAGACTCCACCTCCGCCCTCTTCAATTCCATCTTGCAGCTCATTGGGACAAGGGTTCGACTCTCGAAGCAGTCTCTATCTCAATCTCCCAAGAGATGAAGACCACTCTCCTGTGGTGTAAGAACAATCTCCTTCTCAGGGAGGGCCTATCGTTGGCTATTCAGACCCCCAATCTTCATCTCTTCTCAGATGCATCGGACTCGGGCTGGGGTGCGACCTTGAACGGACGGGAATGCTCGGGAACGTGGAACGAGGAACAGGAATTGCTCCACATCAACTGCAAGGAGCTACTAGCAGTTCATTTAGCCCTGCTGAACTTCAAGTCCCTCCTGCTAGGCAAAGTGGTGGAGGTGAACTCAGACAACACCACAGCCTTGGCTTACATCTCCAAGCAAGGAGGGACCCATTCGAGGAGCCTATTCGAGATCGCAAGGGACCTCCTCATTTGGTCAAGAGGTCTAAACCTCACTCTGGTCACGAGGTTCATTCAGGGCAATATGAACGTCTCAGCAGATCGCCTAAGCAGAAGGAATCAGGTCATTCCCACGGAATGGACCCTCCACAAGAGTGTGTGCAACAGACTTTGGACCTTGTGGGGTCAACCTACCATAGATCTGTTTGCCACCTCCATAACCAAGAGACTTCCGCTGTACTGTTCCCCTGTTCCAGACCCTGCAGCAGTTCATGTGGATGCTTTTCTACTGAACTGGTCCCATCTCGACCTTTACGCATTCCCACCGTTCAAGATAATAAACAAAGTTCTGCAGAAATTCATCTCGCACGAAGGGACACGGCTGACGCTGGTTGCTCCCCTTTGGCCTGCAAGAGAATGGTTCACAGAGGTACTTCAATGGCTAGTCGACATCCCCAGGACTCTACCTCTAAGAGTGGACCTTCTACGTCAACCTCACGTAGACAGGTTGCACCCAAACCTCCACGCTCTTCGGCTGACTGCCTTCAGACTGTCGAAAGATTCGCTAGAGCTAGAGGCTTTTCGAAGGAGGCAGCCAGTGCGATTGCCAGAGCAAGAAGGGTTTCCACTCGTAGAGTCTACCAATCTAAGTGGGAAGTCTTCCGAAGCTGGTGTAGAGCCAATTCAATATCCTCTACCAATACCTCTGTGACCCAAATAGCTGACTTCCTTCTACATCTTAGGAATGAGAGATCCCTTTCAGCCCCTACGATTAAAGGGTATAGGAGTATGTTGGCTTCAGTTCTCCGCCACAGAGGTTTGGACCTTTCTTCCAACAAGGACCTTCAAGACATTCTTAAGTCTTTTGAGACGTCTAAAGAGCGTCGTCTATCCACTCCAGGCTGGAACCTAGACGTAGTCTTAAGGTTCCTTATGTCACCTAGGTTCGAACCTCTCCAGTCAGCTTCCTTCAAGGACCTTACCCTCAAGACTCTTTTTCTCGTCTGCCTTGCAACAGCTAAGAGAGTCAGTGAGGTTCATGCCTTCAGCAAGAACATTGGTTTCACGACCGAATCTGCAACATGTTCTTTTCAGCTCGGATTCCTAGCAAAGAACGAACTTCCTTCACGTCCTTGGCCTAGATCGTTTGAAATACCTAGCCTCTCCAACATGGTAGGTAACGAACTAGAGAGAGTTCTTTGCCCTGTCAGAGCTCTCAAATATTATCTTAAGAGGTCTAAACCTATTCGAGGACAGTCAGAAGCCTTATGGTGTGCCATCAAGAAACCTTCGAGGCCCATGTCCAAGAACGGGGTTTCGTATTATATAAGGCTTCTGATTAGAGAAGCCCACTCTCACTTAAAGGAGGAAGACCTTGCATTGCTGAAGGTAAGGACCCACGAAGTAAGAGCCGTAGCTACTTCGATGGCCTTTAATAAAAACCGTTCTCTGCAGAGCATAATGGATGCAACCTATTGGAGGAGCAAGTCAGTGTTTGCATCATTTTATCTTAAAGATGTCCAGTCTCTTTACGAGAACTGCTACACCCTGGGACCATTCGTAGCAGCGAGTGCAGTAGTAGGTGAGGGCTCAGCCACTACATTCCCTTAATCCCATAACCTTTTTTAACCTTTCTCTTGAATGCTTTTATTGTTGTTTTTATGGTTGTTACGGTAGGCTAAGAAGCCTTCCGCATCCTTTTGATTTGGCGGGTGGTCTATTCATTCTTGAGAA
The DNA here is from genome assembly GCF_036898095.1 of Palaemon carinicauda. NCBI lineage: Eukaryota > Metazoa > Arthropoda > Malacostraca > Decapoda > Palaemonidae > Palaemon > Palaemon carinicauda. The sequence continues at coordinate 66,179,376 of NC_090759.1, forward strand.
GCGCCTGGGTTAGAGGTTTTGTAGAGGTCCTTTAGTAGGGGTTGCAACCCTATATACTTTAGCACCTTTGGGTTGATTCAGCCTCCAAGAGGAACGCTGCGCTCAGTAAGGAAGACGAACTTAAAAAAGAGGCAGAGTAACGGTTCAATTCGACTTCCTTACCAGGTACTTATTATTTCATTGTTATTTGAGATAACTGTTATATGAAATATGGGATACTTAGCTATCCTTTAATCTTGTACACTGGTTTTCACCCACCCCCCTGGGTGTGAATCAGCTACATGATTATCGGGTAAGTTTAATATTGAAAAATGTTATTTTTATTAGTAAAATAAATTTTTGAATATACTTACCCGATAATCATGATTTAATCGACCCTCCCTTCCTCCCCATAGAGAACCAGTGGACCGAGGAATAATTGAGGAGGTGTCAACAAGAAGTACTTGAGTACCTGGCCACAGGTGGCGCTGGTAAGTACACCCCCTTCTAGTATTGTGATAGCTGGCGTATCCCTCCATAGAATTCTGTCGGGCAACGGAGTTGACAGCTACATGATTATCGGGTAAGTATATTCAAAAATTTATTTTACTAATAAAAATAACATTTTAGATAGATTCTTAACTGGTAATGTTCACAGTGGGCTTATGTTTTCAGTGGGTAGTTGAAGGTCATTGCCTTTATTGTTAAGTTGGTATATGCCTTCGGGTAGTTTTTAAAACGGGTACATCATATAATTTCCTTAATAGTTTGGTTAGGTTAGGTCATTTTTACTTGTTTTTTTAACTGTGACTCGATTTCCTACAAATTATCCCATGCCTACTTTGGCCCTACAAATTTTGATGTAACTGAGCAAGTTTTAAATTCTTTTACTTCAGCTCTAACCTCTTATATCATTACCTATCTGTGGCAGTAAAGTCATTAATTTCAATATTGAGTAGTGTTGATTGGTTTTATTTAAATGTAGTCTAGCTGAATTCTGATGTCAAGCTACTCTCAGTTATAAGGCTCCCCATACTTGCAACGATAATGAACTTCAATCATTTGAATCACAAGTAAATCTCTGTGTGGGAGGTTATCGTCAGGCCAAAGTGGGTAGAGCCAACTGATCATACGATTTTGATGGGAAATTGACAGGCCAGTACACTGAGTAGCCACTTTGATTTTAGCTGCCGGAGAATATTGTATACTGTACTCCAGGCACTGTGTACTGGCTGTTTTTAATTTTTTTCTAGTTTATGGTTAGCACCATCATCTGGCTGTTTTAATTGTTTTCTTTTTGTTTATGGTTAGTAGTTCGTGGCATGTGAGAGAATTAAAGGAAGACGAAAGGTTTTGCAGTTTTCTTGATGAATAAAGCTAACTGACTGTTGATACGTAACTTGCCAATATCCAGTATACTTTTTGTTCCTCTATATCAGTATTCCTGTTGCTGCTTGTTGCCTCACTACAGTATTGTATATTAGTGACAACAATGCCATTATAACTTAGGAATGAAACGTCGTTGCACACCATTGATAGGAAAACTTCAAGCCTTCTAGTAGGGCTTGATAATTCTTTGTTCGCCTGCAAATTTTGTAAGGAGAGAGAATTTACCGTGAACATTCCTTACCCAAAGGTACATATACGTTTCTTTTAGGTCACTCTCAGTTCTCTCGCCCCTTGAGTTGGGGAAGAGAGAATAGTCTTACCCTGGTGGTGATACAAGTGCTTACAAAACTGGCTACCTGTGTTCTCTCACAAGAACGAGTGTGCACACTACCGGTAGGAGTGTGGGCCTTGCCCTTCTCTTCCTTTCTGGCATGAGTATCCTCTAGTTGTCGGGGAAAGGAAAGAAAAAAGTACTCTACTGTATGTACCAAATACTCCTTCGGAAACAGACATTGGTACATACTGTGTGTCAATTTAATACTACTGCTACAATTGGAAGAGAAGACCTCCTTTAAATAGGTCCAGTCAACGTAGCTACTTGACTCCGATGATATCAGAGTAAGTGAGGGTGGTACATACAGTACCGAGATCATACCCAACGCTAAATTGTTCATACCAACAGCATGCCCAGCGCTGAGTGGTTTGCAATACAAATGCTTACACAATTGGCCTTGTGCGGGATCGCGCTCTTGTTTTCTCGACAGGGGAAAAAGGCCCCTCACCAACCCAAGTGAGCTGTACTGCATAGTATACAGTGTATGTTCTGAGAGGTTACGTATAGGAAATGCTTATTTCCCCAAGAATACATTTGGTTATGAGATTCATGCATACACTGTACTTTCACATTGCTACATGATGTAACTTCATGTATCTTTTTTAATAATTTTGGGGTCTCACTACTTCTGGCATCTGCGTCATACTTGCTCTTCCATTCCATGATACAGTACTGTACATTGGAAGAGGAACCTAGGACCATTTTCATCGCTGTATAGTATTGTACTGTACTGTATAGGCTATGAGATCTTATTGGCACGAGCACAAAGATTCATTGTGCTCTGCCCTTTTGTGTTTTGTTTTTAAGGGAACATTGCAATAGTGTTTTCTCCCTGGAAGACAGGTGGCCTGGCACCTGCTCCCCACGATTGGCATTATCCTAGAGGAACGGCTGTGTGCTGCGATTGCAAAACATAAGATTGGGTACCGTGATTGGGAACCTTTCGATCGTTTACTACTATTGGGAACTCTACAGTCATCTATCGCGATTGTGGATTCTATGATTGTATACTGTTTGGTAACTTTTTGATCATTTACTGCAATCTGGGACTCTAAATTCATGTACAATAATTGGGAACCATAATATCGGTTTCTTAGGTCGGAAAACTTATGATTGTATACAGTAGTTGGGAAACTTATGATTTGTTACAGAGATTGGGAATCGTACAATTGGGAACCACATGACCGGGAACAATGTTTAGAGTTTACTCTTGTGTGTCAAGGGTTCATTACTTTTGAACCTCCGGGGAACTAATTCAGCTGTTTCAATTACCTGTTCCTTGTCAGCACTCCTATCTTGAAAGTGGAGGAAGGAATCACTAAAGTACAGGACGACTAATTTTTTGTAGCCATTTGAGACTTTGGCCATTCCCTTTGCATGGTTTTGTGGGAGGAGTAACATTGTACCAAAAACACAACCTCCAAGAAGGGTTTTTGGTACGGAGTACAGGAGCTCATGCTTCCAGTACTCATTCTCATTTTAGACCTAGCACGAAGGCTGCTGATCGTTCCGAGATGTTTGCTGGAGTCTGGAAGCACCTGGCAACCTTTACATACATTTTTATTGTGACCTGTGGTAGTAGTTCAGCAGGTTTTGTAGCTTACATAGCTCCGTACGGGACAAGAAGTATCTCCTAAGATAACAGTTGTGACGTTAGTCTAGGATTAGAGGTGGAGTATCAGACTCTATTGCTCTTTTTCCTTTCTCCCTCTGGTGGTGCAGCAGTCTTAGTCTTCCCATTATTTTCTGGATTGGACGTTGATTTGGGTGAGCTTCCATACCAAGCATCTGTTCTATACTAAGTCAGTTATAGAAGTATCTCCTCCATCTGCCTTATAAGGTTGAATAAAATGTAGGATACATTATGCCTAACTAGCCATATATTGTGACATAGTATTCTTCCTTGACTATCTGTCTACAGGTAGAAACCTAGCTTGACCCATAAGAATCTATTCTTAAGTGTTGGGAGGTTGTAGGAATCAACACTTCTGCACCTCTATCTGATCTGAGTGTATTGACATCCCAGGATTTTAAACCAGCCAGTACGATTATAGGATGTTCCTCCCACCCAAGGTTGTGTCTCCTATTAAAGGACTCTGGTTTGATTTTTTAATGAATTAAACACTTCAGGTTAACCCAATGAATGTTAGGAAATATAACTGTTGATGCTGTTGATATTACATTAATACTTTATTATTTATAAGGTCTTCTTTTTCAGCTCTCAGGTTGAGGACATCATTTAGAGGATTTGTTCGAACAGCTGCATTGCAAGTTACGAGCATTGCTGCTGCAGTTGATTAAAAAAGTAAACTGGTGTTAAATTAAAGACTTGCAATTGTGATTTTAAAATACGGTACTCATTTATTTTGTATTCTGCATGCAGGTTTTCATGGCTTTTTAATTTTATGTTAATTTATGTCTGTATGAACTAAAATTCCTGTTTGGCTGTTTGTTGGAAGTCAGAATTTTCATTGTTTCATTTTACCTGGTATAAGGAATGTAATTTAATTTTCTTTTATTAATAATTTGTTATCTTATTTTGTGATATTTTGTTTAGCAGGACATTGTATTGCTTTATAACACTGTTTAACAATATTGGCTAAGTGGTATGCATGATTTTATCAATTTCTCTTCCTTAGGATTTTGCAAGATAATGCTTCTACCAAATTATGGAAGTACTTTAAACAGCACAGTATACTGTGCAAGCCACATATTTTTATAACGTATTGCAGACTGGGTGGAAGATTATTATTCACTGTATAGAGTAATTTAAAATGAGACTTTGTCATTACACAAATGCAAACCGTTGTCTTTTATTAGGAGTATAACTTCAGCGAAGCCAAAATGGCCATTAAAACTTATTGAGGCAGTTATGACTACTAATAGGTGGTGCATAGAAAGCCCTGTCCACCTGTCAGTCATCAAGACTACTTTTGACTTTGGCTGCAAGCAGTAAGGTTTTACCCCTTCTTTCTCAAATTTTTGGCTATTATTTTTTTCTCATTTTAGAATAAATGGAAAAGAGGAGGCATATGCAATTGTGTCTGAGTAAAGTCGGTAGTAAGTATGGAAGATATATGTACAAACCTTCCATTGATCCTCGTCACTTAGTGCTTTTTCTAGGGGCCATGACTGTTTGCAGTCATCCTCTAGTTACGAGTGCAAGTTGCGGCCTCTTGTTGCAGTACAATGATGATCTGAACTTAAGGAAGTTGGTCTTTCTTAGGCATTGCTGGTGATCTGTTGGAGGAGAAGGTTTTGGGCAGCCTAGAGGACTCTCTAAGCTGCCTCTGTGGTGACTTTCCCAACTTCTGCTACATCTGTGGAGGTGCTGGAGGCTGTGGCACCTGCTGGTATAGTCTTGGCTGCTTTTGAAGAAACCCCTGTATCATCTTCCTCTGTTAGAGTGTCATTGCTGGTCTCCAAGGCCTCGACTCTGAAGAAGACTGGAGAGAAGTGCACTCACCCCTCCTCCTCTCAAAATTTTTCTTCCTTGTCTTATCAGTCTTCCTACAATGTGGCTTCTAAAAAGAGTAAATCATTGAAGAAGTTCAGGAAGACTAATAGACACTGATTCTTGTGATACTCAGAGCGATCTCTCTTCATATGGAAGAGAGGGAGACGGTGCGGTACTGAAAAGCAACCTAAGCAGGGACGCTGTTTTGGCGGCATGGTGCAGCACTCTTACTACTGGGCTTTGGTCTCGTACGGAACCAAGCATAGGCAGATGGATGTATTTTGTGAAGGATTGTTCAAGAGATGTCTGGATACCTACGACTGTTCTCTGCATCTTTCTACCATGGAAAGTGGGCTAATTTCTGCACTTGGTGTTGTAGAAGGAGTACTTCTATAGTCAGAGTATCCCAAGAATACAGTAGATCATGGACTTCATCTCTTTTTGCCAAGAGAAACATCCTGCAATCACACCTGTGAAAGGCTACCGCTCAGCCTTAAGCACAGTCTTCCGACTGAGGGGCACAGACCTCTTCTCCTCGTGGGAGTTGTCTGTGCTTATGAAGAGTTTCAAGCAGTCCTGCCTAAGCTGGTACCTCAGACCCCCTAGAGTGGTTTCTTTTGCGTTCCCCGTACAAGTTTTTATGAAGGGCGTCAGACAGAGGTCTGAATCTTGCTAGACTTAGCTCCAGCAAAGCGAGTTTGCCGGATTTTGAGACTTGCTCAAGCTCAATAGTTTCTTGAAGTGTCTGCAAACTCACTAATCTTGTGAGCCAAGGATGGTGGTTTAATGGGAGTTGTTACATTTACCTGCTGAGTAATTTACAGCCATTACTTGACCCTCCATAGTCCTAGGTTGGATGGAGAGGAGGCTTGGGCATTGATCCTATGTGTATATGTCCAGTCTCTAGGGCACTGTCCTGCTGGGGTATTGTCACTGTCCCTTGCCTCTGCCTTTTGTGAGTCACCTTTAAACCTTCAAGTTTTGATCCAGAGTTCTCAGCCAAGACCCTAAAACCCAGCTGCCCACGGTACTAGCATCGAGTCCTTCTCCATCTCTTCGCTCCAGTAGAGGTCCAGAGGGGAGCAGAATGACTGGTTCCCTGTCCTGTGAGAGTTCCGCAGTGATATCTTGAGAGAACTTTGCGTTAGAGGCCTGTCCATCAAAGACACTTTTCTTAACATTGGGAGGATAAAGGGAAGGTATCCAAGAATAATGTTTCTTTTATTGCTTCGTGAGACCATAAGGTGTGCTTATCCCTAACCAGTGAGGGGGTTGACAGTCCAACTCGGGCAAGGACTCTTGAAGTTACTGGTATCGGGTCTATCTTTGCACTCGGGAAAAACCTATCAGGGGCTCAGGTAATAAGGTAGGAATCTGGTAACTCCAGACAACCTTTACATCCCACTACTACTTTGTGGCTGTTCAACAGGTTAAGTAACCAGCCTAACTCCCTCATGGGACAAGAAGCATCTCGTCTAAAATAGTGATTTTTACATATGCCTAGAATGAAAGTTTGAATGACTGGCCTTCTACTTTACTTTCTTCCCCCTCTCTTGGGGATGCAGCAGTCATGGCAGCTATATGCTGGACAAGACATCAGATGCAGGTGAGTTTCATAACTGAGCAACCGGTCTTTAAAGGTGGGATAAGTTAAGAAGTATCTCCCCCATCCTTCTAGAAGAGGGGAAGATGTGTAGAAAGTATTCAATCCTATTTTTCATAATACCTGTAGGTATATTCCAACAACATAATCACTCCTATGCATAAGCTGTTAGGAGGCTGGTAGGATCCATTACCTTTGCTCCTCTACAGGACAAGGTGCTCTGACTATTCCTGGGAAAGTTGAACCAGCCAGAAATTTGGTTTGTGGAGTCTTCTTACTTCCTAAGGGCGAGTCTTCTATTAAGGGATTATAGTTTGTATTCGTCTAGGAACAAATCACAATTTTTTAAAGTAATTTATATTAATCCTAACTATACAATCCTGAGGCCTTTAAGTTACACTTTCCACCATAATCACCTTGCAACTTCCAGGTCTAAAGGTCAAAAGTGCCAGTCTTGATGACGGTCAGGTGGGTGGAGGTTCTCCCGCACCTCCTATTGGTAGTTAAAACTATGTACTGTACCGTGTTAAATTTTAATGGCCGTTCCAGCTTCGCTGAAGTCATATTCTTATTAAAGGACTCAGGTTTGTATAGTTAGCAAAAATATAAATTACCTGTACTTTAAAAATTTATATTTTTTTAAGAATTTCACAACTTTGTAAGTAATTTATTCGCTTTATAATAAATCCCATAGATAACATTCAGTATATTAACTTTCAGAGGTAAGAATGTTTGTACAGTATGTAATGAATTAAAAATGTTTTATCACCTTTTAAAAGTATTTTATTATGCAAAAATTGCTGTGGGAATTCTTGATAAATATTTGTGCTTGCTTACTAGTGTTAGTAAGATCAACTGCCTAAACCAAAGTAGAATATAGGCTGAGGGTTATGCTAAGTTAATCATGTTTTATGTTGGACTTGAGAACTTTTGAACTTCTTGTTCCTTTTAGGGGACTGACAGTAATGTACTATACACTTGCCCATAGCTGACTAAAATTTTGAGAATTGATACATGTCCTATTTCCATATACACATACAACGACCAGTAATGCTGCTATTGGATACCATCCATTTGTTTTCCATTTACTGTATTGCATCGCTACTCTTATTGTTTTATGACTAACATTCATATGAAATGATGAAGGATGTATAGTGAAATACAATATCATAATTATGTAAATTTTAAATATAACTGTTCCCTATGTGACTTGACTGTAGATTTCAAGTTGAATAGATTCTTCTCTTTGAAAACAGAATTCAAGATGCAGGTTGCATGTTTCAGAATTGTTTTACACTGATCGATCATTATTAAAGTGTTATGTATTACTGAATCATGTTACATCTCGTAAGTATTGAAGTCTTTATGTAATTCATATCTATTTGTAGAGGAAACTCATATCTATTTATAATCGAGACTCGTACACATATCTGTAAACCTAAAGTTTTATAATCCATTTTCAAAGAATTGCTAAAGTTATTTGGAGATCGTAGTAGTTTCTCTTTGTGACCTAATTTTTTTATTGCAGAGAGCAAATATGAGTGACAATTCTACCACTTCTGCAGCAACATTACCTGAACAGCTACAACCAACACCACAATTACAACCAGAAGTTCAGCCTCAACCAGAAGTACAGCCGCAACCAGAAGTACAGCCACAACCAGAAGTACAGCCACAACCAGAAGTACAGCCACAACCAGAAGTACAGCCACAACCAGAATTACAGCCTCAACCAGAATTACAAGCACAATCTATATTACAGCCACAACCAGAATCACAGCCCCAAACAGAATTACAACCTCAACAAACGGAGATAGAAACAGATGACAGGAAGAAGTATGAATGCATTTTGTGTCACAAACGATATCCCTTCAAAGCTAGTCTTAAGATGCACATGGATATACACAAAGGGATCAAGAGATATGAATGCATTGTATGTAACAAGAAATTTATGCAAAAGGGCCATCTTAAGAGGCACATGCAGACCCATGGAGAAATAGTGTATGAATGCATTGTTTGTAATGAGAACTTTTCAAGTTTAATTGCATTAGATAACCACATTGATGATCACACCGGTGAAAAAAGGCACAAATGCAATGTTTGCCATAAAAGTTTCAGTAGTGAACGTTTTCTCCAGACTCATTCAGACCTTCATCGTGTGAGGAAAAGGTTTCATTATGAATGCATGGTATGCAATAGAAGGTTTGTTAGTGAAGGTCGTCTTAAGTCCCATTTAGAGTCACATGATCAGGAAACAAGTCTGAAGTGCCCAGTGTGCCATAAAACTTGTACAAGTGAAGATGATCTTAAATTACATAGAGTTTTGCACAGAAAAGAAACTAAATATGAGTGTAGTAAATGCAACAGGATATTTACAAAGAAAAGCCGCCTTCAAAAACATATGGAAACTCATGTTGAACAGAATATGTATGAATGTGTCGTCTGTAGTATAAAATGTTCAGGGAAAGATGAGCTTGAAACCCACATGGACGAGCACAGGGAAGCAAATAAGTATGAGTGTCATCTATGTGGAAAGTGCTTTTCACAGAAGGGTAACCTTAGAATGCATGTAGAACTGCACACTGGAGAGAAACCATTTGCGTGTGTCATCTGCAACAAGAAATTTGCTCGAAAGGGAGCCCTTAAAAATCACATGGATATTCACAGTGACGAAAAGAAATATAAATGCCCCGTGTGCAGCAAGAGCTTTGCCCAGAAGGGTGTTCGTTATCATCATTTAATGAAACACAAATTAGGAAAAACTTGAAATACTCACGTACCTTTCCTGAGGAGTTCAAAAGAATTTTGCATGGTGCAGTAGTTCTATTGTAATTTTTTGGGTGCCTGGTGATGGAATGTGTCACTAAAATTAGTGACATGTTAGTTAGCTTGTCAAGTTATTTGACATTCAACTTCCAGATACCCTGGAATATTACTTATGACAAGTCCTAATTGAAAAGATTTCAAAATGGATACCTTTTACATTAATCCATAATACATTATAGTACTTAATTATTTGCTGTCTTGTATTTCATGCATTACAAAAGCAGTATTGCATAGAAAAAAATAGTACCCTTTGGCAGTGCAGAGATTGGCAAAATATACATTAGATTGTATACCATTAGAGTACAGTATGCTTCTTTGTATTACTTTACAAATATCAGGGATTGCAGGTTACTTTATTCCTCTATTCACTATCATGAAGTTGTGATTCTTAGTAGTAGAGTATCTTATAGTACAAATGAGTACAGTAGTTGGTTGAGGGGACATCTTGAATGATGTTGAGTTCATGTAGTTTTAGTTTGTTCTGGGATTTGATCTGTCTTTACTGCATTAACAATGCATAGTTTTGTGCTATCCGGTTTGTTCCTACAAAACTACAAACCTTCCTCTTTTATATGAAATAAGGTTTTGCAGAACCTGGTTTGGCCATTGACTTTAGGTACAGCAATGTTAATTAGTGGCAGGTGAGTGAGGGGGGAGAGGTACTGTTAACTTGATCGATTGTCAACCTTCACTTTTCTCTCGGTCTCCATCTAGTCAAGAAGTCTTTAATTGGTAGTGGGCCTTAACTGGTAAAGGAAGTTTAACGCTGTATGGTGGTTGTGTGATATGACACTGATACATCTTGGCTCCTTCTGTTATTTCTCCTTAGGCCTTCACTGTTATATCTTAGCTTGAACAAAGGGCAGCCAGGTGGGAGAAGGAAATTTTTTCCTCTTTTCCCCTTTCTCCTGTCATTAAGGTATTCCCTACAGTTCTTACCATCCTCCTCTCCTCTTATCCTTAAGGCTCTAAGATAGTTACTCTTCAGACAGGCAGATTATAGTATACACTCCTCTCTCATTATCTGGGATTAATTAGTTACCGAAAACAGCCGGGTATACGAAATTTGTGCCTACAAAACTAATTTTTCCTATAACTTATTGAACTAGAACAATGTGTGGGATAAAGAAATGGATTAAAGGTTAGAGTATTGTAATTTGGTTTTTCAATATTAAACTTAGCCGGTGATTATATAAGCTGCAGCTCTGCTGCCCGACAGAAAAATTCTACGTTCAAAATACGCCAGCGATCGCTATGCAGGTAGGGGGTGTACATCAACAGCGCCATCTGTCGAGCAGGTACTCAGTACTCAATGTAAACACAGAACCAATTTTCTCTCTGTCGTGCCACCGGCAAGACCTACTAAATTCGCTATTGCTTACTGGATTGGTTTTCACATATTTTGGTGAAGTACACATTTCTAGTTTTGAGCTTTCGCTATGCAGGTGTTTTATCTTCATCTCAAAACTTGAACTCGTTTTGGATAGATTTAATTATGGTGACAAGGAGAGTATGGACTCTCTTTCACTTTTAAATGGCCGACCCTTCCCTTAGACGGAAGTGTGTTTAGGTTTTTAGTAATTTTGCTTAACACGTTATAGATCTATATATTTTATATCTCTCCGCCTTTATTAGGCCTCTTCGATTAACTTTCCATTTATTATAAACATATAAAATAAATTTTTATGTTTTGTTTATATGCGACCTTTCCTGATAGTAGGCGGTCCTTACTTGGAACCGAAGTTAATCAACGTTGAGCCCGTTATATCGTATTTAGCCTTTAAAGAATTTAAAACTTTTTAATTTAATGTTTTATGAAAGAATTTCTTTGATAGTCTTCGTACTGTTTTCAAAGATGAACTAACGTTTAGTTTTTTAGACTACGCAGTTGTTGACGTTCAGGACGTTCATCATGCGCTCTATCGTTACGATAGAGAGAGAGTGTATCACGGTTTCACTTTGCAGTAAGAGTAAATCGATTCTGACGTTTTGTTCATTCTTTCTTAGCTCAAATGTTTTAAATTCTAAATTAAGGAACTTTTTATTTGGAAAACCTTTCAGTTTTTTCCTTTAGTCAAATAACATGTTTTTTTGACGATATATAATTGGGCTCTTCTCTTAGGTGCGAAATCAAGAGAGAAAGAGAGAGAGAGATAGAGACGGAGGGAGAGAGAGGAGAGAAAACGTTCCGTTCAAGCGGGTAACGTTGTTCTCGAGTTGCTCTCGTCCCTAGTCGCTGTACGGGGAGGAAGGATAAAACGTTTTTAGTTTTTTATTCTCGTCCCCAGGCTATGTGCGATGAGAGATTGAAAACGTAGTTATATGAACTAGTGTTTAGTCTCTTTCCCAGCCACTGATTTTTTTATCTTAAATATGTTTTCTGTTTTTTGCTGGTATTAATGAGCTTGCATTATACGACTGATTTCGCAATTACTACCTTTTAATGAAGGGTAGATTTGCGTGTTTCAGGTAGAAATCAGTAAAAGTTTCGATTTCAGTGAAATAAGTGCAAAACAGAAAATCGATAAAGTGATATGCGCAAAGTGTTACAGTGTTGCGTCCGAGGGTTCGTCTGTTCGTGCCTGTCGTTCACCTAGTCCGGGACCTCTTGCAAGCTCCCAAGCCCAGGGGAGAAGTAATGTCGAACGACTTATGGGTTCGAGAGGCCTTGATCAACGAACAGACGTTTTCCCTCTGTGGTTTCGGGCGTATCTACCCAAGATCGCTCCACCCACTCTAAGACGAGAGAGCCCGTTTATTCCTCGTCTGCGGAAGAGGTTTCTCGTAAGAAACCATGGACCAAGGTCTCGCGGCTTTTTAAGCGCAAGTCGGTCCTTTCCGCGCAAGTCCAACGGCCCAGTTGTAGCCACTGGGTCAGTTCGGACTCGCTGCAGTCTTCCGACGACTGCTCACCTCCTAAGAGAGGCAAAGCGGTACCGCATCAGGCAGTCACACCGTCTGTTGCCGCACCTGCTCCTGTAGACCCTAGTGGTCTTTGCTGCAGACCATGCAGTCTCAGTTAACGTCATTGATGCAGGACTTTCGTGCGGAGAAGGTTGACACTGCACCAACCTCTAGCCTACAACCAACCACGGTTGTGCGTCCTGTGGACGCTGAGGCGACCTTCTCCCGCACTCCAAGAGAGTCCCGCCACCCATGCGTTCCAGTGTACCCTGCCAGCCGCATGTTGACGTTCAGCGACGCACGGAACCTTCCGTTGACGTTCGCGAGGTACAACAACAGTCTAAGTTGTTTTGTTTTGACGCGGTGCGTCAACTTCCACATTCTAGAGTTGTTTTGACTGCTCAGTCTAGACAGTCAAAGCAGTCTCGAGTGGACACTGTACGTCCTCACACACCTGTTGTGGTTGACAGTTCAGTTGTTGACAGTTCACAGACTGTCAAGCAGTTACATGACGTTGCCTTCTGGTCTGCTACTTATGCACCAGTGAGAGACTCACTGAGGTAACCTAGCTTTTATCGGACAAGGTTCCTGTGGATGAGGAAGTTGCTGTTCTCCCTCCTACTGATATTCCCTTGAGGACTCTCAGATGGAGAGGAGCCTTAAGCTGCTTAGCCTCCTATGGACTTTAATTAAATCATGATGATTTTTTTAAGGATCTTCGTCCGGATCTTGTAACTGCTGCTCCTCGTTCGCCTAAACGTCAGAACTTACACTAGGCCTAGCTACTTCGAAGCCGTTGTTTTTAAGCTAGTGCTCTCTCGCTCTCCTAGAGAGCGTTACGTTGGCTAGGCGACTGGTTTTTGCACCAGGAGGAGTTTTTAGGGATACAGCCTTTGATTTCCCTTCTTTTAAACTGGCTTATAGAGCGAGAGTCTGATATGACACGAGAGAAGTTCTCGGCTTGGGAGTTCATGCCTCTGCCCAGATAGACTTCTCAATTCTGGTAGACTCGCCCTGGCGCCTAGCCAGGAGACGCTCCAAGTTGTTTACAGGTCAACTTCTCAGCTTTTGTCAAGCCTTTGAAGTTTTGCTGTACTATTATGTCACACATAACAAGGCTTTCAGGGATGGTAAACGGTTCCGCCTCAGTCGCTAACCCCGTCTGTTGCCACACCTGCTGCCGTAGACCCTAAATGGGCTTTGCTGCAAGCCATGCAGTCCAAGCTTGCGTCCTTGATAGAGGACTTAAATGCGGAGAAGAACCTTCTGGCCAACAACCTTCCAACCGGTCGGTTGTGCGCCCTGTTGACGCTGAGGTAACCTACTCGCGTCTGCCAGTTGAGGTGGTTCCTCCTTCTGGCCAACAACCTTCCAACCGGTCGGTTGTGCGCCCTGTTGACGCTGAGGTAACCTACTCGCGTCTGCCAGTTGAGGTGGTTCCTCCTTCTGGCCAACAACCTTCCAACCGGTCGGTTGTGCGCCCTGTTGACGCTGAGGTAACCTACTCGCGTCTGCCAGTTGAGGTGGTTCCTCCACCGATGCGACCCAGTGTGGGTTGCCAGTCGCACGTTGACGTTAAGCGACGCTCGGAGGTGGTTGTTGACGTTCAGGACGTTCAACAACCAGCAGAGGTGACTTGTTGTGACGCAGTGCGTCAAGCTCAGCAACCCGGTAGGGTGTTGACTGCACAACCCAGACGGTCTAGACAGTTTCGGGTTGACGCTGTACTTCCTCGCGCACCCATGGTTGTTGACAGTTCACAGACTGTGCAGCAGTTCCATGATATTGCGTCCGGCTCCGTCACGCATCCACCAGTGCGACCGGATTCAGCAAGTCAGACGTTGCCCACTCCGTTGCCGTTTCCTCATCAGTTTCGGATGAGGAACCCTCTGATGAGGACGTTGCTGAACAAGACGATCAGCCCCCAGCCCTGCTATCCATCCAGAAGATGCTGAAGAAGGAACGCTGCTCAGTCAGGCTGTGGATGAGTCTGGTAGGGACACTTTCATCCGTGGATCAATTTGTGTCACTAGGAAGACTACACCTCCGTCCTCTTCTATACCATCTAGCTTTTCACTGGAAAAAGGACAAGATGCTAGAAGCGGTCTCGATCCCGGTTTCCGGAAAGATAAAGTCTTGTCTGACTTGGTGAAAGGACTATATCAACCTTAGAGAGGGTCTTCCCCTAACTGTTCAGACTCCCAACCACGTTCTCTTCTCGGACGCATCGGACGTAGGCTGGGGTGCGACACTAGACGGTCGGGAATGCTCGGGATTATGGAACTCGAATCAAAGGACAATGCATTTCAACTGCAAGGAGCTTCTGGCAGTACGTCTGACCTGGAAAAGCTTCAGGTCTCTCCTTCAAGGCAAAGTGGTGGAGGTGAACTCGGACAACACCACGGCTTTGGCGTACATCTCCAAGCAAGGAGGGACCTACTCTCTGACGTTGTACGAGATCGCAAGGGACCTCCTCACCTGGTCAAAAGGTCTAGACATATCACTAGTAACGAGGTTCATCCAAGGCAACTTGAATGTCATGGCAGATTGTCTCAGTCGGAAGGGACAAATAATTCCAACAGAATGGACCCTCCACAAGGATGTATGCAAGAGACTTTGGGCCACCTGGGGCCAGCCAACCATAGATCTCTTCGCAACCTCGATGACCAAGAGGCTCCCAATATTTTGCTCACCAATCCCGGACCCAGCAGCAGTTCATATAGATGCCTTTCTACTAGATTGGTCACATCTAGATCTATATGCATTCCCTCCGTTCAAGATTGTCAACAAGGTACTGCAGAAGTTCGCCTCTCACGAAGGGACAAGGTTGACGCTAGTTGCTTCCCTCTGGCCCGCGAGAGAATGGTTCACCGAGGTACTTCGATGGCTAGTAGACGTTCCCAGAACACTTCCCCTAAGGGTGGACCTTCTACGTCAGCCACGCGTAAAGAAGGTACACCAAGGCCTCCACGCTCTTCGTCTGACTGCCTTCAGACTATCGAAAGACTCTCGAGAGCTAGAGACTTTTCGAAGGAGGCAGCCAGAGCGATTGCTAGATCAAGGAGAACATCCACCCTTAGAGTCTACCAATCGAAGTGGGAAATCTTCCGAAACTGGTGCAAGTCAGTATCCGTATCCTCGACCAGTACCCCTGTAACTCAAATAGCTGACTTCCTCTTATATCTGAGGAAAGAACGATCTCTTTCAGCTCCCACTATCAAGGGTTACAGAAGCATGTTGGCATCAGTCTTCCGTCACAGAGGCTTAGATCTTTCCAACAATAAAGATCTACAGGACCTCCTTAAGTCTTTTGAGACCACGAAGGAGCGTCGTTTGGTTACACCTGGTTGGAATTTAGACGTGGTACTAAGATTCCTTATGTCAGACAGGTTCGAAACGCTACAATCAGCCTCCCTGATAGATCTCACCTTAAGATTCTTTTCCTGGTATGCTTAGCCACAGCTAAAAGAGTCAGTGAGATTCATGCCTTCAGCAAGAACATCGGATTCTCATCCGAAACGGCTACATGTTCTACAACTTGGTTTTCTAGCCAAAAACGAGCTGCCTTCTCGGCCTTGGCCAATATTGTTCGATATTCCAAACTTATCGTATGGTTGGAAATGAACTAGAAAGAGTCTTATGTCCTGTAAGAGCTCTTAAGTTCTATTTAAAACGAACTAAACCTTTACGAGGCCCGTCTGAAGCTTTATGGTGTTCAGTTAAGAAACCATCTTTGCCTATGTCAAAGAATGCTTTATCCTATTTTATCAGACTGTTAATACGAGAAGCTCATTCCCATCTGAATGAGGAAGACCAAGCTTTGCTGAAGGTAAGGACACACGAAGTAGAGCTGTCGCAACTTCCGTGGCCTTTAAACAAAATAGATCTCTGCAAAGTATAATCGACGCAACCTATTGGAAAAGCAAGTCAGTGTTCGCGTCTTTTTATCTTAAGAATGTCCAGTCTCTTTACGAGAACTGCTACACTCTGGGACCATTCGTAGCAACGAGTGCAGTAGTGGGTGAGGGCTCAACCACTACAATTCCCTAATTCCATAACCTTTTTAATCTTTCTCTTGAAATGTTTTATTATTGTTTTTGGGTTGTCCGGAAGGCTAAGAAGCCTTTCGCATCCTACTTGATTTGGCGGGTGGTCAAAGTCATTTCTTGAGAAGCGCCTAGATTAGAGGTTTTGATGAGGTCCTGTTGTATGGGTTGCAACCCTTGATACTTCAGATCCTAGGGGTCGCTCAGCATCCTAAGAGGATCGCGAGGCTCCGTAAGGAAGACGTACTTAAAAAGGCAGAGTAATTGTTCAAGTCGACTTCCTTACCAGGTACTTATTTATTTTATGTTTGTTATTTTGAATAACTGCTAAAATGAAATACAAAATACTTAGCTCATAATAATGTAAACAAGTAATGCTGGTCTCTACCCACCCCCCTGGGTGTGAATCAGCTTATATAATCACCGGCTAAGTTTAATATTGAAAAATGTTATTTTTATTAATAAAATAAATTTTTGAATATACTTACCCGGTGATTATATATTAAAGGACCCTCCCTTCCTCCCCAATAGAGACCCAGTGGACCGAGGAGAAAATTGGTTCTGTGTTTACATTGAGTACTGAGTACCTGCTCGACAGATGGCGCTGTTGATGTACACCCCCTACCTGCATAGCGATCGCTGGCGTATTTTGAACGTAGAGTTTTTCTGTCGGGCAGCAGAGCTGCAGCTTATATAATCACCGGGTAAGTATATTCAAAAATTTATTTTATTAATAAAAATAACATTTCTCAAGAAAGGATCTCATGATACACAAGATATATGATGAAATCATATTTTATGTGTAAAAATTTTGGGGTCTCATTATTCACAAGATCCCCTGTGACATTTGTTTTAATAGTGTAAACTTGAGTTTAACTCCTTTCATACAATGAGTACATTTCACCCTCTCTAAGGGTTGTGGTGGCCTGTTGGTAGTGTCCTTGCCTGATGACTTCCAGAGGGGATTGAGTACCGCTGAAAATCATTAGTTCGTTTGGTCGCTGCCACCCCACCATCCTTATGAGCTAAGGAAGTGGGGTTTGGGGGACCCTATAGGTCTATCTGTTGAGTCATCAGCAAAGCAACCATTGCCTGGCCCTCCTTGGTCCTAGCTTGGGTGGTGGGGTGCCTTGGGTGCGGATCATATATAATATTGTCAGTCTTGGGCATTGTCCTGCTTGAGAGGGCAATGTCACCGTCCCTTGCCTCTGCCATTCATGAGCAACCTTTAAAGTGTACGATGACTTGCAGGAGTACACACGATGTATCATCTGCTCTTGACGGTACATTTTATGTTTTTATTAATATTAATTGACTTCTATATGCGACCCATTAAGAATGACAGGTAAATATTTAGATAGATATGCATAAAGACACGCATTCAATCCTTCAAACCTCCTCCCCATTTCCTAACTACAGCCCCTCTCACCAGAATATGACGGGAAATATACATACTGTACATATATATATATATATATATATATATATATATATATATATATATATATATATATATATATATATATATATATATATATATATATATATATATTTATTTATTTATCATATTTATTTACACAGTATATATATATATATATTATACACATATATAGCAAGACACTTGCTCTATATTATAGAGCAGAGAGAATATTTAGCATTACTTTGCTATTTTAAGTCAAGTGTTATTTACTGATTACTAATGCTTAATTTCATGTTTTGACTTATGCTTTAAAAAAAAAACGTTATGCAGCTCAGTATTAGGCAATTCCTAACTAAATATTACATTTTTACTCTTTATTTAATGACTTCTACAGTGGAACCTTTACATCCGAACGTATCTACATCCGAATTTTCCAACATCCGAAGTAAAATTTGAGCAAATTTTTTACTCTACACCCGAATTTTATTTCGACACACGAAGTAAGCAATTTTCGTCGTACCGGTTGTATCCGAATTTTTCGACACGCGAAATACAATTCGAACACGTTCCGACTCTACCCCCGAATGTTTTTTTCGACACCCGAAGTAAACAATACTTGTACGCGTAGTCGGTGCTCATAGCGCCTGAAGTGTTTTTTATTTCCGCCGATAGAAGGCAGCACATCGACCTCGGAGGGACGCTCAATTAGCGGGGCTTGGGTCAGTCCTCTGTTCTCGTCGGCTTCTTGCGGTTGTGCACCGTGCGTTCTGCTATTAACTCTGTTTTAATCGTGATTTTTTACGTGCATCCTTTAACGGTAATTTACGTAAAGTATGGGTCCTAAAAGGCTTAGTTTTGCCAGTGGTAGTGGTAGTGGTGAGAAAAGGAAGAAGGAAATGCTTTCTTTAGAAATTAAGCAGGAAATTATTGAAAAACATGAGTGAGTGAACTTGCTAAACAGTATGGCCGTAATATGTCGACGATCTCGACAATCCTTAAACAGAAGGAAGCTATTAAAGCAGTGAAACCTTCTAAGGGGATCACCATAATTTCCAAACGCCGTACCCCTATCATAGAAGAGATGAACGACTTCTACTAGTGTGGATTAAGGACAGAGAGATCGTTGGCGACACCATCACCGAGGCCGTCATCTGCGAGAAGGCGCACGCCATCTTTATGGACTTGAAGGAGGAGAGCTCTGGGGGTGATGCTGGGGAGAGTTCAACCGAGCCTTCCTCAGATGATTTCAAGGCATCTCGTGGCTGGTTCGAGAAATTTAAGAAACGGTCCGGGATTCATTCAGTTGTTCGCCACGGAGAGGCTGCTAGCGCGGACACAAAGGCTGCAGCTGACTTTGTCAAGAACTTCGAAAAAATCGTGCAGGAAGAAGGCTACGTAGAGCAGCAGGTGTTTAATTGTGATGAAACCGGGCTGTTTTGGAAGAAGATGCCGAGTCGAACCTACATCACTGCCGAAGAGAAGAAATTGCCTGGGCATAAGCCAACGAAGGATCGGTTGACTCTTGCCCTATGTGCCAACGCTAGCGGGGACTTTAAAGTCAAGCCCTTACTGGTTTACCATTCAGAGAACCCTAGGGCCTTTAAAGCACACAACGTCGATAAGGATCAGCTTCATGTTTTCTGGCGATCCAACTCGAAGGCCTGGGTCACTAGGCAATTCTTTGTGCAATGGGTTAACCAAGTTTTTGGCCCTTCTGTGAAGAAGTATCTTCATGAACAGAAATTGCCTTTAAAGTGCCTGCTATACCTTGACAATGCACCCGCTCACCCCCCCGGACTTGAAGATGATATCTTCGATGAATTCAAGTTCATAAAGGTGCTGTATCTTCCACCGAATACCACCTCTATCCTCCAGCCCATGGACCAGCAAGTCATCTCTAATTTTAAGAAGCTGTACACCAAGCACTTATTTAAGCAGTGCTTTAATGTCACGCAAAGCACCAACTTAACTTTGCGTGAATTTTGGAGGGGCCACTTCAACATCGTGCACTGCTTGAAGATCATAGATCAGGCTTGGGTGGGATTAACTCGACGGACCCTCAATTCTGCCTGGAAGAAGCTGTGGCCTGATGCAGTTTCTCCCCGAGATTTCGAGGGTTTTGACCCCGAACCTGATCCCGTGGTGGGTGCAGCGGAAGCCGTAGAGGAAATCGTCTCCCTTGGCAAGTCCATGGGTCTGGAGGTCGACGCAGAGGACGTTACGGAACTCGTCGCCGAACATCACGACGAACTTACCACGGATGAGCTCAAGGAACTCCATGCTATGTCGGAGCACATGAGTGATGACGAGGAAGGGAGCGAGGAGGTAGAACATGTGTTAGGTTCGGCGCATATAAAAGATGTGTTAGGAAAATATCAAGACGTGGTCGACTTCATCGACAAATACCATCCAAAGAAATTGCAGGTTTGTCGTGTAGTTTCTCAATTCGATGATGTTTGCCTAACTCACTTTCGAAACATTCTGAAAAGCCGTACCAAGCAATTATCTATCGATAATTTCTTTAAAAAAAACTGCGAAGCGAACTCGTGATGAAGAGGATGTAAGTGATTCGAAGAAAACGGCAAAGAGTGAAGCGGAAGAAAGTGAAACAAAGAAAATGGAAAATAGTGAAGCGGAAGAAATTCAGTCAATTTCAAGTGTAGAGAGTGAAAGTGATTAAAATTACGTAATCATCAAAAAGAAAAAAAGAAAATGTAAAAAAAAATATGCTGTAAAATATAAAAATAAAAAAAAAATAAGCTAAGTTATGTTAAAGTTCACTTAGTGTAAGTTAGAATAAGTTACGGTAGTGTACGTTTATCGTAGTTAACCTCTCTACCTCCTCGCCGCCCGTCCGTCTTCTCTCTGCGTAGCAAGACTAACACACCTGCGCTGGAGTTTCTAAGGTAAAGTGACGCTAAAAACCCGTTTCTTATTTATAATTTTTTGCTAATTCTTCTTATTTACATGTCTATTCTTCTTATTTACATGTCTACTATCTAATTTAGTGTTCGTTATTCTCATGGGAAAATTATGTGTAGTAGTTTATTAAGAAGTTATCATAGGTTTTTGGGCTCAACCACGGATTAATCCTATTTCAATGTATTCATATGGGAAAATTCGTTTCGACATCCGAACATTTTCTACATCCGAAGTCGGTTCTGGAACGGATTAAATTCGTATGTAGAGGTTCCACTGTAACACTAAATTTCATATTTTGACTTATGTTCTTCAGCGACTGTTAATACGGTAATGTACAATATTACTAAGCGATTTTTATGCTAAATTTCATATTTTACTTGCATTCTTTAACATTATGCTGTACAGTATTTAGTGATTTATTACATAAAATTTTGTTTTGAAGTACATGGTGTGATGCTTTTTTCATGGTTATGAAATTTGGTGTCAAATTTCAGGTTTTTGTATTGTACCAACCAGTTATATAAAGATAGTTGAATGTATTAGAGAATGGAAGGAAATCTCCGCCCAATTTCCATAACTCCCATATTATCTAAAGTTTTTGAACGTCTTCTGGCAAAACGTCTTAGTAGGTTTTCTGAAAGTAATCATCTATTCCCTAGTTTGCAATTTGGTTTTCGTAAATGCCTTGGAGCATGTAATGCCCTTACAATCTCCAATGCTGTACACAAGTCCCTTGATTGTGGTCAGGAAGGGCTCTATGATTGGCCTTGATTTTAGTGCTGCCTTTGACCGTGTTAATCATGAGGCCCTTGTTTTCAAACTCAAACAGTTGGGAGTGGGTGGGTCATTTCTTAGCATTATTATTGTTTTTTTAAGTAATAGATATCAAAGAGTTCTTGTTGATGGGCACCATAGTGAGTATAGGAATGTGATATCCGGTGTTCCATAGGTTAGTGTTCTTGGCCTATTACTTTTCATACTATATACACATGACATGTGGTTTGGCCTAGAAAACAAGCTTGTTGCATATGCATATGATGCTACTCTCTTTGCATCAATTCCATCCCCTGAATGTAGATCTAGGGTTGGTGAATCCCTTAATAGAGATTTAGCTAAAATTAGGGCATGGTGCAAATTATGGGGTATGAAGTTGAATCCTAACAAAACTCAAAGTATGATTGTAAGTAGGTCAAAGACGGTGGCTCCTCAACATCCGGATCTCAGTATTGATACTGTCTCTTTAATTTTGTATGACTTAAAATTTTAGGTGTGATTCTCGACAGCAAATTTACTTTTGAGAAACACATTTGGTCTGCGTCTTCTTCAATTGCACAAAAAATTGGCTTATTGAGAAAGTCTTTTTAAGATTTTCAGTGATCAATCTATTCTGAAGGTGTTTTAATTCTTTAATTCTACCTTGTTTTGAGTATTGTTCTCCTATCTGGTCTTCAGCTGCTGATTCTCATCTTAATTTGTTGGACAGAAACTTAAGGTCTATTAAATTTCTTATTCCAGATCTAGATATTAATCTTTGGTACCGTCATTCAATTAGTTCATTATGCATGTTGCATAAGATTTTTCAAACTCTGACCATCCTTTACATTCAGATCTCCCTGGACAATTCTATCCTGTTCGTGATACTAGGCAGGCAGTTAATTCTAATAGCCAGGCCTTCTCTATCATGAGGCTCAATACTACACGGTATTCTAGAAGTTTTATTCCAGCTGTTACCAAGTTGTGGAATGATCTTCATAATCGGGTAGTTGAATCAGTAGAACTTCAAAAGTTCAAAGTTGGAGCAAATGTTTTTATGTTGACCAGGCTGACACGAGTCATTTTATTGTTTATATATGACATATCTGGTTTTGACGTTAATAGTTCATAGTTTATATGTATCTGTTTCAACGTTGTTACTGTTTTTAGAATGATTTATTGTTAATTTGTTCTCATCATTTATTCATTTCCTTATTTCCTTTCCTCACTGGGCTATTTTTCCCTATTGAAGCCCTTGGGCTTATAGCATCTTGCCTTTCCAACCAAGGTTGTAGCTTGGCTAATAATAATAATAATAATCTAACCAAACAAAAATGAGTACAGTATGTGTATTTATAGATGTATGAAATGCATGGAGTGTATAGTATTTCCTTGATTATTTATAGGAAAGATTGTTTTAAGTTATGAGCATATTGCTTTGCGAGCTCACTCCCAGATTGAAACTGAGGTAGTAAAGTACAAGAGTCAGTCTTCCCCTACTCATGTACATGACTGGGCTACTGGCATTTCCTGCTTATGGTAACCTGTAATATCTTGTCTCTCTACAGACACAGAATGCAAGAGATGTTGGCTGACTGAATTAGGCTTATGAATTTGGCCCCTAAGGTGTAGTGGGACCTGGAAAGGCATTTAGCACCCATGTGCAGCTGGGGGAAATCCCCAAACTTGCAGCATGAACCACAAGTTAGAGATTGGAGAGTAAGGGCAGCTAGGTGCCAAAACCATGCTTCAAACACCTTTTACTAATGCATAGTGCATTTCTTGAGGTACACTTCTACCCAAAGATATCATTCTGGGGGGGAGGGGTTGTTTAGTGTTACATTGCGCTAAATTTAAAGTTGTTCCTGATCCTTTTCTTTGGGCAATCTCGATGTTTAACCTCAACTTGTCCTCTCATGGTACGATTGCAGGCTTTTCCCAGTTTCACCGCGGTACTTGATGGCCTACTCCGGACCTTTCTTGCCCAAATTTATAAAACCTGCTCTAAGAAGTCTGACAGGTTTGTGTTCCTTTTGGAAATATTTTTTTTACTTGTATTTTTCTTAGCTATAAAACCTGTCTTTTATCATATTCCTTGTTAGGCTGGAGGAACGTAGAGAGTAGAGGTCCCCTTTTTTGTTTCATTTGTTGATGTCGGCTACCCCCAAAATTGGGGGAAGTGCCTTGGTATATGTATGTATGTATAAAAACCTGTCTTTTATCATATTCCTACCTTAAATCATCCCCGGATTTTTTCCGGGAAGAATGAAGGTTAACATATTTAGAAAGTGAATGGTACTCCTCCCCCCTCCCAACTCACCATCTGCTAATAAACTACCCTATAACCAAGTTTCAATGGCCAAAGCAGTTCCACCAAAGGCATTTCCATATAAAAGACTGGAAGATTTGTATTGCTATGTAAAATGCAATGATAAAAAATTGCAACACTTGCTTTGTCTTTATATGGGTCATTCTTGCAGAGGCTGTATGTAAAGGCTATAGTAGCATGCATAAAGTTCATGTTGTGATGAACATTTCTGATTTTCCTTTAATAGTAACCCTAACACAGGTGATACAAGTTATAATTATACTGCTCTGGTAAATGTCAAGCATGTACCATTCATAGTACTGTATTGTAATGTAGATTCTTAGTAATTTTCCGTATCTTTTGGATTTGAGTCAAGGATTCGTAAAACCTAAAGATATGATTTTTAGTCCTACATATACATTGATTGTAATAATAAATATCATGGTAATCATTATTCGCTAATACAAGCCATATAATTTGTTGTAGTACAATATGACCAAATTACAACAAAAGTTTAAGCATTATCCGTAAACTAACAAAATGGGGATATTATGCTACAACATAATGGACATATTGTGCAAAAGAAACACAAGGTACTTTATCACAATTTTATTCAATTTTCTACAGCTGTGAGGCTGCCATTTACCACTGTGAAAACGAATGCAAACATACAGACTATGTTATAAAAAGTACCTGAACTGCATAAAAGTATACAAATTCATACACTGAATAATCATGACCTTCATTCTGTATCAATGAGACTTATTGGATCCATACAATTATTATTATTACAAGCTTCATGACTAAATCATAATAAAAGAACTACTTTGACAAATGTTATATAGCAGACAATATCCAACAAATGTGAAAATGTCCTACATTATCAGATATTTAACCAATATGGGTTTTCATTAAGTACATAATCAAATATATAAATACAGGAAAGGAGCCTGTTATAATGAGGGAAAAAAAACCCTGACAACCAACACCTTCATGCTTCCTTATGGACCAAATTTATAAAACAAATCTATTAAATCCACCCCGTAAAGTGATACTGTTCCTCGAGCAGTTCCTGTGGCATGGAGTGTACTGTAGGCATTACGTATAGAACTTTGCAGCATTCCTTCTGCCCACAGCAGCACTTGCCTTATTTCCTACTTTCACTCAATTCCCATTTGCTTCCTTGTATAACCTTTCTCAAGTTGTAATTCATTGTTCAACTGAAGGGTTTCTTCCAGTTGTAATGATGCTGAATGGCATCACATGTACTACTGCTCAATGAATTTAAAAGATATTTTCCTGATTTTACAAAATGAGAGTAGAAAACTGTAACCTGGTTGGATCTATGAATTTTGGCAATAAGGGCAGGCACTGGGGCATGGGAAACAATTCAGCATGCATGTGTAACTTTGGAAAAACACCACAGTTGCAACACAAAGTAAAATTTGAGAAGTTGGACAAGCTGAAGAAATAACATGGTTGAATTGGAGGTTTAATGTACTGTAGGAAAAGGCTAAAACTAAAGTTAAAGAGGGTGAAGCAACTTTCAAGTACAGTACTCTATTGCCTACAGTGTACTACTTAAGAGTTGCAATAATGAAGTTAACCCCCCCACATGAATGTAGAACACAATAGTGATTTTCATGTGACTTTTAGAAACAGTTTATGACCTCTATCCAAATACAAATTAGCCATCAAGTTAAAGATAAATTAGGCTATATCTTAATGATGGTATTTTAGGAGTTGATGGAGGTGATAAACATATAAAAAACAAATTATAGAGATTCATTTACTAAGACTAATATGATGGCAAAGATGCAAACCTAAGAGCTTTGGCAACACCAGTTTATATAAAGTAATGAAAACTGCCAACCATGACAGCATTGATGAATTACCAGTTTATATACAGTACAGTAATGTGAACTACCAATAATAACTGATTATTAACTAAACATATATTTAACTAGAATCTTGAGTACATGTGTTTGAAGCACATTCACAACTTGATCAACTCAAATATTGAATAACAGACAATGAGATATTTCAGGAATTTAAGCACTGTATCCCAAAGGTAACTATACTTTAATTGCTGCTGAAATAATAAATTTCTTCCCTTCAACAGTGAATACACCGCTTCCAACATATTTTTTTGGTTCTGGATTGATTTTCGAGGAATAGAGCTCGGGTCTTGTAGCAAACGAAAATATTTCATGTCTCATCAGTTGTCTGCGACCAGTATTGAGAATAGCAGAAGGGTAATATAGAAAGGAAGTAATCTGGGCTATACGATAACAGCATACTGTGCCTGCTTTATCACCACTTCACTGCCTTTATTGTACAAAGTTGCTTACTCTCCTGGCTTTTTTTTCTCAAAGTTGATAACCCCTTGAAAGGCTGCTGATTTTAGACAACATATGAGAAAAGAAACATTATTTCATGGTCAGCACAATATCACTCAAAATTCATTCCAGAATAAGGAAAAAATGTAAGCAATATAATCCGTATGGAGGGAACAGCATTGAAAAATATACCAGATCAAAATAAAGACAATAAACTATATTCATAAAAATATAAAGGTTTAGTTTTCAGACAAAAGCTCATAACAGGTAAAGTACATTCTAAACATTACCAATAAAGTACATAAATGTATAAAGCACACACACACACCCTGCCAATGTTAATAACAGTGAAAAATGATGGGTTACAACACTTTAGAAGCAAGGTTCGAAGGCATGCCACAAACGAAATTTCAGACTAAGTACCATCTGTCAAAAATTATTTTAGAAAATGTTGACATAAAGTACTTAACTTCTCATAGCAAATTATGTTTCATAAAACTGGTATCAAAACTTTCCACTTCCAATATGTGCTTAACTAGTATGTTTTGATATTCCAAGTATCTTCCAGTTAATCTTTTACAAATATACAGATATGTTATATACAAATATATCAAATATACGAATCTTTACATGCTTTTCCTACCTAATGACACCTTTCATCCTAAAATATATGTTTTGCAATCTTGTATTAAACAGTACAATCCTCTTAAGTACATTCAAATTAACAGGAAATGACTCTGTGGAACATTAACATCTGCTGCAAAATTGTAATTATCAAATCAATGCCTTTTGAAAATACAGTACCCGAAACATATAGCAAATACCGTTTATACTGCTAAAATTTACTTTAAATGAAAGATATGTACTACGTGCAACTTGATCTAATCATTTTTAAAATACTTCGAAAATTTTTCTGAAATTTTTTTTTAAAATTTCGGCCGATTTTTGGGTCGAAAATTTTTCCGAAAATTTCGGCCGACTTTCCGGCCGAAAATGTTTCCAAATTTTTTTTTAAAAATTTCGGCCGATTTTCGGGCCGAAGGGTAAAGTTGTGATCTAAGTTTTGAAAAAGTTGCAAACTAAACCAAAGGAGGCATACAAAGTTAAATGACAGAAATATAAAGTTATAATCATGCCATTAGATATCAAAAAATGGTTCAACGCAGAAAAAAATATTTCATCAAAAGAGAAAAATCTAATAAGTACAATGAGGGCGATATGAACAAATCTAAACAAATAATGAAGTATGCTTTGCAGCAGGATAATGACAATATTTCAATACATCAAAACAGACTAAATCTGGGTAATCAGGCTTGGATGGAGAGAAAAAAAAAAACAGTAAAAAATACACTGATGCACACAGGTAATCATAAGACACTTAATATGAATGTTATTTGAAATCCACAACAGGGATATACACTATGAACTTGGAGTTTACATACATCAAAAGTCTAATAATAATAAAAATCAATTTACTAGTGTTATTTGCATAATCTTGGGTACATACAGTATTTCAGAAATTGCCTGATTTTAGCTTTTCATATCATAGTATAGCACAAAAAAACATTTCCACAAAAAGTATATAATCTGTCACCTATATATCAGAGTCCTATTCAGGTGGTAAACTGATGACTATGCCCTATGCAGATGGGATGTATATTAAAGTATTCGAGTCGTAACTGTTACTAACGTTGCAAACATACCTTATAAAATATAAAAAAATTAAGACATTCTCTATAAAAATATTCAACACCATTATGCTGCAAAACATTTATCTCTCTAAACTCCAGCTAGTTCAGTATTTTGTCTACTAGTGGTAATTATTATTTCATGTTATAATTGCCAAACTATGTGGTCGTGCAACATTTTACCTTTACCGGGATACAAAAGTGTTTCTCTTCACGTGGAAAGAGACATCGTCATACTACTTTAAGAGTTTAAAAATACAGAAGCTGAAGTCAGCATTTCCTGAGCAGTCCCTCTGGTGTTGTTAACCAATCTTAATTAACCTGCCACTGGAAAATAATTATCATTAATAGGGATAAAATTATGGATAAATTTCTGGAATAAAAATTTCTTGGATTAAAAAAAAAAAAAAAAAAAAAAACACTACTGTAATTGCATAAAGAATAACACTCTTAAAACAAGTCTCATTTTGCAGGCAAAAATTTTTTTTTAGAGAGCAGTGACTGATCAATACTATAAGGATATTCCTTAAACCTGAATCTTACTTACCCGAAGTCCACCTTCATTAGGCCCTCCCAGTTCTTTCTGCTTTTGTTCTAGCTCCTCTTGTCGTTTTTGCCTTTGTTTTAGGGCTTGAGGGTCTTTTAGTCCTCGCCCTTCCTGAGCCTTCAGTCGCTTTTCTGCAGCTTCTAGCATCTGTTTTCGTCGTTCCTCCTGGAGTTATATATTGAAATCAAATATTTACTCTATATGAAAATGCTGAAGACACAGATGTAAAAATATCTATTAATATCTTCACAGAACTTCTTAAAAATTTAAAAAAAGTGATTTG
Source organism: Palaemon carinicauda (assembly GCF_036898095.1). Classification (NCBI taxonomy): domain Eukaryota; kingdom Metazoa; phylum Arthropoda; class Malacostraca; order Decapoda; family Palaemonidae; genus Palaemon; species Palaemon carinicauda. Next base: position 66,208,174 of record NC_090759.1, read on the forward strand.
TATTTTCCCAAAGAATACAAATGTAAGTCCTTTAATAGGAATATGATTTCAGCAATGCTGGGTATGGTTATAAAAGGGATTTTGACGAAGGAAAAATCTATTTCTGGGGAGAGACCTGTGGTGCCCGGTGAAAAGAGTCCTTCTTGTATATCTTTTCTGATGAAACCTTCCAATTATACCAGAGGAAGATAAAAGCATGGAATGCTGAGGTTACAACCCTCGCGCGAGCACCTTTTGGGTGTCGTGTATAAAGCAAAGGCACGTGAAATCCACTATTCACAGGTTGTCTTCCATTTAGTTAATTCCTTCGTCAAAGGGATGGGCCGATACAAAGGCCCTAGCCAACCCCCAGCGCCACACCACCCACGCCACGACGCGAGCGCCATCTGAACAACATCCTTCTTTTTGGAATCTAAAGTGTTGAATTGTTTTGTGGTGCTCTCGGTCTTTTTTATCAATCGTGGATTTATTTTGTCATGTCCGAAGCTCCATCTTCACACATTCTAATGTACGAGGTAGTGGTAGTTAGCTGGAGAGGTGGTGTATTAGCCCGATCACCTGACAGGCAACTGCGCTACCATTTAAACCTATGACTTGCAGGAAGTGTGACTTAAAGACTTGAGTTTGTATATTTAGGGAAATCACAAATTACTATGAAAGAAAAAATTGGGATTTCTTCCTACACAAGTATAAACCTTTGTCTTTCAATAGGAAACTTATCCTTAGGAGGGAAGAAGTTCTTAAAAGCAACTGGCTGGTTTACTTTCCTAGGAAATTATTATCATTATTATTAGCTAAGCTACAACCCTAGTTGGAAAATAAGGATGCTATACACCCAAGGGCTCAAATAGGGAAAATTAGCCCGGTACTAAAGGAATAGAAATAATTAACAAGATAAGTAAAGGGATTTTGACGAAGGAAAAATCTATTTCTGGGAAGAGGCCTGTGACGCCCGGTGAGAAAGGTCCTTCCTTATACCTTTCCTAATATAAATCTTCCAAATATACTAGAGAAAGATAAAAGCATGGAATGCAGAGGTTACAACCCTCGCGCGAACACCTTGTAGGTGTCGTGTATTAAACAAAGGCGTGTGTAAACCACTATTCACAGGTTGTCTTCCATTTAGATAATCCCTTCATCAATGGGGAGGGCCGTGACAGGCCCTAGATAACATGGTTGAACTCCCCAACGACACCTACCACGCGCGCCCTCTAGGACATCCTTCTTTAATTGGACTTGAAGCAAGCATAGTTTTTTTGGGCACAGTGTTTTTTTCGAAGAATCTCTCGTTATTTCAACATGACTGACGTTGTTACTTCACCCTTACCAATGTTAAGTACCATAGTTTGTTTTGGCAGCTTTTGACAGTACCGGGCATTTGTTCTATTTCCATTATGGTGGTTTTTAGTTTTGGAAGCGATTGTCCTGCCGAGATATCGGCAGCCATTTTGGGTATGTTCGCTTCGGTAAATTTTCTAGTTAATTTTGCCCATCTGGTACTCTGTCAGATAGGTTATATCACTTACGTTTTATGGCCTTTTATGTTATCATTAATTATTATTAATTTTTACTATGGTATTTATTTGCTTACAAGTCCAATTTGGACCTACGAAGAATAGCGATTTAAGATAGCGTTTTAAAGCATAGTAACGATTTAAAGCTTAGCGATTTAGTCTGTTAATTTGTACCCTCCTGGAGGGTTCGTTTTAGACTACATCCTTGTTTTTTTGTTACGTTGTCGTTATTCTTCGTTATTACTATTACTAAGAAAAGCAATCAATTTTATTAATTTTCTTAATTAATGTGTGATGTTAATTTTTAATATGTAACCTTGAGAGCGAAAGCATAGAGTGCTCGTTTCCTGTTCTACAGGTATGAGTTATCCTTTCTCTCGTTTTCTTTGAGTAAGAGAGGTGAATTTCCCGTTCTCCGTTTTTATACGATCACGGGTTATTCAGGCCTCTTCTCAGTATCAGAATTGATGATAGTACGTTTAATATTATAAACGATTTATTGATGTGGTTACTGTTAATATAGCTAACACTATTATTAGGTACGTTAGTGTATGAGTCATTAATTGGGGTCGTTTTATACCGACACCCTTAGCTTCGCCTTGAGTTATGCTTGGCTCCGCCTTGAGTTATGCTCCGCTATAATGGATACTCATTGGGTGAGAACTAGTTATCGTTCCGGAGCAGATTTTTGGAGTGCAACGGTGAAATCCGGCACTCGGACTCCGGCTGAAGCCTTTTACACACGAACCTTTGTCATGTTTGATCACAATTACACAGTTAAGGCCCCCGTTTTCATCGTATCTCCGGCTTCACTGGAGATAACTCATTCATTGAGGATAATGTTATCGTACCGGAGACGGTCACGATATCACGATGACGGGCCTTTGCTACCGGACCTCCGGTAAAAACAGAGATCAAGCAGGAGTCCAGAACCGGAGTTAACAGTGTGATATCGATGAAGTTTAGAGATTCATGCTATGTGGTTACTGGTTTTCTATTATAATTTCTTATTTTATTAAGGTGTTAGCTACTACCATACTCACACATTAATTAAGATTTAAGTGTTTCTGATTCATAAGTCAATGACAAGAATCTCAAGGAACATCCAGACTTATGTCTTCTTTCTTTTTACAGAAAGTCCGCTGCACTGCCAGGGGCTGCTCCGCTGCCTTTACTGATCCCATGGGCCATGAGAAAATATTTCAAGAATAGTAACAGCATTAAAATAGGTCATTCATATATAAACAACAAAAAATTCAATAAAAAGGGGAAGAGAAATAACAGAATACGGTAGTGTGCCCAAGTGTACCCTCAAGCAAGAAAACTTGCCCCAAGTCTGTGGAAGACCATGGTACAGAGGCTATAGCACTACCCAATACTAGAGAATAATGGTTTGATTTTGGAGTGTCCTTCTCCTAGAAGAGCTGCTTACCATAACTAGAGTCCCTTCTACCCTTACCAAAAGAAGGATAATGTGAAAAGAGACCAGAATATTTGGTGTGTGTATAGGCAAAGGAAAAATGAGCCATAAACATAGAAAGGGATCCAATCTAGTACTACCTGGCCACTTGAAGAACCTAATAACTCTAGCTGTAGTATCTCAATGGGTGGCTGGTGCACAGCCAACCTATTACCTGTCAAAGCTTAGTGATTAGGAAAAACTGCCTGATTATGTGGTTTACCGGCATCTACCATCTGATCCAACAAATACGAAACCACCATTGCACACCAAGAAAGTGGAAGAAAGAACAGGTAATAGGGCCAATCAATCTTGCCTCTCATTCTAGAATTACATCGCAAACCCTACCATAGACAAGATGTCACTTGTTCTGTGAAGGAGCTAGGCTTGTATATGATCTGTTGAACAACTATCACTGGGCCACAGATATATCCAGGAACCTGTGGGTATAATCCCATGGGTAATGGGAAAAATGAATGTTTGTCATAATTCAACACTTTCAAAAGCTGTGCCTTGACAGGTTCTTCCCGAGAGCTGGGATTGATCCTTTATATTTGAATTTGTGTGCTTGAATCCAGGATGGTCCTTTTGTCTCCTTGCCTGCAGGAAAGCAGGTCTAACTGTCCCTCGAAGCCAGAAGGAAATAGGCTTACGATTTAGGTAAGGTACATTATCTAGGGGCCTCTGGGAAAACTCCCATAGGTAATGGGCAGCAAAGGTTGTATGTGATACTAAACTCCTGCCTTCAAGAACTACGCTCCAGACAGATTTTTCCTGAGGGTTGGATTAGATCTAATATGTCTGATTTGGTGTGCTCAAATCAGGATAGTCCTTCCAATTCCTTGCTTGCAGGAAAAGAAAGTCTGACTGTCTCATTAAGCCAGAAAGGACAGTGTTGTAAGATCTCCTAATACTATTCCTTTCGTTGAGATAGGTAGTGCTGTGATGTCCTCTAAGGAAAGGACCAGAAGGAAGTCATGCTGGTCCCTGTTAGTTGCTTCTAATACGGAAGCACTGAAAAAGGACTTACAAGTCATGAATGGCTGGGCTTAGGTCCTGGCCACAAACCCCTGAACCAAGACAATGGATAACTTTTCTTCATTCTTATAATGCCTTGTGACGCCGGAGAAGTTATGGCGTTTCCTACTCACTTCAACAGGGCTACGCTAGTAGAGGAGTGTCTCGAGGGTCGAGGCACTATCTGCATCCCATCATATAAACTCGAGTGGATCTGCTTAAGAAACCTAAGGGCTAGGGATACATTGCATACACTTTGAGCTCATTAGGAGGGTAAGACTGAAACCCCCACTCCTCAGAAGTCTTATCAATTCTTGAGAAGAGTCCAGGTCTAAGTCCTAGTCGGTTTTGGATCAAGGGCTGAGCGGTATCCTCTCCACAGAAATCGAAGCGCTTCACAGACGAATGTAGAGAACAGCTAATTTGGATATCTTTCAGTGCGGCCGCTTTGGAGCGATAGGGTCACTTTGAGCTTCGGTGTTGTCAAACCACTTTTGAGTAATATGCGAAACTGGTAAGTGGACGGAAAGGCATAATGGTCTTGAATTCCTAGGGATGTTGGATAGCTTCCTTGAATTTTGCCAACAATCTAAGACTGGAGCATAGAATACTGGAAGTTTCCTGTCCAACTGAATGGCAAGCAGGTCCAGCTATGGTGAAAACAAAAGAGATGCCTTTCTGCCATGCAATGATGTAGGGATTGCACTGACCCCTACACCATGTCACTGTCAACTGAGTGTGTCTGCACTAGCAGTCATTCTGCAAGGAGGAGCCTTGTAAAGTGCTTTACTATATGTGGACTTCCCAAGAATGCCTCTTCTGCTAACTTTTCAAGGATCTGTGAAACACATGACCCTTCGTTGAAGTCAGTCACAAAAGGAAGTGTTGTCATTCATCAACATTACTGAGTGCTTTACCAAGCTCAGATTCCCTTATTAACAGAACACCACAGGATTTGCAATGCTTGCTTACTAGAATACATGAAATATCATTGGAAGGAGAAATGATTAATAATGTAGAATCATTTAAGTATTTAGGAACTATGATATTCAATACAGAATTGGAGTTTAGTGAAAGATTGAAAAAATTAAATCAGACAATGGCTAGGTTAAGTAGAATTTGGAAATCAAATTTTGCCAGAAAGTGGATATAAAAATCAGGCTATATATCAGTTTAGTGAGATCTGTATCACTGTATGGACATGAGTCATGGTATGATAGAGAAACAATCTCAAGCAGATTTTGTAAATTTTACTACAAAGCCCTTAGAAGAATATTGAGAGTTAAATGACAGGACAGGATTAAAAATGAAACTATGAGATATTACTAAAGTGCCATGTGGATGAAATCATGGGGGAGTAGATGGAGATGATTTGGGCATGCTCTTCGCACTCCCCAAGAAAGATTAATTCATCAAACATTTAACTGGGCTCCACTAGGCACTAGAAGAGTTGGAAGACCCAGGCCTACATGGGCTGAGGCCTATGAAGCGTGAAGTAGGATATGATGAATGGAGTAGCATTAAATTGAAAGCTAAAGATAGAAACGACTAGCAAAATCTAACCGAGGCCCTTTGCGTCAATAGGCGTAGGAGTTGATGATGATTACCAAACTCATTTGGAAAACTTGCCAAGGCAATGCTACAAGCATTTCTGGTATGTTAAAAGCCGGAGCATTTCTTCCGTACATTGTATCCCCGAGACAGTGGGATTATTATTATTATTCTTATTACTGTATTATTATTATTAATTGCAAAGCTACAATCCTAGTTGAAAAAGCAGGATGCTATAAGCACAGGGGCTCCAACAGGGAAAATAGCCCACTGAGGAAAGGAAACAAGGAAAAATAAAATATTTCAAGAAGAGTATCAACATTAAAATAAATATCTCCTATATTTACTTTATAAGCTATAAAAAATTTAACAAAACAAGAGGAAGAGAAATAAGATAGAATAGTATTCCCGAGTGAACCCTTAAGCAAGAGATCTCTACCCCAAGACAGTGGAAGACCATGGTACAGAGGCTATGGCACTACCCAACACTAGAGAACGATGGTTTGATATTGGTGTCCTCCTCCTCCTACTAGAAGAGCTGCTTACCATAGCTAAAGAGTTCCTTCTATCCTTACCAAGAGGAAAGTGGCCACTGAACAATTACAGTGCAGTAACCACATGGGTGATGAGGAATTGTTTGGTAATCTCAGTGTTATCAGGTGTATGAGGGGAGAGGAGAATATGTAAAGAATACATAGGCCAGACTATTCGGTGTGTATGTGGGCAAAGGGAAAATGAACCATAACCAGAGAGAAGGATCCAATGTAGTACTGTCAGGCCAGTCAAAAGAAGCCTTAACTCTCTAGCGGTAGTATCTCAACGGGTGGCTGGTGCATTGTCCAACCTATTACCCAGCGTTGCTGAAAACGTATTCCTATTAAAGGACTCAGGCTTGGATTTGTGAAGGAGCAATTCCATCTTGTTTAAACAATCAACTCCATTCTTTACTGATACAGCAATGAATAACAATGTTTCCAGTACCAGGGTTGTTGGACTAAACGTTCACAAATAAAATAATTCATTTCAACAAATTGCACAATATCTCAACACACTGCAGAACTTACTGGATCTCCCCCTCCTGATGAGCTCCTACTTCCAAAAGTGTTATATTCAGTCGCTTCTCCTTTGCAGCATGACACAAACAGTCCCATTTTCTAATCTGGAATAGAATGGATTCGCATTCAATATTTTGATAAAAGATGAGAACACAGATTGAAGATTAAATAAAATCATACTTCTGTAAGCAATTACCTAATATTTATGCACACATATTGTACTGACATAATAAAAATGTTATTTTCATTAGTAAAATAAATTTTTGAATATACTTACCCGATAATCATGTAGCTGTCAACTCCGTTGCCCGACAGAATTCTACGGGAGGGATACGCCAGCTATCACTATACTAGAAGGGGGTGTACTCACAAGCGCCACCTGTGGCCAGGTACTACAGTACTTGTTGTTGACGCCACCTCACTTTTTCCTCGGTCCACTGGTTCTCTATGGGGAGGAAGGGTGGGTCAATTAAATCATGATTATCGGGTAAGTATATTCAAAAATTTATTTTACTAATGAAAATAACATTTTTCAATATTAAACTTACCCGATAATCATGTAGCTGATTCACACCCAGGGGGGTGGGTGAAAAACCAGTGTACAAGACTAAAGGATAGCTAAGTATCCCGTATTTCATATAATCAGTTATCCACAATAACAATGAAATAATAAGTACCTGGTAAGGAAGTCGACTTGAACCGTTACTCTGCCTTTAATAAGATCGTCTTCCTTACTGAGCGCAGCGTTCCTCTTGGAAGGCTGAATCAACTCAAAGGTGCTAAAGTATACAGGGCTGCAACCCATACTAAAGGACCTCATCACAACCTTTAACCTCGGCGCTTCTCAAGAAAGAATTGACCACCCGCCAAATCAACAAGGATGTGGAAGGCTTCTTAGCCGACCGTACAACCCATAAAAAGTATTCAAGAGAAAGGTTAAAAGGTTATGGGATTATGGGAATGTAGTGGCTGAGCCCTCGCCTACTACTGCATTCGTTGCTACGAATGGTCCCAGGGTGTAGCAGTACTCGTAAAGAGACTAGACATCTTTGAGATAGAATGATGCGAACACTGACTTGCTTCTCCAATAGGTTGCATCCATAACACTCTGCAGAGAATGGCTCTGTTTGAAGGCCACTGAAGTAGCCACAGCTCCCACTTCATGTGTCCTTACCTTCAGCAAAGCAAGGTCTTCTTCCTTCAGATGAGAATGTGTTTCTCTAATCAGAAGCCTGAATAGTAAGAAACTGAGTTCTTAGAACTTGGAAAAGAAGGTTTCTTGATAGCACACTATAAGGCTTCTGATTGTCCTTGTAAAGGTTAAGACCTTTTTAGATAGTACCTAAGAGCTCTAACTGGGCAAAGTACTCTCTTCAGTTCATTCCCCACCAAGTTGGACAGGTTTGGGATCTCGAACGACTTAGGCCAAGGACGTGAAGGAAGCTCGTTTAGCAAAAACCGAGCTGCAAGGAACATGTAGCCGTTTCAGATGTGAAAACAATGATCCTGCTGAAGGCGTGGATCTCACTTACTCTTTTAGCTGTTGTCAAGCACACGAGGAAAAGAGTTTTTAATGTGAGGTCCTAAAAAGAGGCTGATTGGAGAGGTTCAAATCTTGATGACATAAGGAACCTTAGGACCACGTCTAGATTCCAGCCTGGAGTGGACAACCGACGTTCCTTTGAGGTCTCAAAAGACCTAGGGAGGTCCTGTAGATCTTTGTTGGTGGAAAGATCCAAGCCTCTGTGGCGGAAAACCGCTGCCAACATACTTCTGTAACCCTTGATCGTAGGAGCTGAAAGGGATCTTACTTTCCTTAGATATAACAGGAAGTCAGCAATCTGGGTTACAGTGGTACTGGTTGAGGAAACTGCATTGGTCTTGTACCAGCTACGGAAGACTTCCCCTTGAGACTGATAGATTCTGAGAGTGGATGTTCTCCTTGCTTTGGCAATCGCTCTGGCTGCCTCCTTCGAAAAGCCCCTAGCTCTTGAGAGTCTTTCGAAAGTCTGAAGGCAGTCAGACGAAGAGCGTGGAGGATTGGGTTTACCTTCTTTACGTGAGGTAGACTTAGAAGGATCACTCCTAGAGGAAGAGTCCTGGGAATGTCGACCAGCCATTGCAGTACCTCTAAGAACCATTCTCTCGCGGGCCAGAGCGGAGCCAACCAACGTCAGCCGTGTCTCTTTGTGAGAGGAGAACTTCTGAAGTACCCTGTTGACAATCTTGAACGGCGGGAATGCATACAGGTCGAGATGGAACCAATCCAGCAGAAAAGCATCCACGTGAACTGCTGCTGGGTCTGGAATCGGAGAACAATACAACAGGAGTCTCTAGGTTATCGAGGTAGCGAACAGATCTATGGTTGGCTGACCCCACAGGGCCCAAAGTCTGCTGCAAACATTCTTGAGAAGGGTCCACTCTGTGGGGATGACCTGACCCTTCCGGCTGAGGTGATCTGCCATGACATTCATACCGCCCTGAATGAACCTCGTTACCAGTTAGCTTTCTATCTTTAGACCAGATGAGTAGGTCCCTTGCGATCTAGAACAACTTCCACGAAAGAGTCCCTCCCTGCTTGAAGATGTAAGCCAGGGCTGTGGTGTTGTCAGAGTCCACCTCCACCACTTTGTTAAGCTGGAGGGACTTGAAGTTTATCAAGGCCAGAATAACCGCCAACAACTCCTTGCAATTGATGTGAAGTGTCCTTTGCTCCTGATTCCATGTTCCCGAGCATTCTTGTCCGTCCAAAGTCGCACCCCAGCCCGTGTCTGATGCGTCCGAGAGGAGACGGCGGTCGTGTTTCTGAACAGCCAAAGGTAGACTTCCTTGAGAAGAAAGCTGTTCTTACACCACGCGAGAGAAGACCTCCTCTCTTTGGAAACAGGAACTGAGACCGTCTCTAGCGTCATGTCCTTTATCCAGTGAGCAGCTAGATGATACTGAAGGGGGGGGAGGTGGAGTCTCCCTAACACGATGAACAGGGCCAGCGATGAAAGTGTCCCTGTTAGACTCATCCACTACCTGACTGAGCATCGGTTCCTTCTCAGCATGCTCTGGATGCATTCTAGGGCTTGGAAGATCCTTGGGGCCGACGGAAAAGCCCGAAAAGCTCGACTCTGAAGATCCATACCCAAGGAGACAATGGTCTGGGATGGGACGAGCTGAGACTCCTCAAAATTGACCAGGAGGCCCAGTTCCTTGGTCAGATCCATAGTCCATTTGAAAATCTCCAGACAGCGACGACTTGTGGGAGCTCTTAAAAGCCAGTCGTCTGACGGAGCCGGACACAAGATCATGTTACTGCTGCACAGTCTGTGAACTGTCAACCATGGGCAAGCGAGGAAGTACAGTGACAACCCGAATCTGTCTAGACTGTCTGGGTCGTACAGACAACTCCTTATCGGGTTGCTGAGGTTGCCGCACTGCGTCACAACAAGTCACTTCTGCTGGTTGTTGAACGTCTTCCCCGTGACATATTGACTCCGTAAACAAAAAATCCTCTAACATGGACTAAGCTTGGACTGCATGTCTTGCAACACAGCTCAAGGTCTATGGGAGCAGGTGTGGTAACAGACGGGATTAGCGACTGAAGTGGAACCATTACCTTCCCTGGAAGCATGTTATGCTTAAATAAAAGTCCATAGGAGGCTACGCAGCTAAAGGCTCCCTCCAAATGACAGAGTCCTCAAGGGAATATCAGAAGGAGGGAGAAAAGAACTTTCTCATCTACAGGGACCATATCCTAGAAAAGCTAAGTTCTCTCAGTGAGGGTTTCACTGGTGCAAAAGCAGCAGACTAGAAGGCAACGTTATGAAACTGCTTGACAGTCTAGTGAGTTGGCAACAACCAAAGATGTGTGACTGAGAAGCATGCGGTAAGGTATGCAGAGCATGTTGTATGCAGAGTATGCTGTATGCAGAGCATGCTGTATGTAGAGCATGTTGTATGCAGAGCATGCTGAATGCAGAGCATGCTGTATGCAGAGCATGTTGTATGCAGAGCATGCTGAAAGCAGAGCATGCTGTATGCAGAGCATGTTGTATGCAGAGCATGCTGTATGCAGAGCATGCTGTATGCAGAGCATGCTGTATGTAGAGCATGTTGTATGCAGAGCATGCTGAATGCAGAGCATGCTGAATGCAGAGCATGCTGTATGCAGAGCATGTTGTATGCAGAGCATGCTGTAAGCAGAGCATGCTGTATGTAGAGCATGCTGTAAGGTAAGCAGAGCGTGTGCATGGCGTTTAACATTTCTCAGAAATTCCATGACCAGTGCTAGAGTGCTTTATGCATGCTTGCATGGGGTTTTAATATCAACATAATATTTACCTTACATTCATAACTCATGATTCATATTTTTGCCATATTTTGCGATATTGTTAAAAATATATTGCAAGGAATACAAATATATTTTTATAAGTAATACAAATAACCTCCATTATCCTAATGTTTGAAAATGGAGGTAAGGTATGCTGAACAGCAGAGTCAGAACGAGCTGGAACAACAATAGTTGTGGTTTCCTCTTCAAGACTCTGTTGAGGGAACACCTGAGGCTCAGTCTGCAAAGGCTGATCAAAGGAAGTAGCAGAAGGTAGGCGCATGGGTGGAGGAGGCTGACTCCTGGCATGAGTGGCTGAACTCAAGGGTTGCGCTTGCTGAGTGGTTGGCGGATGCGCAGTAGCAAGTTCCTGAGGAACGAGTTGAGGTTCCTGCGGTGTGAGCTGAGAGCGAAAAGGTAGTGGCTGCGCAGAACGCAGTAAAAGTCTCGCAAGTTGAGGCTCCTGAGGCGCAAGGCTAAGGTGTTGAGGTGCTTGCCTTGAGGAGGGTTGAGCTCGCTGCAGCGAGAGCTGAGGAGACTGACTCATGGATGGGAGAGGTTGTTGTACCTCAAGCGAGTGTTGCCTCACTGGTGGAACAGCAAGTGGAAGCGGAGGAAGAGAGGTATAAGCCTCCTGTTCCTATTGCTGAGGTTGCCTTAAGGAAGGCGGAGGGAGCTGCACACCACAGGGATCAGTAAACTCATAACGTGGCTCAACATCGTACGCCTGGCAGGCGGTACTGCGGTCAGGCGGAGCGAGCGCAGGCGGAGCGAGCGCAGGCGGAGGGAGCGCAGGCGGAGCGAGCGCAGGCGGAGCGAGCGCAGGCGGAGGCGCAACCTTCTCAGCCCGACACTCACGCATCAAGACCGAAAGTTGTGACTGCATGGACTGCAGTAGAGTCAACTTGGGGTCGGCAGACACTAAGGTCTGCTGAGGTAAAGCCTTAACAGCAGAGATCTGTTGCGGCAGAACCTTACTCCTCTTAGGCGGAGTGCATTCAACTGATGACTGAGGAGAGTCAGAGCTAACCCAATGACTGCATCCGGGTTGTTGAACTCTAACTTCGTACGTCTGGCATAGGTCTGGACTTTACGTTTAAGAGGTCTTGAGACCTGAGACCAGCGTTTTCTCCCCTAAATTTCTTCTGCAGACGAGCAAAATAAGGGCTCAATCGTCTGCGGGTGGGAGTGACGATCTCGGTAAGACACGCCCGCAACCACCGAGGATACTTCTGTGCGCCGATCAAGGCCTGCTGAACCCTTTTGCCCTTTGACATTGCTTCTCCCCTGGGCTTGGGAGCTTGCAAGAGGTCCCGGACTGGGAGGACGACTGGCGCGCACAGAAGTACCCTCACACACAACACTGACACACTTTGCGCTAATCACTTATCACTTTGATTTTCTGTTTGCACTTATTTCACTGAACTCGAAACTTTAAGTGGTTTGTACCTGAAACACGCAATTCTATCCTTTCTCAAAAGTTAGTAATTGCGAAAACAGAATTACAATGTAACAGAAAAATCTAATGAAAGATAAATAATTCAGTGGCTGGAAAGAGACTAAACACTAGATCACTCTAGAAACGTTTACCTTCTTCCCCTAAAGAGACTAGGGAGAAGAGCAAAAACGATAACAACGTTACTCGCTTGAATGAAACGTTTATCCTCCTCTTTCTCCCTCCGTCTCTATCTCTCTCTCTCTCTCTCTCTTGACTTAGAACCTGAGAGAAGAGCCCAATCATATATATCGTTAAAACATATTATTGTTAAAGGAAAAAACTGAAATATTTCCCAAAATGAAAAGTTCCTTTATTAGGATTAAAACCATTAAGTTAAGAAAGAATGAACAAAACGCTAGACACGGTTACTCTTACTGCAACGTGAAACCGTGAAAATTCTTTCTCTATCGTAACGATAGAGCGCAAGTTGAACGTTCTGAACGTCAACAACTGCAGAGACAAAACAAAACGTTAGTTCAACTTTGAAAACAGTACGAGACTATCAAAGAAATTCTTTCAAAGACATTAAAATAGCATAATATGTTAACAGGTAAAACCGAAATGACGGGCTCAATGTTAATTAACTTCGGTACCAAGAAAAGACCGCCTACTATTAGGAAGGTCGAATATAAACAAATATAAAAATTAATTTTAATAAGTTTATAATAAAAGGAAGTTAATCGAAGAGGCCTATAAGAGGCGGAGAGATATAAAATAAATCTATAACTTTTGTTAAGCAAAATTAAGAAAGAGAGTCTATACTCTCTTAGACACCAACACTTCCGTCTAAGGGAAGGGTCGGCCATTAAAAGGTGAAAGAGAGTTCATACTCTCTTCGTCACCATAATTAAATTAATTCCAAAAGCTAACTAAGCTAATATAGAAGTTTCCAGTATAGCGAATAGCTGCAAATTTTAGAGAAATACTTCACCAAACCGTGAACAATACTCCAAAATCATAAGCGTATCCAAGAACGTCTTGCCGGAAGCACGACAGAGGAAAAAGTGAGGTGGCGTCAACAACAAGTACTGTAGTACCTGGCCACAGGTGGCGCTTGTGAGTACACCCCCTTCTAGTATAGTGATAGCTGGCGTATCCCTCCCGTAGAATTCTGTCGGGCAACGGAGTTGACAGCTACATGATTATCGGGTAAGTTTAATATTGAAAATCATAAAGTAATTCAATCATATACAAAATGCTATACAAACAGCTCGAGGGAACATAACCTTGATATTACCAAACCCTCCCTAATAATTAAAGCATATTTCAAACTTTTAAACTTAATGACTAAATATACAGTACACTGCATGGCATATTTCTGCCCTAGATTTTAATGTTGCCTTTCACTGTGTTAATCATAAAGACTTGCTCTCAAAATTAAACAAATGGGATGTAGGTGGGACATTTCTTAGTATCATTATTACATTTTTTAGTAAAGTTTTGACTGTCAATATGTCACATTAAACACTTGCCATTCTAGTTTTGCATATCAATCAACTAAAAAGTAAACACCTTTCCACTGTCCAAGTCCATTGTTTACTTTCGAGAGACTGTTGGCGGGTTACTGCGCATGCGTTGTGTACATTCACTCTTGCCAGTCATTCTGTTTTTTTTTTGTATGATGTAATCATTACCTGGCTTTAAAGACAATTAAGAGCTTCCTAATATTTCTGCACAAGTTCCTGGATGTTGTTTTTATAGGAACCATTTTTGTCCACCTCAGCTTCAGTTCCAGCATGACCAGTCACAAGAGGACATCTCCCAGATATGTGTTAGATACATTTTAAAATTTAGTAAAATTATAGAACGACACGGAACTACATTTCCAAGAGAAAAAGACAACTTTCCCTACTGTAAAGATGTAGAGAATGTGCTTTCAATGAATTTGACTTTTATTTCAACTGTAAATAAACTGTTCTCCCCCCTTACCAACGGACAAAGGTGGGAACCTGGGACTTTTGGTGGGCAAAAACAGGAAAAAACATGACAAATTCGAAGATAATTTGTATTTTTCCTAACCATACAAACCTTAGCTATTTACAAAGGGTTATTACTTTTAGCGTAGCTGAAATGGCGAGCCATTAGAATTTAACGAGGGTGTATTACCCCCGCGCTAGTTAGCGGGGGGGGTAGGGGAGTGGTAGCTAGCTACCCCTCCTCCCCCTCACACACAGGTGAATACTCACTTTCACTTAGAGGTAGGACTTGTCTTGGGGGACAGGGCTGGCGGGCAAATATGTGTAAATAGCTAAGGTTTGTATGGTTAGGAAAAATACAAATTATCTTCGAATTTGTCATTTGTTCCGTAACCGAAATACAAACCACGCTATTTACAAAGGGTGACTTATCCCTTAGGAAGGGTGGAAAGTCCCCAGCCATACTGGCTTTGGCTTTACCCGGGGACTCAGAATCCGAGTGAGTCGCACTCGAGAAAAGGAGTCCCTGCACCTCACAAGTTCCTTGCACCGCAAGGAACCATGTGGCCTACGTAAGCTTGTGTGTGAAGGAAGAAGTGTGACCCGTCCTAGGCAGTTGACCTGGAGTTCCAGAAGGAACTCTGGGTTAGGACGTTCCCAATACCACCTCGTCAGGGTATGGGGGACGCGACAGTATTGACTCAATACTCGGAACACAAGGAAGCATGGTTTACCTGCAGAGGTTCGAGGTCAGCTATGCAGAGACCAGGATGCTGCTTCCCCGTAGAGGGGATGATGAAGAAAGAAGTAAGGGCCAGACATACTTCTTTCGTTCATGCAGACTAAAACCTGATAACAATGCCCTCAACCTTCTGCTACCTGTCCAAAAAGGAGCCTGAGGTTAGACCAGCTGTTGTGTAGCCACCACAGAGCGATAGAAAACGTATCGAGACTCCTGTGGGTCACGCCCTGCAGGAAGCGGGCTGCGAAGGTCATCAGACGCTTCCAGACTCCAGCTTGTAGCACCTGCGTCACAGAGTAGTATTACTCGAAGGCGAGGGACGTTGCGATGTATCCAACATCGTGCTGTAGGGCGACGTGACGGGGGAGGGTCTGAAGACAGGTCGAGATGAATGTCCTTGAGTCCGGGCTGAAGAGGTATACTGGTGACTCTCCCCCCATGTCCTCCTTGTGTTCCCAAATCGGCTGCAACTGAGGCCAAACTGCAGCTGTTCCCAGCGCTAACCTCTCGATTCCTGTACTGGCAAGAAAGAGAAGGTCTTGGGACATCAGACACAGAATGGAGACTCAAAATCTTGAATGAATCGGACCGAAGGGTCGGGACCCTCAGATTCTGAGTCTAGCCAACAACTCAGGAGCGAGCCTGAATGTTGCCTTCCCCTCTTCCTTAGAAAGGGGGGGAGTAGTAAGAGACCAAGAAGATTGCTTACACACTGGCCGTGGCCAGAGTGAGCAGAAGACCCAAGGCGGAATACAATCCGAGGCCTGTCGTAAAAGGGTCTTGAGAAGATCTCTTAAAGGACTAAAAGTCCGAGCCATGCTCCAAGTTGGAGGTCTTCCTCCGACTAGGGCAGGGACGATCGTAGCTTCGCATGAGCGAGGATAGATCCAGCGGGCAGGAAAAAGTTATTCCTTTAAGCCTGAAGGTCAGGGAAAGGCTGAGCGACAGGCTTCATTGCCAAGAGCGGAAAGGAGTTTCCTCCCGCCGAAAGGCAATAAGACCGTTATTGCTGGAGAAGAGGCCTCACGGGAAGAGGTATATCTCCCACGGCACCAACCACCTTAGACTCTTCACTTTGCCTGGGAGACCCCTGTGGATGACTATCGCAGATGACGCGACCTCCGTACCGCGACTGTAGCGGGTTGTCTCTTCTAGAGGAGGAAGCGTAGTGTCTCCAGGCATGAAGCCGAAGCGACGCCCCGGTTCGGGAGAGATGTCGCAGTGTGGTTGCTTGAGTAGTCTGCGCCGTGGGAGAAGCTCTCCCGGGAGTTCCGTCAGGGGAAGCAGAGGGTCCAGAAACCGTTCTGCGCATAGTCCCAGTGGAGCTCTCCCATTGAAAGGTTGACAGACAA
Source organism: Palaemon carinicauda (assembly GCF_036898095.1). NCBI lineage: Eukaryota > Metazoa > Arthropoda > Malacostraca > Decapoda > Palaemonidae > Palaemon > Palaemon carinicauda. The sequence goes on from NC_090759.1 coordinate 66,224,599, forward strand.
CCTGGTTTTGTTGAGACCCATTGTCCGCAGACAAAAAGGAGGGAAGACGCAGGCGTCGAAGTTGTCCCACCATCACCGGAATGCATCTTGCCAGAGTCTCGGGGTCTGAGACTGGGGGGAAAACTAGCGGAAGCTTGAGGTTCCAAGCTGTCGCGATCAGGTCCCCCAGACCAGCACTTGCTGGTTACCCAAGGTCAAAGACCCCTAGGTACACTCTCTCTATGAGGCTCTGCTCGGATAGTCTGAGAGAAACATTCCCCTGCCTGGAATGAGAGAGCCGATGGTGGAATTGAGAGAATCTCAATCATCCCGGTATCTCTACTGCAAGATGTGAAGGTGTGAAAATGCGTCCCCTGCTGGTTAGCATGAAGTCGACACGCAACGGGGCGACTTGGCAGGAGCGGTAGGATCTGAAGAGGGGCCAGACTAAGGCCCTTAAGCCTGCCTGAATGATGGAGAGGTATCCTTCAGGTCTTGACCATAGGCCTGGACCGGAACATGCCCCCCCCCTTTCTTTTGACGAGTCCGAGAACCGCATCAAGAATGTGGGGAAAGGACGAGAATATCCACTACCATCAAGAGGCTCCATAGGTCAACACCCATTGCAGGTTTTAATAGTTCCGCTGGTCCCATAGGGCCAGGGAGTCCGGTTAAACATTGCCTGAAGCCACCGGAACTTGGATCGCCCCACATGGAACTTATCCTGAGGCGACCGTTCGGACTATAAACGGGTCAATGAGGAAAGAAGAACTAGGAAACGTTCCAAGGTAGGGCTGAAAACTCTGCTTGACTGAGAACAGGTACTGCGACTCTCCTCAGTCTTGCCACAGTCAACCGAAAGGAAGGCTCGGAGGATGTGGTAACAAAATCTGGCGTCCCCAGGTGGTCACCCATCCAAGTACCGACGTTGCTTAACCTCGCTGGACGGACGAGAAGCGGGGTTTCCAACGTGGTAAGGCGGTTGACTCAATATCATGGCCAGATACTCCAGATGTTGAGGCAGAGGAAGAGAAGGCTCCAAGCAAAATACCATGAGCCCACACTCATGGTCAGCATTCGGAAGCTTTTCCCGGCGCTGAAGAAGGTCGAAACCCGAGCCTACCGGAGTTGACCAGCCCTCCAAACAGCAGAGGAGGCGGAAGTCTGCACCTGAGCGGCCAAGAGGAAGGCAGGGAGAGTTCTCTGGGGAAACAAACCTGCTATGCCACGGCAGGATAGCCACACTGCATCATAAGCAGGAATACTTGCAGTTTAGGCTGAATTCGACGAGCACCCTGGAAGATGGATGGAATGGAAACTGAAAGTACCCGTCCTTCCGATCCAGGGTTAAAGGAGTCCTGTCGCCTCGTTACCAGTCTGATCGATTCTGCTGGTCTACGCTGGCCGAAGTTTGTTCGACAAACTTGATCAGGGCTGAGAGGTCGACTATGGACATCCCCTCTCAGATCCTTCCTTACAAGAAAGGATCGACTGAGGGGGCCGGGGGTGAAGCCGTCGATGATCCTAAGGAAGACCTTCGCCTAAGGTATGGATCATTCTGCCCAACCGGGCAACTCTGCTGATGCTATGGCATAGAGGTTCAGAGACACTGAATCCGCTGACAGAGACGGCAGGCGCGATATCCTTGGCTACTCCCAGAGATTGTGCGGGAATGGGCATCGGGAAGCTGTCATTCGGATGAGTAACCTTAAGCATCCTCCCAGCGAAAAAAAACCTGCAATCCTAGAGTTCGTGAACTCCTTTTAGGACTATGCCCCCCCGGGGGAGTCTCCCGTGCCATCTGTTCCTGACAGGAGGAAACTGCAATTGGACACCTTGTCCCAGTTGTCGTAGCCGATAACTTAGGCCGACGTGGTTGAAAGAAAAGGGAGCTGGAGCCCTGCAGAGTCTGGAAGAAAGCGCCTTGGAGGAGTGAAACCGGAAGTCGATTTACTCCGCACAGCAGATGTCTAAGTCTCTGTCCTTGGGCAAAGACAAAACTCTTCTCAAGGATGGAAGGGTGTCTGAGGTCGTTGACCTCCACAGATGAGACACCCGAAGGAAGCCTTCAGTCAGCGCGTCCAGATGGTACAACATCGAGCTTGTCCGCAAGTAGATACTTAACGACGAAAGGCCAAGGTGCCTGAGCTCGAGAGGAGGAAGTACCCTTGATCTTCCTGTAGCTTCCTTGAACCAAACCTCGGGCCGTAACCGAGGAGGGAAAGAACCTGGTAAGCTCCCAGAGGAAGAGGTAAGCAGTCATCCCTTGTCCGATGGAGAAATCTTGAACGGAAAGCCCCCCCGCCAAAAATCCTTCCAGGGCGGGAGAAGGAGAGAGTACTCGTGCAGGAGAGGGGACCCTCGAGACCGACCTCTTGGGAACCAACTTCGCCCTGGGGGAAGTCACCACGAAGTCCACTCCTCTCTTTCTCTTCAGCGTAGGAGAGACAGCCGCTGGTTTGTTACCCTGGCCGGTGAGTGCTGGTTTCATAACCCTCATTAACGCCCGTGCCAGCGGATCAAACCATGTCTGCTGCTCCAAGGACACAGAGTCCGAAATCCTCACTAAGGTGAAAGGGATCGGGCGATCCTTAGGAGAGGACGCGACGGTTCCTGCCTGAAAAGAAGGTGGGAAGAATGCTGTACTGACCTGTCTTCGTCCTGCACTACCAACCTGTGCTTGGATGGAGGTGATCCCGAGTGCCGCCTAGGAGCACGCGTCCCTGCTGCTACCACCGGCTGTGGAATTCGCCGCGAACTATGGTCGCGCGAGGGCGAACGGTCGCGCAAAGGCGAATGGTCGCGCGGGCGCACAGGCGAGCGGTCGCGCGGGCGCACAGGCGAGCGGTCGCGCGGGCGCGCAGGCGAGCGATCGCGCGGGCGCGCAGGCGAGCGATCGCGCGGGCGCGCAGGCGAGCGATCGCGCGGGCGCGCAGGCGAGCGATCGCGCGGGCGCGCAGGCGAGCGATCGCGCGGGCGCGCCGAGGGATCGTGCTGCCGCGTAGGTGAAGAAGATCGCTGGCGGTAAGCGATGGCGAGCAGCATGTGTAGGTGAATGATCGCGTGCGTTCAGGGTTGTGCGATGAGGAGCAGCATGCGTAAGCGGGCAATCGTGCAGGGTTGTGCGATGGCGAGCAGCATGCGCAGGTGAATGATCGCGTGAAAGGGTGCGATGGTGATCAGCATCTGCAGGAGGGCGATCGTTCAGGGTGGTGCGATGAGGAGCAGCATGCGTCAGCGGGCAATCGTTCAGGGTTGTGCGATGGCGAGCAGCATGCGCAGGTGAATGATCGCGTGAAAGGGTGCGATGGTGATCAGCATCCGCAAGAGGGCGATCGTTCAGGGTTGTGCGATGAGGAGCAGCATGCGTAAGCGGGCAATCGTTCAGGGTTGTGCGATGGCGAGCAGCATGCGCAGGTGAATGATCGCGTGAAAGGGTGCGATGGTGATCAGCATCTGCAGGAGGGCGATCGTTCAGGGTGGTGCGATGAGGAGCAGCATGCGTAAGCGGGCAATCGTTCAGGGTTGTGCGATGGCGAGCAGCATCCGCAGTTGAGGGTCGCGCGATGGCGATCAGCATCCGCAGTTGAGGGTCGCGCGATGGCGATCAGCATCCGCAGTTGAGGGTCGCGCGATGGCGATCAGCATCCGCAGTTGAGGGTCGCGCGATGGCGATCAGCATCCGCAGTTGAGGGTCGCGCGATGGCGATCAGCATCCGCAGTTGAGGGTCGCGCGATGGCGATCAGCATCCGCAGTTGAGGGTCGCGCGATGGCGATCAGCATCCGCAGTTGAGGGTCGCGCGATGGCGATCAGCATCCGCAGTTGAGGGTCGCGCGATGGCGATCAGCATCCGCAGTTGAGGGTCGCGCGATGGCGATCAGCATCCGCAGTTGAGGGTCGCGCGATGGCGATCAGCATCCGCAGTTGAGGGTCGCGCGATGGCGATCAGCATCCGCAGTTGAGGGTCGCGCGATGGCGATCAGCATCCGCAGTTGAGCTAGTAGCTGGCGAACCATGTTCCTTCAGAAGTGTTGGAGAACGTTGGCGTGCCAGCTGTAACACACGTGGGCGATCCGGAGATCGCTGGCGAGCTGATGATCGCTGACGAGCTGACAATCGCTGGCGAGCTGATGATAGCTGACGAGCTGATGATCGCTGACGAGCTGATGATCGCTGACGAGCAGAAGGCTACGCGTGGAAGCCTGCGCAAAGAAGAAGAGTCCTTGACCCCGACCTGAACCGAAGTTCTAGATCGCGAGGGCGAACGTGGGCGCACAGGGCACGTAACAGGAACCGCAGGGAAGATCATCTTGAAAGCGCTGACGAACAGGAGAGCGCTGACGAACAGAAGGGCGCGCAGGGAAACCCTGACACGCAAGGGAAGAACCCCCGTGGGGGCAACCCTTTGCCCCGAAGGGATCGTTGTCCGCCGGGAGACTGATGTCCGTCGGAAGACCGCTGTCCGTCGGGAAGACCGTTGTCCGTCGGGAAGACCGTTGCCCGTCGGAAGACGAGATTAGACTGCTGTCCATCTGCACCAAGACGGAAGATCGAGAAAAAGAAGTTTGTAGGCTGCAAACGGAGATTCAAAAAGGCGCCTCAAGCACCCTTATAGGGAGATGAGAGGCCCTTACGACGAGGCCTTACGGCGAGGGAGGCCAACAGCAACAGCAACAGAAGAAACCTCCGAAGAGGAGTCTCTATGAGTGTACTCTCTCGCGAACGAAAGAGAAACACTTCGTGGAAGAGACTGGTCAGCCAGTGACCTAAAAGGGGCAATCCTCCGAAGAGGAGCTCCTGCAGTTGCCCAGCCCCTTGAGCGAAACTGCAGGTGCGACCGCTCAGCACCAAGAGCATAGTCGCACGAAAAAAAAGGCAAGAGAAGAACCCCCCAAAAGAGGAAAAGCTCAAGCCTGGACAGGAAAAAACTTCCCTCGGAAGGAAAGTTATCCGCCCAAGGAGGCAAGCCTCCTGACTGTTCTAAAATGAACTGGAGAGCTGTCCGTCGACACGGGAGTACTACCAGTAGAAGGAGACACGCCCCTGACGACAATACAAGGGGGGAGGCAGCAACAGCCGAATCCCCAGGACTCAACCAGACAGCTCACACCGTTGCTATATTACAGAAACGAACTAGATCGGTAACTGTAAAAAAATAAAACAAATAATATTAGTACACATTCATTCCCCCGGGAAGGCTCCGAAGAGGAATCCCGAGGAAAAGGAACAAGAATTACACAACAGGCACGTGCCCTCACAACACTTACACTCGCGGAAGGAGAGCTGTAACCAAAACAGAATTATAACAATTATAATTATGTAACTATGTAATTATGTAATTTAAAAATGAATGAACACTAAGGAAAAAAACGAAAACCCCGAAAGGAATCGTTCTACAAGCTGAAAAATTAACAACTACAATTAGATTCATAAACTAATTGAGACAAAATGTACGGAGTAGCAACCCCACCCACACGGGAAGGAAGCTACAAGGGCGTAGTAAAACATAGTAATAGGGTGAACGACCTCAAGAGAGAGAGAGAGAGAAAGACCGAAGTCAAACTCGATCGCAACCCATAAAATTAGGCCGTGGTGGCCTAACTGCCGAGGCCTCCACGTAGATATCGTACACTACACACACACATCTGAAAAGGAAACTTACTTATTTCTATACTCAAATATATATACAAACATGAAAACATGTTTACATATATATTGAGTAAAAGAAAAGTAAGCGATTAAGTAAAGACAAAACAGACAATGGCTGCCAAGCGAGGACCAAGACAGAGACGTCTGTCACAGCCCGAGCCAAAAGTGAAAGTGAGTATTCACCTGTGTGTGAGGGGGAGGAGGGGTAGCTAGCTACCACTCCCCTACCCCCCCGCTAACTAGCGCGGGGGTAATACACCCTCGTTAAATTCTAATGGCTCGCCATTTCAGCTACGCTAAAAGTAATAACCCTTTGTAAATAGCGTGGTTTGTATTTCGGTTACGGAACAAATAGTTATTCAACTTTCAAGATTTGTAAAAGGCCACAGAACCAAACAAACCCACCTAACCTAACCTAGTAGTTCCAAGGTCACAGACCTAGATGTGGGCAAGCCCCAGACCCCACTTCCAAGGTCACAGACCTAGCCCAAGGGACAAACCCCTGGACCCCCTTCCCAGGTCACAAACTCTAAAAGTAAGTCACAAATAATTCCTTACCATATGATTGACACCTACATGTCTTTTTTGTCTTAGCAATCGTTACAGAATCACACTTGGGACACTTTAAACTTTGAGAGATAACACAATGAGCTTTTAACCCTTTTACCCCCAGGCTATTTGGAAATTTCCAACCCTTAACCCCCAGGGGGTTATTTTTTCCCCAGCACATTTTGCAGTATATTTATTTTAAATTGCTCCAACAGCCTTAATTTTTGTCATAGAAAGGTCAGGTTGGTCTCATTCTCTTGGAAAATGCCTGAATTTTCTCAAATAATTATAAAAAATATGAAAAAAAAAAAAATTATAGCATTTTTTTGCAAGGACGTACCGGTACGTCCATGGGGGTAAAGGGATGGCTTTTGTGAAACGTACCATTACGTCCTTTGGGGGTAACAGGGTTGATTATTCACTACACTAGGAGTACCATAATACTCACCATGAAACTTGGCTATAGCATCAAAATAGCAATAAAGGCAGCCATTACACTGTGTTACATAGCACACAACCATAATGTAAGACAACTATAAAGGAACTGGGAAGTTTTCCTAAGAAAACAGGGTGTGTGTCGCAGAACCGCCTAAGTCACACTCATGTATACAAATATGCCCAAATGTGGTAAACTTCGTCATATGGTACGGGAAGGTAGGGGGAGGAGCTACTTACAAATGAATGAACAGAAGTAATTCCAGTATTATTTTACTGTATTACAGTAAAATAATAGGAAAAAAAAGTCCTTTTTTCTATAAAAAAAAAAATTCCGATCTCTTCAAAAATGACACTCGTTCCTGTTGCAAATTAATAGTTTCAGAAATATAAATATATCTATATCCTAGGATAATGAGGGGCCCCCAGGGGGAACTCGGGGTTTTGGGTGGGGAAAACATACTGGGGAAACGATATATAATGGTAAAACAAGCCTTTTCTTCTCTATATATTACCTTCTTGGATGTATAATAAACAGAAGAAAAGACAAACCAGTATAACTGGATAAACTTTGGAGACGCCGTTGCAAAGGCTATGTCTCATGAAAAATACGGTAACCAAAGCTGCCAACGTGTGATGTAGAGCTTCAGCAATGTTAGCGTAACATGCTAACATTAGCAGTGTTTTTCATTTATTTTTTATCATTCTATTTGCCTGTTGTAGTCGCTCTCGTCCGTTCGTTTCTACATAGCAGGTTTTGACCTTCTGCGCAAAAACCCCGCCTTCCTGCACAGAGACTCCTCCTCCACCAATAGGATTTCTTCTTCTCTAACCGTGAAATGTAACTATTCGTCTTCTTCACCCGCGTTATTCAAATATATTACTTGATCCAGTTCAACTATACCATTCCTTTTGTGTAATAATCTCGTATACATGTTACGATTGACCCCAGTATTACACATTTTATTATAAAATCACCCCATTTTATATTCCCATTAAATATTTTATCTTCCTATATTACTTTTATTCATTTTGTTATTACCTTGTCACACCCCGATTTCACATAGATACTTGCTCTGGACAAGTTTCCCCATTCTAGTTCATTCATGTTTACCTTCTAGACTCCGTTGTTTTCCCGTTAACCAATCACGAACCGATACGAATGGAAAGTTTGCACAGGGGGTGAGGGTTAATATTTCCCTACCCCCTTCCCTTATCTCTTCAAGTGGTCTATTCATACCAATTCCACTAAATCCTTTTCCATGGAAACCTTTGTCCTAGTCAGGTATTCGTTATTTCAAGTGAGCTTTTTTTTTTTTCGTATTTTGCGATGGAGGAAGTTATAGAAACTTGTAGTGCCTGCAGTATTCCATACCTAAGAGCATTTGCTAAATTTCATGGTGATTTTTTTTATATGACATCCAATGTTGATAATTTCCTTAAAGCACACAATGTAATACCCCAACGTTTACAGTGCCCCAAGTGCCGTTCCTTCCTATCTTACAGGAAGGACATTCACGTAAGGTAATTCATTAATTTCTTTAATTTTAATGTTTTTAGATCTTGTTAGGTTCTGTACCCTTTTTGTACCTTTTTATATAGTGTGTAAAGGGTATAAAGAAAAATGCTTTAAAATAGACATGATAATATTACCGTAGCATTGCTAACGTTAACAATGCCATCGTAACGTTGGTTAGGCTGTGTAACATTGGTAACGTTGCTAATGTTAGCGTTCGCAGTACATACGTGAGTGAAGTGACACGGAATTTGAACAATTCATTATATTTTAAGAACCATTATATTAGCGTTGCTAATGTTATCGTAACATTGCTAATGTTAGCGTGCGCAGCTCAACATTACCGCTTGCCAGTACATACGAGCTTGATGTATTATTTTCCTGCGCGCGTTAGCAAGCCAGTGGCGAAACAAGAACCATTATATATATAGTATTGCTAATGTTATGAACTTCTAGGTTAGGTGGGTTTGTTAGTACCTTTTAATATGGAAAAATTATTTAAAATACATGTGCTAATATTACCGTAGCATTGCTAACGTTAGCAATGACATCGTAACGTTGGTAACGCTGTGTAACATTGGTAACGTTGCTAATGATAGTGTTCGCAGTACATACGTGAGTGAAGTGACACGGAATTTGAACAAGACATTATATTTAATCATCTTAACAGAATATATATAACAAAAGTCATTATATTTAAATATTTTAACAGAAAATATATGTTTTTCTGTAGAAAATAATGTGATTTAACCCGTTTTCACCTTCATTTTATCCGTAATAACAGCAACCAGTTCGTCTACTTAAAGTTAGTTGAATTGGTTGTTCTGTATGTTTGCGGTTGAAATGAAGGTCAAAATCGGTCAAAACAAGTCATTTACTACAGGGAAACATATTTTCTGTCCGAAATCAGAATCTGTAATACAGTAAAACTTTACTAAATTTTCCCACCCAAAACTCGTTCCCACTGGATGACCCACATTACTGTAGAATATATTAGGGTATATCTTATTACTATTTATTTGCGGAGGAATTAACGGTCATCTAGAAAAAAGAGAGTTTTTATATATAAAACCGAATCTCTTAATAAATAAAACTTTTCCAATGATTTACAATAAAACCCCAATTTGTTGGGGGATAGCCTTGAAGACTACATACAATAGTAAACACAAGCCAACCATTTTCGAAAACCAAACTCCGAATTGTTGGACAAGGGTCATTCCCAGGCAAATAGATCATGAACAATTTCTGTAACACACATTATCACTCTGAACAATTAAAATTGAACAACTTACTTAGACGAAATCTTCGGAATTTTAGGTGCGAAGTGAAATGCCACAGAGATATGACGTTTCGAAGTAAATATAAGGGAGCTATCGGTTGACAGGTTCGGACTCTTCTTCTTGTATACTCCCAAAGTGGTCATTTAATTTCTCATAAAAACTTTCATAATCCTTATCATTTTAAGAGAATATTATTTTATCTAATAAATATTAGAGATTTTATTTAGTATTTTATCAAGCAATATTTTTATTTCAACCTTTAATATTGTAGTCTATCTTCCAATGCAAGCGGATTTGGAAATTACAGTATGTTGTAGGCAAGTCTCCTGGTCTGGATCATAATATTGCCATGGTATTAATAGTAACTCCACATGAGTGGTGTAATTATTGCACTTGTTGGTTACAGTAAATTATAATGAGTGTTAAGGCAATCAGTAGACTTCCATCGCCAATTTGGAAGATAAGATAAAAGATAAAAGCTTAAACACAGTCTTCTCTCACCAGCAAGACTGTTCAGAATAATTATAAACCTCACAAAATAAGGACATGATATATATAGACCCAAAAGCAAATTAAGCTATTCAAGTGCTCGTGTGCAGTAGCAAAAATCCTGCAAAAGTACAAAGAAAATGTTAAGAGTGTAGGCAGCATGATGGAAATAAGAAAGAGCAACCTGGGGTGTATGTAAGACTAAAACGGGATTGCAGCTATGAGCTGAAAGAACGTTTCAGTCTTTTAAGTAATACGTACAGTGTACTGCTTTAAGGGCATGAGTGTCACTTACATCCCTACAGGGGTGCATCACAAGGGCCAAATGCACTGGTGGCATTATTCACATACGGAAACTCCTGTATATGGAAGGTATAACGTATTACAAATTTCATGTACCTTGAAATTTATGGTAAATTCAACTTACTGAAAAATGACACCCGCTGTTAATTTTCTGAATAGTGCATTTGAAGTCACCCGATTCAGAAACGACAGAAGTAAACCTCAATACAAACTTAAATAAACATAAGTGTCAGTGCTAACTAGCCTCTACTCGGGTTTACACACAAGATCTTCAATCGTTACTGTAAGTAATTCATATTTTTTAGCATTATATCAAGTTTAGTACTATATTGAATCCCTCTCTCTGGTTACGGCTCAATTTTCCTTTGCCTACATGTACACCGAATAGTCTGGCCTATTCTTTATACATTATCCTGTCCTCATACATCTGACAACACAGAGATTACTAAACAATTCTTCTTCATTCAAGAGGTTAACTACTAGAATATAATTGTTCAGTGACTACTTTCCTCTTGATAAGGGTAGAAGGGACTTTTTAGCTATGGAAAGCAGCTCTTCCAGTAGGACACTCCAAAATCAAACCATTGTTCTCGTCTTGGGTAATGCCATACCCTCAGCACCACGGTCTTCCACTGTCTTGGTTTAGAGTTCTCTTGCTCGAGGGTAGCCTACACTTGGGCACGCTCTATCTTGTTTTTTTTCCTTTTGTTTTTATGAGGCTTTTATAGTTTATATTTGATAGGTCTAACTTAATACTGTTAATTATCTTAGAATATTTTATTTTGATTTTTATCACTTCTCTTAGGTTATTTCCTTGTTTCCTTTCCTCACTGGGCTATTTTTCCCCGTTTGATCCCTTGGGCTTATAGCATCATGCTTTTCCAACTAGGGTTGTAGCTTAGCTAATAATAATGATAATAATAATAATAATAATAATAATGCAGTTTTGCTGCACCTTAATTCCTTCATTGGTCTTCGGAAAGTGCTTCTCTTCTTGAATTCATTAGTTTAAATATTCTACTTAATATAAATGCAGTCACATAAAATTTGCCAAACTGAACAAAAGTGGGTTTCTTAAAACATAGCAAAAGCTATTTAATATACCTCTTTTGGTGGATGGGGTCAAAGGTTATTGCTCAGTACAACCGTGAAGACATGTTTTCATTATTTACCTTTGCCGCTGTCACTTATTTTGTCATTACCTGTCCAGTGCAGAGTGCGACAAGTTTACTTAAACAATAGAGAATTAACAAACTTCTGAATCAGTGTTTTCAGTAAATATTTTCGTGCTTCATCAGCATTGCTTTCAATTTAATTTTTGGTGTCCTCCGAACTAGATAATCATATTCTTCAACTTTACATTTCACTCATTGCAACTTTTTCTCTAAGAACAAACTCATCAGGTAAGCACTGAATCCAAAATCCTGACTCGATATACAGTATCCTTATGCAGTTGCACATTCTCTTCTGTATTTAACAGCACATTACATCAATGTCACACCATTGGAATTTTGATTTAAAATTTTTTTGGTTCATATACATATAAAGTAGTTATTCTCTATGCTGAGATACTGATTTTGGTGTTATTTTAAACCTGAATGTCTGTAATCTAGCAAGGTCTACTTTTAAAAATGATAAGATAAACAAATGACAGGAGGATTTGAAGCCAGCAGAAATGTATATTATATGATTTGCATTGAAAATTATTTGTTAAAAATTACAAATATCAAAAGTGATTTATGTTTTCCTAAGATTAAAAAAATCCCAGTCTTCTATTTGGATATCTTCTTTGGGAAAGCTAGAAAAGGCTGTATGATGCATTGTTAACAAATGACTGGAAGCAGTAAGACAGGGTATCAGTTCTTCAAAGGGATTTGGCACAACCAATTATCTGCCGTCAGTATTTGAGCTGTCAGGAATTCTTATGGATTAGTGAAGGGGTAATGTCCATGATTTTGCGAGCCCTGAAGGAAAAGAAGTCAAAACCTTGTGAAGACATACAGTATATATGCATTTGATTACATCACCAGGCCAGAAATAAATTGCATTATTTTGCCTGACAGTGCAAACAAATTGTTGACATTTGGACACAGTCTGTCAGTCTGTTAAAATTGCCTTGCCTTATGCAAGACACGGGACGGGGTCTTGCGTTGGCAGCCCATAAGCGAATGTAATTGTAATTGACTGTAATTTACTTTGAAAGAGGGAATTTGGACACAAGATGTGTCAAGTTCTGAAAGGATACCAACACAAAGGTCTTGGCGAGACCAGCGGTATTTCCTCAGGAGCATTATCAACAATCTCTCAAGGATGGAATTAAGACACAAATTATGAAATGAATGAGTATGAGAAAAAATCTCATTGCCCAGAGATATAAATGTACAAGTTATGCAATTCAGCTACTTTTTTTCACCAACAAGGCAAGTAAGGACTCTAAAAAATTATCCCTATTAGGAGTTTGCCTCGGCCCTGGACATAATTTTATTAGATTTACGAATTTTAGGCTACAATGCCCAGCTCTGAGTCGTGGGAGGTTATTCAGCACCCCAATGCAAGTAGGGGAAAACACTGCAACTATAAAGAACAATAAGCAAATCCCACTTTGGTGATCTAACTTTATGTGGTGGGCAAGACTGCTCTGGCCAAAGCTCATTAGGAGGTCTACAGTAAACCCTTCAACCTATATATTTGAGAAAGGACCGAAGTGATGATTCTTTACCAAAGAAGCAGAGTAGATCTTGTTTCAGCCAAGGTACACTAGCGACAGAAGATGGTACATTTTCCATGGTCGTCCCATGTGAAAAGATTTTCTTTTGCAGTAGATGCTGGATAGTCACCAGATGTGTAGTGCAAGGGGATTCATGAACTCTTAATACCTTAGCAGATGTGACTGTCTGAGCAACACGGATCAAGGGGGCCTGACAGATACAGATACCACATGACTTCTAGCCGAGAAATCACCAGGGTCATGCTATTAGTGAAGGTGGAGAATATAGTTGATCACAAGAAATATCTGGCTGAATGTAGGGGTGGCATTCATGTTGAGGCTGTCGTATAGATAATGAAATTAATATTTCGGAGAGGCACATGATTGGCACAGAGGAACAAAACACCAAGAGCTAGCTTCCTGTTCAGTCGAGTGGCACACAGGTTGATCATCGGAGTTTTCCAGACCTCTAACAGACTTCTCGCTACTTAGGTGTAGACCATTCTACCGCTACTACCTGCTCCTGACAACAGAGCTGAGCAAGTACATCTCAAGTACAGTACTGAAAATATGCCTAGGTGACAACTCCAAGGCCCTCTTTTGCACTTGCTTCTACAACTTGCAGAGGAGGAAGAATGTTATCTGCATGCTTGTTGACATCTGCAAACTTGATCATGTGGTTGCTTTTTAGCTCAGAACAAATGAACCATTAACTGCTCCCAAAATGGCTGCATTGCCATATTGCTCATAACTCAAGAGTAGAGATTTGCACACTAATGTTATTCTGAGTCCATGTGCTGAAACAAATTTGTTCATATGAGCACTCAACCCCTCTCATTCGTTTAAGCGTTACAACCCGTATCCCATAGAAGGGATACATAAGATACTGGCTGTATCGCTGGCAGCCTGTCAACCGCCTCTCAGAATAGGAGCATTTTCAGAGGAAATTAAGGAGGCTCATATCATACAACCAATAAGTAACTTCATTCCTTATTTCCGTATGATAGAGTTGATAGGGAAGCAATGTGGAATGTGATGTTATATAGAATTGGTGGAAGGTTATTGCAAGCCATGTTGAGAGAATGTAAAATGGCTGTCTGCTACAAGAGGAAGGCCAAGGTTTGTGTGGATGGATGGAGTGAAGAAAGCTCTGGGTGATAGGAGGATACAAGTGAGAGAGGCAAGATAGCGTGCTAGATATAGGAATGAATGGCGAGCGATTGTGTCACAGTTCCGGTAGGACCTGCTGCTTCTTCCGGTTACCTTGGTGACCGCGGAGGTAACAGTAGCAGGGGATTCAGCATATGAAACTTCATTTGTGGTGGATAATGGGGGAGGGTGGGTTGTGGCACCCAGGCAGTACCAGCCAAACTTGGATGAATCCCTTGTCGTGCTGTTTGATGTCAGCTATCCCCCAAAATTGGGGGAAATGCCTTTGTAAATAGATAGATAGATTTCCTGACTGATAAGTGAAATCTATCATGCTATGATAGTGGCTTGAGTCAGGAACCAAAGATTGCTAGACAGTGGTGCTCTCATCTCTTGAAATTAATGTTATAAACATTTCTTATTCAATGCTTGTAAACATCTTATATCTTCAAGTGGTGAAAGGACAAAAGAAAAATAGAGCAAGAGTTAATTTTACCCCTATACATTACTTATAAACAATTCCCTCTTTTCTTTGTTTTCTGAGAAACAATTTCAAACACATATTATAGGTAACACGGAAAACAAGATTAAAAGTTTCTACTGCAATTTATTAGTTGATACTTGTATATCACACCTTCCAAGAAAATGAAAAAAATACTGTATATTAAACATAATAGATCACAGATATTACAATTAAAAACCAGAAACATTAAAGTGGTTCATCCTCCGAAGATAGATTCAAATGGTACTGTTCTGTTTCCTCTGCTGCTGATACTTCAGCAGTTTCAAGTGGATAATATTCGGGAATATCTGCAGAGAGTGATAATTGGTCCATTTGGTAAACAGCCTCTTCAAGTTCAGGTGGTGGAGGTGGAGGCGGTGGAGTATGAACTGAGCGTGACTGATCTGCAGGATGAGTTTCATTAACATCACTACCGGTGGGAGAAAGCTCAGGGATAGGGTGGTGTGACAAATGACGTTGGACCTGACTGTGATGGTGATGAGGAGGTTGATGAGAATGTACAGTGTGAGATAAGATACTGTGATCCGCACTAGAAGTTAGATTATGAGCTAAAAAATGAGGGATATGAACAGGATGGTGAAAGTGCAAATGATGGTGGTGATGAGGGATGTGATAATGATGTCGGTGAGAATCAGTGGAAAGGGCATGTATGTGCGTTGGCTCATTTGTGTCAGGTGACCCACTACTACTGCTTGTGGCACTGGGTGTGTGAGGCGTCTGCGGAGTATTGCTCGGTGCCGTGGGTGTTGGTGGGCATAAATCATTGTTGTTAGCAGAAGGTCCCATTAAGTGACCTTCTCCAAATTCGTGACTCAAACTGGAATCCCCTGAAGATGGAACATGAATTGCATGAGCAGCAGAATGAAGGGCAGACAATTCTGCTTCCAACTGGCTGGGAAGTTTAATACCAGCAACACCCTTCTTAGGGATAGAACTGAGGTCCCTCTTGATACGACGTCTCCGGCTAGGATCGTTACGTCTCAACTGAACCATCCTGTCAAAATCAATGATGTACAAAAAGCCAGCAACAAGGACTTCACATGCACGCTGACCGGAGCCATATGCTGCCTCCAATTCATGACTTGTCCGCTCATCATACTGCCACCAACCTGTAAAAGTATAGCATATAAAATAATTCTGATAAATCATAGCTGTATAAATTTATTATAAAGTTCCACAAAAAACATCATAAATCATATTTCCCAGTAAATGAAGCAATCTCGATAATGCAAGCCAAGCAATTTGGATGCCTTAAGAAAATGTCCATGCTTTAAATTCCCAGCATTCTGTGTACTATAAAGGATAGGAACTACATGAAAAATACATTCTAGGAAATACTGTAACTGGTAACTTTGATATATTGTATTGTATTTATAAACATTACCCACAACCTACCAGCCACAACACTTTATGCCTAATATTACTCTATAAACAAAGATATTAACTGTTATTCATGAGCTGCAGCATATTTTTTATTTTCTTTGGTTCACATCATGAGTGTTATACAATTATGTACCACTGGACACAGGAATCCATGATGTGCACCTTGATCTGAGGAAGTGCACCCAGCCACACACTTACTGCGCGGTGAGTTCCTGTGTTTATCCCCCTCACCACCTCTGCCATCTCTCCCGACACTAACTGTTTGGTTACTTGCCACAGAGTAAGGGTGCGACAGGGTGCACTTCTCTGAAGTGAGGGGTGACAGGAACCACTGCATCCAACTGTACCATGAAAATTCCTCCATTAGTGTCAGTCCATGATGTCAAAACTAGTTAGGAAAACCTTGCATAACATTTTAGACAGAATTCTAGTAACTCTTATAAATTATTATTATTATTATTATTACTTGCTAAGCTACAACCCTAGTTAGAAAAGCAGGATGCTATAAGCCCCGGGGCTCCAACAAGGAAAATAGCCCAGTGAGGAAAGGAAACAAGGAAAAATAAAATATTTTAAGAACGGTAACAATATTAAAATAATTATTTCCTACATAAGCTATAAAAACTTTACCAAAACAAGAGGAAGAGAAATAAGATAGAATAGTGTGCCCAAGTGTACCCTCAAGCAAGAGAACTCTAACCCAAGACGGTGGAAGACCAGGGTACAGAGGCTATGGCACTACCCAAGACTAGAAAAAATTGGTTTGAAATTGGAGTATCCTTTTCCTAGAAAAGCTGCTTACCATAGCTAAAAAGAGTCTCTTCTACCCTTACCAAGAGGAGGGTGGCCACTGAACAATTACAGTGCAGTAGTTAACTCCTTGGATGAAGAAGACTTGTTTGGTAATATTAGTTTTTTCAGGTGTATGAGGACAGAGGAGAATGTGTAAAGAATAGGCCAGACTATTCGGTGTATGTGTAGGCAAAGGGAAAAGATTTACCTTTTGTAATACATTGAAAACTATTATGACAAACTCTTCTAACTGAATAGAATATTCCCTTAGTTATAAAAATTTCTCAAAGATTCTCACTGATAATACCGTGGTGGTTCAACAAGGACTCAACAGGACATGCTACCATGCAACTAACCTAAGAACATTACATACAAGCAGGCCAGTAATAAGAACTATAGTCAATTTCTTTTAGCGATGCAGATTTGCACCTACTAGCAGCGGTGCCCTTTTAGCTCGGAAAAGTTTCCTGATCGCTGATTGGTTGGACGAGATAATTCTAACCAATCAGCGATCAGGAAACTTTTCCGAGCTAAAAGGGCACCGCTGCGAGTCTGTGCAAATCTGCCTCGATAAAAGAAATGGACTATAGATGTACCTTAAATCAAGCAAAAGCAGCATAATTTGACATGCCAATGGAAATATTTATAATCCATTAAATACTGTATATCTATGCTTTGTACAAAATTCTTGAAACATTTTAAATATCACCTTAAGACATCTCAAGTCAAATGAGAAAATTTAAATGGAACTCAAGTCTATAAAATCATTTTATACAAAGCAACATGATAATATTGTAATGTAGATGGTCAAATAATGGAGGGATTTTAACAATTTTACACTACAGATTTGGTATATAGTACTACATAATTTTTATTGTACTTCACAATAACTAGAAGCAAATTGGATTTCAAACAAAAGACAACAGGCATCACAAAAAGACAGTTATTATTGAAGATACAGGATGACAGACGGAGAGAGAATGTTTTATCTGGCTAGGTTCATTGACTAAAGATTTGACAGGAATCATAATACTGTACAGTAATGTAAAGTTGAAGATCAGCAATTGTCCATATCAGAAGAATTTGAAGGTTAATGATTGACAATAATATTAGCACCCAACCAAAGTTTTTCTGAGTTATGTCAAAAAAGAAAAAAATACAGATACTGGGAAAAAATATAATAGATAAATGGAGTACTGTACAGGTATTTAGAAAATAATGAGCTATGTGCCTCAATTTTTTAGTTCTTATTACATAAAATTACAGTAATAACATTTGGAATACGTTATGAAATCAAAAATAAAATTGGGTCTAAATGATGAACTTAAAACAATAAGAGAAAGATAGGGACTCTACAGTGACATAAAACAAAATGAAACTTCAGGCTTATCTTGGAAAAGTGAAAATATCCACTTATTTGTTGACTATGCTCTCTTTCCAGTACTTCAATAGTTGAAAGTCCTAAAACTTATTGTTCAAAAGGGCAAAAATTCTCAAAAGAATTAAGTGTGAACCTAAAATTTTTGTTATTGTATGACATTCCTAAAAATTTTACGGTCAAAACCCCTCACCAACTTCATAAAAAATGGCACCACTTAACCGGGCCAACTTATTAAACTATGATTCTTATTGTAATTTGAAAAATTCCCTAACAAATCTCCAACAGGTGTACTGCATCTCATTGTCAGACAGCATAAGTTTACTGCTCATTTACATACAATTTTTTCGTCGGTAAGTACAGTAGTTTTGCTGTTACATACAGAAACATTGCTAAAAAGTACCTAATCTTGATTTGACAATTTCCTCTTGCGACCTCTACCTCGCCCTCTACCTCGGCTGTTGCTTTTACCCTTAAGTGTCTTGATAGAGAGACCAGCTGTCCCCTTGGCCTTGGAGGTTATTGTGTCACGCTTGATAGCTCTACGCAGGCCTGGGCAATTCGTTCGACTCTGTCTCATGGTGCTAAAATCAATATCATAATTGTGGCCAGCTATTAAGAGAGTGACTGATGATTCTCCACTGGAATAGGCCTCCTCTATGTCAGAGTTTGTACGCTCATCATATCGCCACCATCCTGCAGGACAATTAGGTAACATCTCTAAATACCCTCGAACAAAGTTCTCACCAATGAATTGATGTCAAATTGAATTATCTATGCCAAGGCTCTTGCTAATACGGCTTTGATTATTTCAAATGATTAAACAATATACCAAAAAAACCACTGCATTTGATGTAAGACTGAAAAATCAGTGACCTGTAACTATGAAGTGACTAATTTAACTTTCAACATAAATGGCAATTCATCTCTTCTAATGACAGAACAAGATTTTCATTTATGATGAAGGTCTACTATAAATTATAAAACTAGCTTACACCTTAAAAGCTATGTTTAAACTCATTTATTCTGCTAATATACATTCAATATGGTTTGCATAAGCTTCCTATATGCTACATCTTTCTTATTAAAAATATAGTCTTGAAAAGTGTTACAATACTTATACAGAGCTTACAGCGGCATCCATACTTGATGTTCCACACTAAATCAACATGGCAGTATCATAAAAAATTTCACTACTATCAGCAAATAAAAATTAAGAGCAATACTATCACTTTAATAGATGTTAAAAATTTGTTCCAGAAACCTCTTTTCTTTGAGAAAATCCAAAAACAGGTGTACATGACCCGTCTAAAATGACGGCACAATATTTAGTTAGGTATGCATGCACACCCCTCTCACACTAGAGTATGACTATGCCCTATCGCACGTACCCAAGGCACAGGGAGAGCTGAGCTCGTGATCAGAAAAAAAAAAATTATATATTATATATATATATATATATATACATATATATATATATATATATATATATATATATATATATATATATATATATATATATATATATATATATATATATATATATATATATATTCTACCTATTTACCAAGGCCCTTCACCCAATTTTGGGGGTGGCTGACATCAATACAAGGGAATACATATATATATATATATATATATATATATATATATATATATATATATATATATATATATATATATATATATATATATACACATACATACATAATGTCTAACTAAACAAGTAACCACCCAAGAAAAAATAGACCTCCCTAAAAACTTATTAAATTGAAAAAAAAAATTTAGTGTTCTGAGTTGCTAACTTGATTCACAGCATATCATACCAAATATACACAACATGCAGAACCAAATTTTCAACGTGACCAAAACCAACCAAATGCAATGGGTATAGGTCAAGTCTCCCTACAATGTATTTATTAAAACAATTTGTTTCAAAGACTGAAAATTTCCTTACCCAATCTAGACCACTCCCTTATGTTCTATATTAATGTAAACGTAACTTGAATTTTCAGATGCCATAGATAAAAATATCTACAAATACATGGCAAGAACATTCAGAAAAACATTTCTTGGAATGCATTGCGGCAATACATAATCAACAATGGAGAAGCTATCCTTCAAGTACATCATGCTAAAAGTAAAAATGGCCCGATAATATCCCTTAACATACTGTACTGTATATATGTATCAATAGTCATATTCATTTCCTCTTTCCCCCTTTCATCTTTGGTATCAAAGCATTATATAGTATAGTAGTTTAATCACATAACTAGGTCACATTTCCTGTCTTCCACTTCCAACAAAAAGATTTTTCCTAAAGTGACAGTTAGAACAAGACAAAGGTGAAAAAAGAGAGACAAAAGGGAGTAGATGAAAAGCAAAAAATACAGACTAAAGGCAATAGATGAAAATGAAGAAGACAAAAGAACTGTATCAGCGAGTAAATAGTGTATTGTAAAGAGGTAGACATTGCATTTACAAGTACTGTATAATATAAAGCTTTAATGCATCCATTACCACACAGCATCACTCTTGCCAAAGTAATTAATTTTAAAATTTGATTACATATCACTTTCAAACTAAGAGAGTTAGAAATCCAAAGAGACCTTATGACTTTCCTCTACAGTGTGAACTTTCTTACTCGATTCCCACTTGTTTCAAGTTTTCATCTATGACATTCCTGACTTATTCCACTAATTGGTGGCCCACCATTTCCACATTTTAATCTTCCCTGATGAATCCCTCAATCTATGTTTTAAGGCTGAGCATAATGACACAGCAGTTATCTCCTCCTTTGAGTTTTGATTTTCCCAATGCTCTCCAGTCTTGATTTTTCTTGTAAACAATGTTTTGTGAAATTTCTTCCACTACTTTTGTGTTCACATCATCACCATGTATCAGAACAAAAGACTTGACGTGAGATTTCGCTCTGATTATCTTTACACACTATCACAGCTCATGATTCTTTTGACTTTCTTATTTCCCTTTCAATTCAGGTGTCATTAAGGTAACAAACGTCCCTCCATCATAACATAATGTCGTAGCTATTCTTTAACATTATGTCTTCAAACACATAGGAATATAAAACAATTCCTCATTCCACTTAAATTTCGCACTTCTGAGATATGTGACGAAATCTGAAACTTCAACCAAAGAATCAACGTGACCACTTTCCAAATTGTACTTTCTATCCGTCATTTAAATCTATGGTTTGTTTTCTATAAGCTCCTTCAGGCCTAAAATAAAATATAGTAATAGTGAATGAAAACATGCCAGGATAAATTTCACAAAGCTTTCAGCATGCAGTGAATTGGTAAGGTCAACTATAGGTGGTAGGGAAACTATAAAATGTTATTTTCATTAGTAAAATAAATTTTTGAATATACTTACCCGATAATCATGTAGCTGTCAACTCTGTTGCCGACAGAAATCTACGGTCGGGATACGCCAGCGATCGCTATACAGGTGGGGGTGAACACAACAGCGCCATCTGTGGTCAGGTACTCCAGTACTTCTTGTCAACACCACCTCAATTTTTTCCTCGGTCCACTGGTTCTCTATGGGGAGGAAGGGTGGGTCAATTAAATCATGATTATCGGGTAAGTATATTTAAAAATTTATTTTACTAATGAAAATAACATTTTTCAATATTAATCTTACCCGATAATCATGTAGCTGATTCACACCCAGGGTGGTGGGTGGAGACCAGCATACATGTTAACAAAGAAGCTAAGTATCCCGTATTTTATTTTATTAGTTATTCAAAAATAACATAAAATAAATAAGTACCTGGTAAGGAAGACGACTTGAACCATTACTCTGCCTTTATTAAGTACGTCTTCCTTACTGAGCGTAGCGGTCCTCTTAGGATGCTGAACGACTCTTAGGTGCTGAAGTATAAAGGGCTGCAACCCATACTAAAGGACCTCATCACAACCTTTAACCTCGGCGCTTCTCAAGAAAGAATTGACCACCCGCCAAATCAACAAGGATGTGGAAGGCTTCTTAGCCGACCGTACAACCCATAAAAAGTATTCAAGAGAAAGGTTAAAAGGGTTATGGGATTATGGGAATGTAGTGGCTGAGCCCCCGCCTACTACTGCATTCGTTGCTACGAATGGTCCCAGGGTGTAGCAGTTCTCGTAAAGAGACTGGACATCTTTGAGATAGAATGATGCGAACACTGACTTGCTTCTCCAATAGGTTGCATCCATAACACTGCAGAGAACGGTTCTGTTTGAAGGCCACTGAAGTAGCCACAGCTCTCACTTCATGTGTCCTTACCTTCAGTAAAGCAAGGTCTTCTTCCTTCAGATGAGAATGTGCTTCCCTAATCAGGAGCCTGAATAGGTAAGAAACTGAGTTCTTAGACCTTGGAAGAGAAGGCTTCTTGATATCACACCATAAGGCTTCTGATTGTCCTCGTAAAGGTTATGACCTTTTTAGATAGTACCTAAGAGCTCTAACTGGGCAAAGTACTCTCTCCAGTTCGTCCCCCACCAAGTTGGACAGGCTTGGGATCTCGAACGACTTAGGCCAAGGACGTGAAGGAAGCTCGTTTAGCAAAAAACCGAGCTGCAAGGAACATGTAGCCGTTTCAGATGTGAAAACTATGTTCCTGCTGAAGGCGTGGATCTCACTTACTCTTTTAGCTGTTGTCAAGCACACGAGGAAAAGAGTTTTTAATGTGAGGTCCTTAAAAGAGGCTGATTGGAGAGGTTCAAATCTTGATGACATAAGGAACCTTAGGACCACGTCTAGACTCCAGCCTGGAGTGGACAACCGACGTTCCTTTGAGGTCTCAAAAGACCTAAGGAGGTCCTGTAGATCTTTGTTGGTGGAAAGATCCAAGCCTGTGTGGCGGAAAACCGCTGCCAACATACTTCTGTAACCCTTAATCGTAGGAGCTGAAAGGGATCTTACGTTCCTTAGATGTAACAGGAAGTCAGCAATCTGGGTTACAGTGGTACTGGTTGAGGAAACTGCATTGGCCTTGTACCAGCTTCGGAAGACTTCCCCTTTAGACTGATAGACTCTGAGAGTGGATGTCCTCCTTGCTCTGGCAATCGCTCTGGCTGCCTCCTTCGAAAAGCCCCTAGCCCTTGAGAGTCTTTCGAAAGTCTGAAGGCAGTCAGACGAAGAGCGTGGAGGTTTGGGTGTACCTTCTTAACATGAGGTAGACGTAGAAGGTCCACTCCTAGAGGAAGAGTCCTGGGAATGTCGACCAGCCATTGCAGTACCTCTATGAACCATTCTCTCGCGGGCCAAAGCGGAGCCAACCAACGTCAGCTGTGTCCCTTTGCGAGAGGCGAACTTCTGAAGTACCCTGTTGACAATCTTGAACGGCGGGAATGCATACAGGTCGAGATGGGACCAATCCAGCAGAAAAGCATCCACGTGAACTGCTGCTGGGTCTGGAATCGGAGAACAATACAACGGGAGCCTCTAGGTTATCGAGGTAGCGAACAGATCTATGGTTGGCTGACCCCACAGGGCCCAAAGTCTGCTGCAAACATTCTTGTGAAGGGTCCACTCTGTGGGGATGACCTGACCCTTCCGGCTAAGGCGATCTGCCATGACATTCATATCGCCCTGAATGAACCTCGTTACCAGCGTGAGCTTTCGATCTTTTGACCATATGAGGAGGTCCCTTGCGATCTAGAACAACTTCCACGAATGAGTCCCTCCCTGCTTGGAGATGTAAGCCAAGGCTGTGGTGTTGTCAGAGTCCACCTCCACCACCTTGTTAAGCTGGAGGGGCTTGAAGTTTATCAAGGCCAGATGAACCGCCAACAGCTCTTTGCAATAGATGTGAAGTGTCCTTAGCTCCTGATTCCATGTTCCCGAGCATTCCTGTCCGTCCAAAGTCGCACCCCAGCCCGTGTCTGATGCGTCAGAGAAGAGACGGCGGTCGGGTTTCTGAACAGCCAAAGGTAGACTTCCTTGAGAAGAAAGCTGTTCTTTCACCACGTGAGAGTAGACCTCCTCTCTTCGGAAACAGGAACTGAGACCGTCTCTAGCGTCATGTCCTTTATCCAGTGAGCCGCTCGATGATACTGAAGGGGGAGGAGGTGGCGTCTCCCTAACTCGATGAACAGGGCCAGCGATGAAAGTGTCCCTGTTAGACTCATCCACTACCTGACTGAGCATCGGTTCCTTCTCAGCATGCTCTGGATGCATTCTAGGGCTTAGTAGATCCTTGGGGCCGACGGAAAAGCCTGAAAAGCTCGACTCTGAAGATCCATACCCAGGTAGACAATGGTCTGGGATGGGACGAGCTGGGACTCCTCAAAATTGACCAGGAGGCCCAGTTCCTTGGTCAGATCCATAGTCCATCTGAGAATCTCCAGACAGCGACGACTTGTGGGAGCTCTTAAAAGCTAGTCGTCTGACGGAGCCGGACACAAGATCATGGTACTGCTGCACAGTCTGTGAACTGTCAACCATGGGGAAGCGAGGAAGTACAGCGACAACCCGAAGCTGTCTAGACTGTCTGGGTCGTACAGACAACTCCTTATCGGGTTGCTGAGGTTGCCGCACTGCGTCACAACAAGTCACTTCTGCTGGTTGTTGAACGTCTTCCCAGTGACACACTGACTCCGTAAACAAAAAAATCCTCTAACAAGGACTAAGCTTGGACTGCATGTCTTGCAACAAAGCTCAAGGTCTATGGGAACAGGTGTGGTAACAGACGGGGTTAGCGACTGAAGTGGAACCATTACCCTCCCTGGAAGCATGTTATGCTTAAATAAAAGCCCATAGGAGGCTAAGCAGCTAAAGGCTCCTCTCCAAATGACAGAGTCCTCAAGGGAATATCAGAAGGAGGGAGAATAGCACTTTCTCATCTACAGGAACCATATCCGAGAAAAGCTAAGTTCTCTCAGTGAGGGTTTCACTGGTGCAAAAGCAGCAGACTAGAAGGCAACGTTATGAAACTGCTTGACAGCCTAGTGAGTTGGCAACAACCAAAGATGTGTGACTGAGGAGCATGCGGTAAGGTATGCAGAGCATGCTGTATGCAGAGCATGCTGTATGTAGAGCATGCTGTAAGGTAAGCAGAGCATGTTGCATGGCGTGCGGCTTATGCTGCATGGGAAGAGGCTCATGCTGCATGGGATGAGGCTCATGCTGCATGGTATGAGGCTCATGCTGCATGGGATGAGGCTCATGCTGCAAGGGATGAGGCTCATGCCGCATGCGTTGAGGAGGATGCCGCATAGTACGAGGCTCCTGCCTCATGGGTTGAGGCGGTTGCCGCATAGCATGAGGCTCCTGCCTCATGGTTTGAGGAGGATGCCGCATAGCATGAGGCTCCTCATAGCATGAGACTCCTGCCTCATGGGTTGAGGAGGATGCCGCATAGCATGAGGCTCCTGCCTCATGGGTTGAAGAGGATGCCGCATAGCATGAGGCTCCTGTCTCATGGGTAGAGGAGGTTGCCGCATAGCATGAGGCTCCTGCCTCATGGGTTGAGGAGGATGCCGCATAGCATGAGGCTCCTCATAGCATGAGGTCCCTGCCTCATGGGTTGAGGAGGATGCCGCCTAGCATGAGGCTCCTCATAGCATGAGGCTCCTGCCTCATGGGTTGAGGAGGATGCCGCATAGCCTGAGGCTGCTGCCTCAAGGAGGGTGGAGGTTGCTGCAACGCATGAGGCTGCTGCCTCAAGGATGGAGGAGGTTGCCGCAACGCATGAGGCTCCTGCCTCAAGGGAAGAGGAGGTGAGTTGAGGCTCTTGCCTCAAGAGTTGAGGTTCTTGCCTCAAGAGTTGAGGCTCTTGCCTCAAGAGTTGAGGTTCTTGCCTCAAGAGTTGAGGCTCTTGCCTCAAGAGTTGAGGTTCTTGCCTCAAGAGTTGAGGCTCTTGCCTCAAGAGTTGAGGCTCCTGCCTCAAGGGTTGAGGAGGTTGCCGCAACGCATGAGGCTCCTGCCTCAAGGGAAGAGGAGGTGAGTTGAGGCTCTTGCCTCAAGAGTTGAGGCTCTTGCCTCAAGAGTTGAGGCTCTTGCCTCAAGAGTTGAGGCTCTTGCCTCAAGAGTTGAGGTTCTTGCCTCAAGAGTTGAGGTTCTTGCCTCAAGAGTTGAGGCTCTTGCCTCAAGAGTTGAGGCTCCTGCCTCAAGGGTTGAGGAGGTTGCCGCATAGCAAGAGGCTCCTGCCTCAAGGAAAGTGGAGGTTGCTGCATAGCGCTGGTACCTGGCAACTCCCAATGCGGCAGCTCACGCATGGAGGCAGGAGGAGCCTTAACATCATACGTCTGGCAGGGTGGACTGCGCAGAGGTGGAGGAGCGCTCGCAGGAGGAGGTGTGTTAACCTTCTCTGCCTGAAACTCCTGCATCAACACCGCAAGCTGAGACTGCATTGTCTGCAGCATAGACCACTAGAGTCTAAGAAAGACAACAACAAACGGAGCTACTGTCCGTTGAGACTGAGGGTCTAAAACAGCTGGTGCGGCAACAGACGGAGTTACTGCCTGTTGCGGTACCACCTTGCCTCTCTGGGAGGTGTGCAGTTGTCGTACTGCATGCTAATGGCTCCACCTAGGAGTTGGACTTGCGCGGAAGGGACCGACTTGCACTTAAAAGCTGCAAGATTTGGTCCATGGTTTCTGCGAGAAACCTCTTCCGCAGACGAGGAATAAATGGGCTCTCTCGTCTTTGTGTGGGTGGAGTGATCACGTCGGCTACGTGAGTTGGTTACACCCGAAACCACGGAGGGAAACGTCTGTTCGTCGATCAAGGCCTGGTGAACCCATAAGTCCTTCGACGTTACTTCTCCCCTGGCTTGGGAGCTTGTAAGAGGTCCCAGACTAGGCGAACAACTGGCACGAACAGACGAACCCTCGAACGCAACACTGTAACACTTTGCGCTTATCACGTTATCACTTTTGATTTTCTGTTTGCACTTATTTCACTGAACTCGAAACTTTAAGTGGTTTGTACCTGAAACACGCAATTCTATCCTTCATTAAAAGTTAGTAATTGCGAAAACAGTATTACAATGTAACAGAAAAACATAATGAAAGATAAATAATTCAGTGGCTGGAAAAGAGACTAAACACTAGATCAAATAAACTACGTTTAAAATCTCTCACCGCATAAAGCCTGGGAACAAGAATAAAACTCTAGAAACGTTTACCTTCTTCCCCTAAAGAGACTAGGGAGAAGAGCAAAAACGTTAACAACGTTACCCGCTTGAACGAAACGTTTATCCTCCTCTCTCTCCCTCCGTCTCTATCTCTCTCTCTCTCTCTCTTGACTTAGAACCTGAGAGATGAGCCCAATTATATATATCGTTAAAACATATTATTGTTAAAGGAAAAAAACTGAAAGATTTCCCAAATAAAAAGTTCCTTTATTAGAATTAAAACCATTTAAGCTAAGAAAGAATGAACAAAACGCTAGAATCGGTTTACTCTTACTGCAACGTGACACCGTGAATACTCTCTCTATCGTAACGATAGAGCGCAAGTTGAACGTTCTGAACGTCAACAACTGCAGAGACAAAACAAAACGTTAGTTCAACTTTGAAAACAGTACGAGACTATCAAAGAAATTCTTTCAAAAACATTAAAATAGCATAATATGTTAACAGGTAAAAACAAAATGACGGGCTCAATGTTAATTAACTTCGGTTCCAAGAAAAGACCGCCTACTATTAGGAAAGGTCGAATATAAACAAATATAAAAATTAATTTTAATAAGTTTATAATAAAAGGAAGTTAATCGAAGAGGCCTATAAAAGGCGGAGAGATATAAAATAAATCTATAACTTTTGTTAAGCAAAATTAAGAAAGAGAGTCTATACTCTCTTCGACACCAACACTTCCGTCTAAGGGAAGGGTCGGCCATTAAAAGTGAAAGAGAGTTCATACTCTCTTCGTCACCAAAATTAAATAAAAAATTAAATCAAATTAATTCCAAAAACTTGCTAAGCTAATGATAAAGCTTCCTGAATAGCGAAGGCTAAACTCTAGAGCAAATACATCACCAAATCGTGAGCAATAACTCCAGAATCAACAGCGTATCCATGTAGGTCTAGCCGGAGGCACGACAGAGGAAAAATTGAGGTGGTGTTGACAAGAAGTACTGGAGTACCTGACCACAGATGGCGCTGTTGTGTTCACCCCCACCTGTATAGCGATCGCTGGCGTATCCCGACCGTAGATTTCTGTCGGCAACAGAGTTGACAGCTACATGATTATCGGGTAAGATTAATATTGAAAAACTAATTTTCAGAATAAATCTTAGTTATGTATATTCAACATACTTGTTTCTAGAATTTTAACATAATTACTATTGCCTTTTATGAGAATCATATACTGTACTCACAGAATTACAGCCTCATCATTAAAAAACTAAAAACCCACAACAAAACTTATTTTCAAAAGTTTAACCATAAAGACCTAAAGCATTCATGAAAAAAAAAAAAAATCTTTTTTGTAACACTATTAAGCTAAATATTGAATTTCTGCTTTTCTCGTGGTGGACTTAAAATCTAAATCTAACCACACCAAATAATGCTCAATAAATAACCTCATAAGAAAACTAAATCTCAGAATAATGTACATTACATGGATAGATTATGACATTAATTATCACTAGGATCTGTGAATCGTACCTGCATGTAAATCTAAGCCTAAAATGTTAGGATACATTTTCTCTTTTTCTCCATTTCATACAATGATATTTTAATTATAAAATAAATTTTTGAATATACTTACCCGGTGAATATATAATAGCTGCAACTCTGCGGCTCGACAGAAAACACACTCAAAAAACTCGCGAGCGATCGCTATGAAGGTTGCGGGTGTGCCCACCAGCGCCAACTGTCGGCCAGATACCACTCTTGCATGTAAACAAAACCTTCAATTCTTCTCGTCCCGCTGTGTCTCTATTGGGGAGGAAGGGAGGGTCATTTAATTTATATATTCACCGGGTAAGTATATTCAAAAATTTATTTTATAATTAAAATATCATTTTTAAATATTTAACTTAGCCGGTGAATATATAATAGCTGATTCACACCCAAGGCGGTGGGTAGAGACCAGAGTTAATTAAGTTTACAGCGTATAAGCTAAGAGTTTTTTCATTTTGACAGTTATCAATATAACAAAACCAAAATATATAGGTACCTGGTAAGGAAGTTGACTTAGACGATTACTCTGCCTTGTAAGTCTGTCTTCCTCACGGAGCCCAGCGATCCTCTTAGGATGCTGAAAGACTCCCAGGAGCTGAAGTATCAAGGGTTGCAACCCATACAACAGGACCTCATCAAACCCCTAATCTGGGCGCTCTCAAGAAATGACTTTGACCACCCGCCAAATCAACCAGGATGCGAAAGGCTTCTTAGCCTTCCGAACAACCCATAAAACAATATTAAAAACATTTCAAGAAACAGATTAAAAGGATATTGGAATTAGGGAAGTGTAGTGGTAGAACCCTCACCCACTACTGCACTCGCTGCAACGAATGGACCCAGTGTGTAGCAGTCCTCGTAAAGAGTCTGGACATCTTTTAAGTAAAATGACGCGAACACTGACTTGCTTCTCCAAAAAGTCGCGTCCATAATACTTTGCAGAGATTTATTTTGCTAGAAGGCCACGGAGGTTGCTATATCTCTAACTTCGTGCGTCTTAACCTTAAGCAAACATCGGTCTTTCTCATTCAAGTGAGTATGAGCTTCTCGTATTAAAATAAAATCTGATAAAATATGACAAAGCATTCTTTGACATAGGCAATGAAGGTTTCTTAACTGAGCACCATAATGCCTCAGATTTCCCTCGTAATGACTTAGTACGAGCTAAATCGAACTTAAGAGCTCTAACAGGACATAATACTCTTTCCAGTTCGTTGCCTACGATCTCTGATAAGCAAGGAATATCAAAAGATTTAGGCCAAGGACGAGAAGGCAGTTCATTTTTGGCCAGGAAACCAAGTTGAAGTGAACAAGTGGCTTTTTTCTGTAGAAAAGCCGATGTTCTTACTGAAGGCATGAAGTTCACTGACCCTTTTAGCCGAAGCCAAGCACACTAGGAAAAGTGTCTTGAGGGTGAGATCCTTCAGGGAGGCTG
Source organism: Palaemon carinicauda (assembly GCF_036898095.1). Classification (NCBI taxonomy): domain Eukaryota; kingdom Metazoa; phylum Arthropoda; class Malacostraca; order Decapoda; family Palaemonidae; genus Palaemon; species Palaemon carinicauda. Next base: position 66,254,801 of record NC_090759.1, read on the forward strand.
AATGTAATGGCTCAAACCTGTCTGACATGAGGAACCTTAGGACCACGTCTAAGTTCCATCCAGGAGTTGCCAAACGACGTTCCTTAGAGGTCTCGAAAGACTTTAGGAGATCTTGGAGATCTTTATTGTTGGAAAGATCTAAGCCTCTATGTTGAAAGACCGAAGCCAACATGCTCCTGTAGCCCTTAATCGTGGGAGCTGAAAGGGAGTGAACCTTTCTCAGATGTAAAAGAAAACTGCGATTTGGGCTACAGAGGTACTGGACGAGGACACAGATGCTGACTTGCACCAGTCTCGAAAGACTTCCCACTTCGACTGGTATACTCTAATGGTAGAAGCTCTCCTAGCTCTTGCAATCGCACTGGCTGCCTCCTTCGAAAAGCCTCTAGCTCTTGAGAGTCTTTCGATAGTCTGAAGGAAGTCAGACGAAGAGCGGGGAGGCTTGATGGACATTCTTTACGTGGGGCTGACGTAACAGATCTACCGTTAGAGGAAGACTTCTTGGAAAGTCTACCAGCCATTGAAGTACCTCGGTGCACCACTCTCTCGCGGGCCAGAGGGTAGCAACCAACGTCAACCTTGTCCCTTCGTGAGAGGCGAACTTCTGCAGTACCTTGTTGACTATCTTGAATGGTGGGAATGCATATAAGTCCAGAAAAGACCAATCCAGTAGAAACGCGTCTATGTAGATTGCTTCTGTATCTAGGACTGGAGAGCAATAGATTGGTAACCTTTTGGTCAACGAGGAGGCAACGAGGTCTATGGTGGGTTGACCCCAAGTAGCCCAAAGACTCTTGCCCACGTCCTTGTGGAGGGTCCATTCCGTGGGTATCACCTGACCCCTCCGACTGAGACAGTCTGCCAAGACGTTCAAGTCCCCCTGGATGAATCTCGTCAACAGGGAGATGCCTCGAATTCTTGACCATAAGAGAAGGTCCCTTGCGATCTCGAGCAGCGTGAAGGAGTGTGTGCCTCCTTGCTTGGAGATGTACGCCAAAGTTGTGGTGTTGTCTGAGTTGCCTCTACCACTAAGTTTCGAAGAAGCTTTCTAATATCATCAAGGCCAAGTGGACTGCTAATAGCTCCTTGCCGTTGATGTGCATGCTCTTCTGACTTGAGGTCCACAGACCCGAGCATTCCCGACCGTCCAGGGTCGCACCCCAACCCAAATCCGACGCGTCTGAGGACAACACGTGGTTTGGGTTCTTGACTGCTAGGGATAGTCCCTCTCTCAGACTGATATTGCTGTCCCACCATTTCAGGCATGCCTTAACTGGTTCGGAGACTGGGAATGATACCGTCTCTAATGTCTTATCCTAGTTCCAGTGAGAGGCTAGATGGAACCGGAGAGGCAGAAGGTGTAGTCTCCTTAGTGAGACAAACTGCTCCAGGGATGAGAGAGTCCCTATGAGACTGTTCCAACTCCTGACTGAATAAACGTTTCGTTGCAGCATTAGTTGGACTTCGAGCAGGGCTTGACTGCGAATCTCCATCCCCAAATATAGAATAATCTGGGATGGGATCAGTTGGGACTTTTAGGTTGACCAAAAGTCCCAACTCCCTGGCCAGACTCAACGTCCAATGTAGACCCTGCAGACAGCGAAGACTGGACGATGCTCTGAGAAGCCAGTCGTCCAAGTACAGGGAGGCTCGTATCCCCGATAGATGGAGGGATTTTGCCACATTCCTCATGAGCCTCATAAACACGAGAGGCGTAGGACTGAGGCCAAAGCACAGGGCTCGAAACTGGTACCCCACATTCCTGTAAACAAACCTCAGAAACGGTTGGGAATCCGGGTGTATAGGAATGTGGAAGTATGCCTCCTGAAGGTCGAGAGAGACCATCCAGTCGCCTTCCATAAATGCTGTCAAGACATCCTGGTAGACTTCATCGTGAAGTTTGTCTTGACAATTAACACATTGAGCGCACTTGCCTCTTACGTACTCCTGCAGTGAACATGGCTGCCAAATCATTGGAGCCATCCCTGAGGGACTTGTTCCTGCAGAGAACGTGGCTGTCAGATCATTGGAGCCATCCCTGAAAGCCTTGTTTATGCATGACATAATTGTACAGCAAAACTTCAAAGGCTCGAAAATAGCTGTGAAGTCGACCTGTAAAATCTTGGAGCGTCTCATGGCCAGGCGCCAGGGAGAGTCTATGAGGTTTGAGAAGTCTATCTGGGCAGAGGCAGGAACTCCCAAGCCGAGAACTTCTCTCGTGTCATATCAGACTCTCACTCTATAAGCCAGTTTAAAAGAAGGGAAAGCAAAGGCTGTCTCCCCCAAACTCCTCCTGGTGAAAAACCAGTCGCCTAGCAAACGTGAAGCTCTCTTAGAAGAGCGAGAGAGCACTAGCTTATAAAACAATGGCTTCGAAGTAGCTAGGCCTAGTGTAAGCTCTGACGTTTAGGCGAACGAGGAGCAGCAGTTACAAAAAGATCCGGACAAAGATCCTTAAAAATCAGCATGATTTATTTAAAGTCCATAGAGGGCTAAGCAGCTTTAGGCTCCTCTCCGTCTGACAGAGTCCTCAAGGGAATATCAGTAGGAGGGGGAACAGCAACTTCCTCATCTGAAGGAACCTTGTCCGATAATAGGTGAGTCTCAAGCAAGGGAGAGACCTACCGTGGTGGCAATGCTTTACAAGCAGAGTCCACACGCACTGGTGCATTAGTAGCGGACCAGGACGCAACGTCATGTAACTGCTTGACAGTCTGTGAACTGTCAACAACAACAGGTGCGTGAGGACGCACAGCGTCCACTCGAGACTGCTTTGACCGCCTAGACTGAGCAGTCAAAACAACTCTAGAATGCGGAGGTTGACGCTCAGCGTCAAAACAAGTCAACTCCGATTGTTAGCGAACGTCCTGAACATCAACAGGAGCATCAGCAAGTGGCCTAACGTCCAAATGTGGCTGAAAATCCACACGAGACCGCATCGAGTGTGGTTCTAAACAACCTGACTGACGTGACTTGGCTACGCCAACGTCAACAGGACGCACAAAGGAACGTTAGGGTGGCTGAAGGCCAGGATCTCGATGAGATAAACGGCTAGGCTCAACGGACCTATCGGCAGAATAGTCTTCCATAAGGGAGGCAAGCTTATTCTGCATGTCTTGCCGTACAACCCATTTAGGATCAACGGGAATGGTTGCGGTAAGAGACGAGGGTAACGTCTGTGACCGCAAAACCTTGCCTACAAAAAGACTCTCGGAGTCTGTGTTACGCTTTTGTTAGCTGGCGAGCAGTCTTCCGATGACTGCATAGGGTCAGAGCTGTCCTAATGGTTAAAACCAGGACGCTGGACCTGTCCTGAAAGGACTGACTTTCGCTTAAAGGGCCTCGAAACCTTGTTCCACGGTTTCTTATGCGAAAAGCCTTCGGATGACGAGGAGAAAATCGTCTCTCTCGCCTTATGGTAGGGGTGATCTTGGTAAGATACACCCGATACCATAGAGGGAACGTCTGTTCACTGATCAAGGCCTCTCGAACCCATAAGTCGTACGACATTACTTCTCCCCTGGGCTTGGGAGCTTGCAAGAGGTCCCGGACTAGGCGAACGACAGGCACGAACAGACGAACCCTCGGTCGCAACACTGATAACACTTTGCGCAATATCATTTTATCACTACGATTTTCTGTTTTGCACTTATTTCACTGAAATCGAATTTTTTAACAATTCACATTAGGTATGAATAAAACTGATTTCTACCTGAAGCACGCAATTCTACCCTCATCAAAAGGTTGTAACTGCGAAATCAGTCGTATAATGTAAGCACATTAATACCAGCAAAAAACAGTAAACATATTTTAAGATAAAAAAATCAGTGGCTGGGGAAGAGACTAAACACTAGTTCATTCAAAACTACGTTTTCAATCTCTCACCGTACATTGCCTTGGGACGAGAATAAAAAACTAAAAACGTTTTATCCTTTCTCCCCGTACAGAGACTAGGGACGAGAGTAACTCGAGAACAACGTTACCCGCTTGGGACGAGATAAAGATCGGAACGTTTTCTCTCCTCTCTCTCCCTCCGTCTCTATCTCTCTCTCTCTCTCTCTCTCTTGATTTCGCACCTAAGAGAAGAGCCCACTTACGTTTCGTCAAAAAAACAGGTTATTTGACCAAAGGAAAAAATTGAAAGGTTTTTCAATTAAAAAGTTCCTTTAAAATAGAATTTAAAACATTTAAGCTTTGAAAGAAGAATGAACAAAACGTCAGAATCGATTTACTCTTTCTGCAAAGTGAAACCGTGATACTCTCTCTCTCTATCGTAACGATAGAGCGCAAACTGCGTAGCATAAATAAACTAAACGTTAGTTCATCTTTGAAACAGTACGAAGACTATTCAAAGAAAATCTTTCATAAAATATCTATTAAAAAATATTCATTTAATAAGTTTTAAATCATTAGCTCTGTAAAAGCTATTTACGATTGAAAGGGCTCAACGTTGTTTAACTTCGGTTTCCAAGTTAGGACCGCCTACTCTCAGGAAAGGTCGCATATAAACAAATCATTAAAATTTATTTTGATGTTTATTATAAATGGAAAGCTAATCGAAGAGGCCTAATAAAGGCGGTTGAGATATAAAATATATAGAGGAAAATCTATAATTAATTTATAACGTGATAAGATAATTGCTAAAAGCCTAAACACACTTCCGTACTGAGGGAAGGGTCGGCCATTTAAAAGTCAAGGAAAGTCCAAAAAACAATCCAAAGTCATCAAAAATTAAATCTATCCAAAAACGAGTTCAAGATTTAAGTTGAAGATAAAACACCTGTACTGCGAAAGCTCAAACCAAAATGAAGTACTTCACCAAATATGTTAAGAAAACTCCAGGTTCTACAGCGAGTATGAATACGTCTTGTCGTCAACGTCGACAGAGAAGAATTGAAGGTTTTGTTTACATGCAAGAGTGGTATCTGGCCGACAGTTGGCGCTGGTGGGCACACCCGCAACCTTCATAGCGATCGCTCGCGAGTTTTTTTAGTGTGTTTTCTGTCGAGCCGCAGAGTTGCAGCTATTATATATTCACCGGCTAAGTTAAATATTTAAAAATATACTATACTATACAGTACATATAACATACAAGACATGATGGTAACAGGGATCTCAGACAACCCGACAGCTTTGTTGAATCCCGAACTTGATCAGCTTTTTGTTCAGGCTATGTTCGACCTCATATTTAGAATTCTATTCTAAGATAAGTTTGTAAGTAATGTACGTACTGTATTACAAAAATACTACAGTATAATGTAATACTGTATATGTAAAGTTAAACCAAAAGTTAATAGGTAAAATTAGATACATTATGTACAGTTTGCTATTTCCTATCAAATATGTTATTTTGATAATAAAATAAATTTTTGAATATACTTACCCGGTGATTATATAAGCTGCAGCTCTGCTGCTCGACAGAAAACTCTACGTTAAAAATCCGCCAGCGATCGCTATGCAGGTAGGGGGTGTACTTCAACAGTGCCATCTGTCGTGCAGGTACTCAGTACTCATTGTAAACAAAGAACTCAATTTTCTCCTCGGTCCACTGCGTCTCTATTGGGGAGGAAGGGAGGGTCCTTTAATATATAATCACCGGGTAAGTATATTAAAAAATTTATTTTATTATCAAAATAACATTTTTCAATATTTAACTTAGCCGGTGATTATATAAGCTGATTCACACCCAGGGGGGTGGGTAGAGACCAGCAATAAATGTTTACATTATTATGAGCTAAGGATTTTTTATTTCATTTTAGCAGTTATCAAAATAACAAACATAAAATAAATAAGTACCTGGTAAGGAAGTCGACTTGAACAATTACTCTGCCTTTTTAAATACGTCTTCCTTACGGAGCCTCGCGATCCTCTTAGGATACTGAGCGACCCCTAGGAGCTGAAGTATCAAGGGTTGCAACCCATACTACAGGACCTCATCAAAACCTCTAATCTAGGCGCTTCTCAAGAAAAGAATTTGACCACCCGCCAAATCAACCAGGATGCGAAAGGCTTCTTAGCCTTCCGGACAACCCAAAAACAACAATAAAAACATTTCAAGAGAAAGATTAAAAAGGTTATGGAATTAGGGGAATGTAGTGGTTGAGCCCTCACCCACTACTGCACTCGCTGCTACGAATGGTCCCAGGGTGTAGCAGTTCTCGTAAAGAGACTGGACATCTTTAAGATAAAAAGACGCGAACACTGACTTGCTTCTCCAATAGGTTGCGTCCATTATACTTCGCAGAGATCTATTTTGTTTAAAGGCCACTGAAGTTGCGACAGCTCTAACTTCATGTGTCCTTACCTTCAGCAAAGCTTGGTCTTCTTCACTCAGATGGGAATGAGCTTCTCGTATTAACAGTCTGATAAAATAGGATAAAGCATTCTTTGACATAGGCAAAGATGGTTTCTTAACAGAACACCATAAAGCTTCTGACTGTCCTCGTAAAGGTTTAGTTCGTCTTAAATAGAACTTAAGAGCTCTAACAGGGCATAAGACTCTTTCTAGTTCATTTCCAACCATATTTGATAGGCTTGGAATATCGAACGATTTCGGCCAAGGACGAGAAGGTAGCTCGTTTTTGGCTAGAAAACCAAGTTGTAAAGAACATGTAGCCGTTTCAGATGAAAATCCGATGTTCCTGCTGAAGGCGTGAATCTCACTGACTCTTTTAGCTGTGGCTAAGCAAACCAGGAAAAGAGTCTTTAGAGTGAGATCTTTAAAGGAGGCTGATTGTAGCGGCTCGAACCTTTCTGACATGAGGAATCTTAGTACCACGTCTAAATTCCAACCAGGTGTAGCCAAACGACGCTCCTTCGTGGTCTCAAAAGACTTAAGGAGGTCCTGTAGATCTTTGTTGTTGGAAAGATCTAAGCCTCTGTGACGGAAGACTGATGCCAACATGCTTCTGTAACCCTTGATAGTGGGAGCTGAAAGAGATCTTTCTTTCCTCAGGTATAAAAGGAAGTCAGCTATTTGAGTTACAGAGGTACTGGTCGAGGATACTGATACTGACTTGCACCAGTTTCGGAAGACTTCCCACTTCGATTGGTAGACTCTAAGAGTGGATGTCCTCCTTGCTCTAGCAATCGCCCTGGCTGCCTCCTTCGAAAAGCCTCTAGCTCTCGAGAGTCTTTCGATAGTCTGAAGGCAGTCAGACGAAGATCGTGGAGGCCTTGGTGTACCTTCTTTACGTGTGGCTGACGTAGAAGGTCCACCTTTAGAGGAAGAGTTCTGGGAACGTCTACTAGCCATCGAAGTACCTCGGTGAACCATTCTCTCGCGGGCCAGAGGGGAGCAACTAACGTCAACCTTGTCCCTTCGTGAGAGGCGAACTTCTGCAGTATCTTGTTGACAATCTTGAACGGGGGGAATGCATATGGGTCTAGATGTGACCAATCTAGGAGAAAGGCATCTATATGAACTGCTGCTGGGTGCGGGATTGGTGAGCAATAGATTGGGAGCCTCTTGGTCATCGAGGTTGCGAAGAGATCTATGGTAGGCTGGCCCCATGTGGCCCACAGTCTCTTGCACACATCCTTGTGTAGGGTCCATTCTGTTGGAATGATTTGTCCCTTCCGACTGAGGCAATCTGCCATGACATTCAAGTTGCCTTGGATGAACCTCGTTACTAGAGAAATGTTTAGATCTTTTGACCAGGTGAGGAGGTCCCTTGCGATTTCGTACAACGTCATAGAGTGGGTCCCTCCTTGCTTGGAGATGTACAGTAGGGTCCCGAATTAAGCGTGTTCGAATTACACGATTCCCCTTTTCCACGATCGCTATTTTTCAAAAATAAATTTTCTGTATCCACGAGGCTGTTCAAAGTTCGCGAGTCAAGCACTACAAAATGTATCAAATCTATAGTCTTTTTAAGTATATTGGTAGCCCTAAATACGGTGATTTATAATAAATGTTACAAAACAATATTAACATTACATTTCATTAACATAATTTCATAATGAATAGCCTATTTAAGGATAAAATTCCACATCAACGATGAAATCAACTGTTAACTGTGCGAGTCCAGCTGACAAAATGTAAACAGAAATGTGGTTACGTTCTCGGCAATCTTTATCTTTCTCCAACCTTACGATAATTGTAATGGTAGTGTTAATGATGGTATATTAAAGCATTATTTTTGTTTAGTACAGTATATTTAAAAGCCTTATTTTTCCCTCTGGACGTTCAAGGTTTTCACGAGTAGACTGGGTTCGTTTATCGGCAGTGAATAGCCTAAACTTCGGTAACGAGTCGTCAATATTTTGTCATATTTTAAACAGTAGGCTATACATTTGATTTGCAAACATTGGTTTTGTAGAGTAGACGGTAAAATAAAATCTATAGAGAGAGAGAGAGAGAGAGAGAGAGAGAGAGAGAGAGAGAGAGAGAGAGAGAGAGATTTGATGGCAGAAATCTCTCTCTCTCTCTCTCTCTCTCTCTCTCTCTCTCTCTCTCTCTCTCTCTCTCTCTCTCTCTATAGATTTTATTTTACCGTCTACTCTACAAAACCAATGTTTGCAAATCAAATGTATACTGTTTAAAATATGACAAAATATTGACGACTCGTTACCGAAGTTTAGGCTATTCACTGCCGATAAACGATAACAAACCCTTTAATGCAAACTAACTGTATCCTTTGATATTCCTCTATATTTATCACGAATTCCTTCTATACCTCCTCAGACACTCTTATTTCAAATATCTAAATTATTCTTATCACAACTAACACCATCTAGTCATTTTCATTCCATTATATCTATTATTCCTATGGATCTTATTCCCTTTCCTTATTCTGTTTATTCGATGGGATTCGTTTTTCCCTTTACCGTCTTTCAGAATCTATTTTTAGCCACTGGCAACCAAATCCCCCCTTCCCCCGTCTCCTACCGTCTCCCCTCTGAGTCCACCCAGCCTATCTCATCACTCCCCCCCACCTTCATCCTCCCCTGTTCTAGGTCTGTAACCTTCTGCGTCATAATCTCTCTCTCTCTCTCTCTCTCTCTCTCTCTCTCTCTCTCTCTCTCTCTCTCTCTCTCTCTCTCTCTCTCTCTCTCTCTCTCTCTCTCTCTCGTTATACAATACTTACAAATAGATGAAGAAACCAAAATCGGTTTTCTTGAAGTGTCAATTAATTACAAAACGAAAAAATTATACCGTGTATACATCCATTTCAATCATAGCTTAAAATACGGTAACCGATTTCGTCCGCAAACCACTATTTTTTAGGAAACACCATTCTATTCCAGAAAATTTTTACTCTTTAAATGTCAATTGCGCTATAATAAAACATGTACTTATGTTGTAAAATTTCGGGTGTGTTTTAAAAATCGAGTATTGCTAACTTATTTTTGTTTTACTTTTGGCTGTGATCACATCAGCTGATGTCTAGCTTCCGCGCGAATACAATAACAAAGAATTGTTTACACCATTTCTTAACTTATTCAAACCATCTATACAGTTAATATTACATAAACACCAATGTGTTATAACCTATCATATTTATTGTTTAGTACTTTAAAACCATCTCTCTCTCTCTCTCTCTCTCTCTCTCTCTCTCTCTCACTCTCTCTCTCTCTCTCTCTCTCTCACATCGAACGTTATAGCGGTAACCTAATTGTTCGGTGACTTTAAAAATAGGCCTAGTACTTTCTTCTTTTACCTTTTTTGCATATGGATCCATAATTGAGGTGGGTACAAGTTGACTTATAACTGAAGTTAGGAAAAGTATTTTGGATATGGAAAGGACAATTATCTTTCGTAACAGTTTAGAATTATCGTAAGTTATCACTCTGTCATTAGCGGCAGTTTGCTATTGTGGATTAAACGCATAAGGAAAAAAAAATTTCCAGCTTTGCTACGAATTTAGGAATTTATATGGATACGGTAAGTAAAATATTTGTAATAACAATGTTTACTAAATGTTTGTAATATCATTAGTTATGACTTAGATCATGTGTGTTTAATGCATTCGTTTGTTTATTATGATCGAAGATGGAGCGTAAACAAATGGAAGGTTTCCGTTTCAGGCGGCATCATAAAGAAAAACATTTCATAAATGGCATTCATTTCATTTATTTGAAAGTTCTAATAAAAAATAATTAGAACATTGGTAATAACAAATTCAACATATAATCTATACTTGGTAAAATTGCTGTCAATTCAAAAACACAGATGTATAAATGCGTCTGTTTCTTCGTTGTGATCAGAGTTAAACGTAAACAAAACATTGGTTGTCGTTTTCTATTCTGCTTTTTAGCGTGTTTAGGAAACGCATGATATAAAATCGCCTTTATTTTGATAATTCTGGATTTTCAATCATACAACAAGCTAGTCTATAGAGTGATGGTTTTGCTATTCACCAGTTGTATTATACAATAGATATGACAAACATTAAAATTTGTCTGTATTTTGGGTTGTGTTGTAACGGGAAATATATGGTGTTTACACCTATCCTGGTTATAATTTTAACCATTTTTCAAGTTATTAGAACTTTAAAGTATATTAAATGTTTTATTTATTTACAAAAACAATTTGATATTATAAAGAAATACAGTATAGTACAAAGAAAGTATTGGAAATGGGTAGTAAACACATTTGAATAGGCAAATTGCTGGTTGCCATGGCCACAATGGAATTATTTCTGTTAGTTGTGTGTTTCGAAATTCGCGATTTTCCATTTACACGAGGTCATTAATCGACCAAATTCTCGCATAATTCGGGACCCTACTGTACGCCAAAGCCGTGGTGTTGTCCGAGTTCACCTCCACCACTTTGCCTTGAAGGAGAGACTTGAAGCTTTTCAAGGCCAGATGAACTGCCAGTAGCTCCTTGCAGTTGATATGCATTGTCCTTTGACTCGAGTTCCAAGTTCCCGAGCATTCCCGACCGTCTAATGTCGCGCCCCAGCCCGTGTCCGATGCGTCCGAGAAGAGAACGTGGTTGGGAGTCTGAACAGCTAGGGGCAGACCCTCTCTGAGGCTGATACTGTCCTTCCACCAAGTCAGGGAAGACTTCATCTTCTCGGAAATGGGGATGGAGACCGCTTCTAGCGTCTTGTCCTTTTTCTAGTAAACAGCTAGGTGATATTGAAGAGGACGGAGGTGTAGTCTTCCTAACGATACGAACTGTTCCAGGGATGATAGTGTCCCTATCAGACTCATCCACTGCCTGACTGAACATCGTTCCTTCTTCAGCATGTTCTGGATGCATAACTGGGCTTGACTTGTTCTGGGGGCCGACGGAAAAGCCCGAAAAGCTTGACTGTGAATCTCCATCCCTAAATACACAATAGTTTGGGATGGGACCACTTGAGACTTTTCCATATTGACCAGGAGACCCGATTCCTTGGTCAGATCTAGAGTCCACTTTAGATCCTTCAGACAGCGACGACTGGAAGAAGCTCTTAGAAGCCAGTCGTCCAAATAGAGGGAGGCTCTGATGTCCGCTAAATGAAGGAATTTGGCTATATTCCTCATCAGCCTCGTAAACACAAGAGGAGCTGTGCTTAGGCCAAAGCACAGGGCTTGAAACTGGTAGACAACCTTTTCGGAAACGAATCTCAGAAAAGGTTGGGAGTCTGGGTGGATGGGGACGTGAAAGTATGCGTCCCTTAGGTCTAAAGAGACCATCCAGTCTTCCTTTCTGACCGCTGCTAGAACGGACTTTGTGGTCTCCATGGCGAACGTCTGCTTTGTGACAAAGACATTCAGCGCACTGACGTCTAGCACCGGCCTCCACCCTCCTGTCTTCTTTACCACTAAGAAGAGACGGTTGTAGAAGCCCGGGGTTTGATGGTCCAGGACTTTGACTACCGCTCCCTTTTCTAGCAAGAGAGACACCTCCTGTTTCAATGCTCGTCTCTTGTCTTCCTCTCTGTACCTGGGGGAGAGATCGATGGGAGACGTTGCTAGAGGGGGTTTTCGTACAAACGGAATCTTGTACCCCTCTCTGAGCAACTTCACAGATTGTGCATCTGCGCCTCTCTTCTCCCAGGTCTGCCAGAAGTTCTTGAGTCTGGCTCCCACTGCTGTCTGAAGAAGGTGGCCGTCAGACTCTGCCTTTAAAGGACTTGGTTCCTTTCTTCTTCCCACGTCTCCCTTCGGCACGAGCACCTCCTCTGCTGGAGGCTCTGCCACGAAAGGGCGGAATAAATCTGGACGCTGGAGTGTCCATCCTTGGTCTTGACAAGGTAGGCAAAGGGGTGGCTTTGCGGGCAGAGGACGCAACCAGGTCATGGGTGTCCTTCTGAATCAAAGAAGCAGCGATCTCCTTAATCAAGTCCTCTGGAAAAAGGGACTTAGAGAGAGGAGCAAACAGAAGTTCTGATCTTTGACACGGTGTCACTCCAGCTGACAGGAAAGAGCAAAGGTTCTCACGCTTCTTGAGGACTCCGGATACGAACGAAGCCGCAAGCTCACTAGATCCGTCACGTATGGCCTTGTCCATGCAGGACATGATGAGCAAGGAAGATTCCTTCTCAGTCGGGGAGATCTTCCTGCTCAAAGCTCCCAGACACCAGTCCAAAAAGTTGAAGACCTCGAAGGCTCTAAATACTCCTTTCAACAGATGGTCTAGGTCCGAAGGTGACCAGCATATCTTAGAGCGTCTCATGGCTAGCCTGCGGGGAGAGTCTACAAGACTTGAGAAGTCGCCCTGGGCAGAGGCAGGAACTCCCAAGCCGAGAACTTCTCCCGTGGCATACCAGACGCTCGATCTGGAAGAGAGTTTAGCAGGGGGAAACGTAAAGGCTGTCTTCCCTAGACTCTTTTTGGACTGCATCCAATCTCCTAAAACTCGTAAAGCTCTCTTGGACGAGCGTGCGAGGACGAGTCTCGTAAAGGCAGGCGAGGATGACTGTGTACCTAAAGCAAACTCTGACGGAGGAGAGCGTGGAGCCACAGACACAAACTGGTCCGGAAACATCTCTTTGAACAGAGCAAGAACTTTTCTAAAGTCCAAAGAGGGTTGCGTGGACTTGGGCTCGTCAAGGTCCGAATGTGGTTCATCAACGTGTGCCGCATCGTCATCATCAGAGAGTCCATCATCCGAGAATTGAGGAGGAAGCGGCAATGGAGTAGGTATCGGCTGGTCAGCTGAGTCCGGTCGCACGGGTGCACGCGTGACTGAACCGGACGCAACGTCATGGAACTGTTGCCCAGTCTGAGAGCTGGCAACAACCATAGCAGCGCGGGGACGCACAGCGTCTACTCCAGACTGTCTAGTCTGATGTGGGCGAGCAGAGGCAACCACACTGGGTTGCGGAGGTTGACGCACCGCGTCAAAACAAAACAACTTTGACGGTTGTTGTACCTCGCGAACGTCAACGGAAGGTTCCGTGCGTCGCTGAACGTCAACATGCGGCTGGCAGGGTACACTGGAACGCATGGGTGGCGGGACTCTCTCAGCTGGAGTGCGCAAGAAGGTCGCCTCAGCGTCCACAGGACGCACAACCGTGGTTGGTTGTAGGCAAGAGGTTGGTGCAGCAGCAACCTTCTCCGCACGAAAGTCCTGCATCAGAGACGTTAACTGGTACTGCATGGTCTGCAGCAAAGACCACTTAGGGTCTGCAGGAGCAGGTGCGGCGACAGACGGTGTAACTGCCTGAGGCGGTACCGCTTTGCCTCTCTTAGGAGGTGAGCAGTCATCGGAAGACTGCAGCGAGTCCGAACTGACCCAGTGGCTACAACTGGGCCGTTGGACTTGCGCGGAAGGGACCGACTTGCGCTTAAGAGGTCGTGAGACCTTGGTCCATGGTTTCTTACGAGAAACCTCTTCCGCAGACGAGGAATAAATGGGCTCTCTCGTCTCTGTGTGGGTGGGGCGATCTTGGGTAGATACGCCCGAAACCACGGAGGGAACGTCTGTTCGCTGATTAAAGCCTCTCGAACCCTTTGGTCGTACGACATTGCTTCTCCCCTGGACTTGGGAGCTTGCAAGAGGTCCCGGACTAGGAGGACGACAGGCACGAACAGACGAACCCTCAAGCGCAACACTATCCACAACACTATCACTCACTTTATCACTTCCCACTGCACTCTTACACTTCAGCTCCTTGACGTCCGCCATGAGCTGGTTACGGTCACTAGCCAAGGACTCAACTCTCTCACCCAGAGCTTGGATGGCACGCATCATATCTGCCATCGAAGGTTCCTGAGTGCCAGAAGGGGGATTAGGAGCAACCACTACAGGGGAAGGAATAGGTTGTGGGGCATGAGGAGAGGAAAAATAAACGGAACGAGATGAACTTCTCCTGACTCTATCTCTCTCTAGCCTACGTGTATATTTCTGGAATTCGATAAAATCGAATTCCGAAAGCCCAACGCATTCCTCACATCGATCTTCCAATTGACAAGTTTTATCCCGACAATTGGAACAAACGGTGTGAGGATCGATAGAGGCCTTCGGAAGACGCCTTGAACAGTCCCTAGCATTACACTTCCTGAATTTAGGGACTTGAGAAAGGTCAGCCATTTTGAATTGGTCAAAGGGGAATTCAAAAACTATCCAAAGTCATCAACAAATAATCCGATATCAAAAAAAGAATGCAAGGATTTATTGAAGAGAAAGCCTGCACAGCGAAAGCTCAAAACTAGAAACGTGTACTTCACCAAATAGTTGTGAAAACAAATCCAGTTAGCAACAGCGAATTAGTAGGTCTTGCCGGTAGCACGACAGAGAGAAAATTGAGTTCTTTGTTTACAATGAGTACTGAGTACCTGCACGACAGATGGCGCTGTTGAAGTACACCCCCTACCTGCATAGCGATCGCTGGCGGATTTTTAACGTAGAGTTTTCTGTCGAGCAGCAGAGCTGCAGCTTATATAATCACCGGCTAAGTTAAATATTGAAAAACAGGGTATAGTACAGTCCTGTATTTTCAAAGAATTTGTAAGAACTTGTATCAATATTTACAGTCATCCCCTGCTTTACGAGGATTAGCTTTTCACAAATTCACTTTGTGCCGAGTCTTTCTAGTGAGCCATGGTCATGAATTTTGTAGCGATCCTCAAAATGGGCCACATTTTGCCCCAAAATAAAAACTTTAAAATTCATTATTCCAATCACTTTAAAAGATAAAATAATCATATTCTAACTTAAATTAAAAAAATAAAAATATGAAAAAACTAGATTAAAACATTATAAAAAATAAACAAAAAAGGAAGCATGGTTGACAAAAGAACGTGATGGAAAAATGTTATTTTTATTAATAAAATAAATTTTTGAATATACTTACCCGATAATCATGTAGCTGTCAACTCCGTTGCCCGACAGAATTCTATGGAGGGATACGCCAGCTATCACAATACTAGAAGGGGGTGTAATTACCAGCGCCACCTGTGGCCAGGTACTCAAGTACTTCTTGTTGACACCTCCTCAATTATTCCTCGGTCCACTGGTTCTCTATGGGGAGGAAGGGAGGGTCGATTAAATCATGATTATCGGGTAAGTATATTCAAAAATTTATTTTATTAATAAAAATAACATTTTTCAATATTAAACTTACCCGATAATCATGTAGCTGATTCACACCCAGGGGGGTGGGTGAAAACCAGTGTACAAGATTAAAGGATAGCTAAGTATCCCATATTTCATATAATCAGTTATCCACAATAACAATGAAATAATAAGTACCTGGTAAGGAAGTCGACTTGAACCGTTACTCTGCCTTTAATAAGATCGTCTTCCTTACTGAGCGCAGCGTTCCTCTTGGGAGGCTGAATCAACTCAAAGGTGCTAAAGTATACAGGGCTGCAACCCATACTAAAGGACCTCATCACAACCTTTAACCTTGGCGCTTCTCAAGAAAGAATTGACCACCCGCCAAATCAACAAGGATGTGGAAGGCTTCTTAGCCGACCGTACAACCCATAAAAAGTATTCAAGAGAAAGGTTAAAAAGTTATGGGATTATGGGAATGTAGTGGCTGAGCCCTCGCCTACTACTGCATTCGTTGCTACGAATAGACCCAGGGTGTAGCAGTACTCGTAAAGAGACTGGACATCTTTGAGATAGAATGATGCGAACACTGACTTGTTTCTCCAATAGGTTGCATCCATAACACTCTGCAGAGAACGGTTCTGTTTGAAGGCCACTGAAGTAGCCACAGCTCTCACTTCATGTGTCCTTACCTTCAGCAAAGCAAGGTCTTCTTCCTTCAGATGAGAATTTGCTTCTCTAATCAGAAGCCTGATGTAGTAAGAAACTGAGTTCTTAGACATTGGTAGAGAAGGCTTCTTGATAGCACACCATAAGGCTTCTGATTGTCCTCGTAATGGTTTTGACCTTTAGATAGTACTTAAGAGCTCTAACTGGGCAAAGTACTCTCTCCAGTTCGTTCCCCACCATGTTGGACAGGCTTGGGATCTCGAACGACTTAGGCCAAGGACGGGAAGGAAGCTCGTTTTTAGCCAAAAAACCGAGCTGTAAGGAACATGTAGCCGTTTCAGATGTGAAACCTATGTTCCTGCTGAAGGCGTGGATCTCACTTACTCTTTTACCTGTTGCTAAGCACACGAGGAAAAGAGTTTTTTAATGTGAGGTCCTTAAAAGAGGCTGATTGGAGCGGTTCAAATCCTGATGACATTAGGAACCTTAGGACCACGTCTAGATTCCAGCCTGGAGTGGACAACCGACGTTCCTTTGAGGTCTCAAAAGACCTAAGGAGGTCCTGTAGATCTTTGTTGGAGGAAAGATCCAAGCCTCTGTGGCGGAAAACCGCTGCCAACAAACTTCTGTAACCCTTGATCGTAGGAGCTGATAGGGAGCTTACGTTCCTTAGATGTAACAGGAAGTCAGCAATCTGGGTTACATTGGTACTGGTTGAGGAAAACTGCATTGGCCTTGCACCAGCTTCGGAAGAATTCCCATAAAGACTGATAGACTCTGAGAGTGGATGTCGTCCTTGCTCTGGCAATCGCTCTGGCTGCCTCCTTCGAAAAGCCTCTAGCTCTTGAGAGTCTTTCGATAGTCTGAAGGCAGTCAGACGAAGAGCGTGGAGGTTGGGAGTACCTTCTTTACGTGAGGTTGACGCAGAAGGTCCACTCTAGGAGGAAGAGTCCTGGGAACGTCGACCAGCCATTGCAGTACCTCAGTGAAACATTCTCTCGCGGGCCAGAGGGGAGCAACCAACGTCAGCCGTGTCCCTTTGTGAGAGGCGAACTTCTGAAGTACCCTGTTGACAATCTTGAACGGCGGGAATGCATACAGGTTGAGATGGGACCAATCCAGCAGAAAGGCATCCACGCGAACTGCTGCTGGGTCTGGAATCGGAGAACAATACAAGAGGAGCCTCTTGGTCATCGAGGTAGCGAATAGATCTATGGTTGGCTGATCCCACAGGGCCCAAAGTCTGCTGCAAACCTTCTTGTGAAGGGTCCACTCTGTGGGGAAGACCTGACCCTTCCGGCTGAGGCGATCTGCCATGACATTCATATCGCCCTGAATGAGCCTCGTTACCAGCGTGAGCTTTCGATCTTTTGACCAAATGAGGAGGTCCCTTGCGATCTCGAACAACTTCCTCGAATGAGTCCCTCCCTGCTTGGAGATGTAAGCCAAGGCTGTGGTGTAGTCGGAGTTCACCTCCACCACCTTGTTAAGCTGGAGGGACTTGAAGTTTATCAAGGCCAAATGAACTGCCAACAACTCCTTGCAATAGATGTGAAGTGTCCTTTGCTCCTGATTCCATGTTCCCGAGCATTCCTGTCCGTCCAGTGTCGCACCCCAGCCCGTGTCCGATGCGTCCGAGAAGAGACGGTGGTCGGAGGACTGAACAGCCAATGGTAGACCTTCCTTGAGAAGAATGCTGTTCTTCCACCACGTTAGAGTAGACCTCATCTCTTCGGAAACAGGAACTGAGCCCGTCTCTAGCGTCATGTCCTTTATCCAGTGAGCAGCTAGATGATACTGAAGGGGGGGGAGGTGGAGTCTCCCTAACTCGATGAACAGGGCCAGCGATGAAAGTGTCCCTGTTAGACTCATCCACTGCCTGACTAAGCATCGGTTCCTTCTCAGCATGCTCTGGATGCATTCTAGGGCTTGGAAGATCCTTGGGGCCGACGGACAAGTCCGAAAAGCTCGACTCTGAAGATCCATACCCAAGGAGACAATGGTCTGGGATGGAACGAGCTGAGACTCCTCAAAATTGACCAGGAGGCCCAGTTCCTTGGTCAGATCCATAGTCCATTTGAAAATCTCCAGACAGCGACGACTTGAGGGAGCTCTTAAAAGCCAGTCGTCTGACGGAGCCGGACACAAGATCATGATACTGCTGCACAGTCTGTAAACTGTCAATCATGGGCAAGCGAGGAAGTACAGTGACAACCCGAATCTGTCTAGACTGTCTGGGTCGTACAGACAACTCCTTAACGGGTTGCTGAGGTTGCCCACTGCGTCACAACAAGTCCCTTCTGTTGGTTGTTGAACATCTTCCCCGTGACACATTGACTCCGTAAACAAAAAATCCTCTAACAAGGACTAAGCTTGGACTGTATGTCATGCAACACAGCTCAAGGTCTATGGGAGCAGGTGTGGTAACAGACGGGATTAGCGGCTGAAGTGTAACCATTACCTTCCCTGTAAGCATGTTATGCTTAAATAAAAGTCCATAAGAGGTTATGCAGCTAAAGGCTCCCTCCAAATGACAGAGTCCTCAAGGGAATATCAGAAGGAGGGAGAAAAGAACTTTCTCATATACAGGGACCTTATCCTAGAAAAGCTAAGTTCTCTGAGTGAGGGTTCACTGGTGCAAAGCAGCAGACTAGAAGGCAACGTTATGAAACTGCTTGACAGTCTAGTGAGTTGGCAACAACCCAAGATGTGTTGAGAAGCATGCGGTAAGGTATGCAGAGCATGATGTATGCAGAGTATGCTGTATGCAGAGCATGCTGAATGCAGAGCATGCTGTATGCAGAGCATGTTGTATGCAGAGCATGCTGAATGCAGAGCATGCTGAATGCTGAGCATGTAGGAAGTAGAGCCTGCTGTAAGCAGAGCCTGCTGAAAGGAAAGCAGAGCGTGTGCATGGCGTTTAACATTTCTCAGAAATTCCATGACCAGTGCTAGAGTGCTTAATGCATGCTTGCATGGGGTTTAAACCATGGTATGCTGAACAGCAGAGTCAGAACGAGCTGGAACAACAACAGAGGTTTCCTCAACTTGAGGGAAAACCTGAGGTTCAGACTGCATAGGCTGAACAACAGACGGAGCAGAAGGCAGGTGCAAGGGTGAAGGAGGTTGACTCCTAGCAAGAGTTGCACCCAAGGATTGTACCAGCTAAGCGGAGGACGGAGGCGGAGTAGTCCGTTCCTGTTCCTGAGAGATGAGTGGAGCATGAGAAGGTTGAGGCTGCGCAGAACAAGGTAAAGTTCTAGCAAGCTGAGGCTCCTGAGGCGCAAGTGCATGGTGTAGATGAGCTTGCCTAGATGAGGGTTGAACTCGGTGCAGCGCTGGTTGAGCAGACAGACTCACGGAGGGGAGAGGTTGTTGTACCCCAACCGAGAGTTGCACCACTGGAGGAGCAGCAAGGGGAGGAGGAGGAAGAGTGTAACTCTCCTGATCCCAAAGCAAGGGTTGCCTTAAAGAAGGCTGAGGCTGAACAACACTGTGAACAGCAAACTCCGAAAGGGGTTCAACATCGTACGCCTGGCAGATGGAGCTGCGACTGGGTGCAGCGAGTGCAGGCGGGTGCAGCACAGGCTGAACGGGTGCAGGAGGTTGGTGCACCACCGGTGCAGGCGGGTGCAGCATAGGCTGAACGGGTGCAGGAGGTTGGTGCACCACCGGTGCAGGCGGGTGCAGCACAGGCTGAACGGGTGCAGGAGGTTGGTGCACCACCGGTGCAGGCGGGTGCAGCACAGGCTGAACGGGTGCAGGAGGTTGGTGCACCACAGGTGCAGGAGGTGCAACACTCTCAGCACGACACTCACGCATCAAGTCCGAAAGCTGTGCTTGCATGGACTGTAGTAGAGTCCACAACATCATACGCCTGGCAGATGGTACTGTGATCAGGCGGAGCGAGTGTAGGAGGAGGGAGTGTAGGCGGAGGCGGTGGAGCAACACTCTCAGCCCGACACTCACTCATCAAGTCCGAAAGCTGTGCTTGCATGGACTGTAGTAGAGTTCACAACATCGTACGCCTGGCAGATGGTGCTGCGACCAGGCGGAGCAGGTGCAGGCTGGGCGAGCACAGGCGGAGCAGGTGCAGGCTGGGCGAGCACAGGTGCAGCGAGAACAGGTGGAGGGAGTGCAGGCGGTGCAACACTCTCAGCCCGACACACGCATCAAGACCGAAAGTTGTGACTGTATGGACTGCAGTAGAGTTAACTTGGGGTCGGCAGACACTAAGTTCTGCTGAGGTAAAGCCTTAACAGCAGAGATCTGTTGTGGCAGAACCTTACTCCTCTTAGTCGGAGTGTAATCAACTGATGACTTAGGAGAGTCAGAGCTAACCCAACGACTGCATTCGGGTTGTGAACTTTAACTTCGTACGTCTGGCATAGGTCTGGACTTAACGTTTAAGAAGTCTTGAGACCTGAGACCAGCGTTACTCTGCCTTTATTTTCTCCCCTAATCTCTTCTGCAGACGAGCAAAATAAGGGCTCAATCGTCTGCGGGTGGGAGTGACGGTCTCGGTAAGACACGCCCACAACCACCGAGAATACTTCTGTGCGCCGATCAAGGCCTGCTGAACCCTTATGCCCTTCGACATTGCTTCTCCCCTGGGCTTGGGAGCTTGCAAGAGGTCCCGGACTGGGAGGACGACTGGCGCGCACAAAAGTACCCTCACGCACTAATCACTTTGATTTCTGTTTGCACTTATTTCACTGAACTCGAAACTTAAGTGGTTTGTACCTGAAATACGCAATTCTATCCTTTCTCAAAGTTAGTAATTGCGAAAACAGAATTACAATGTAACAGAAAAATCTAATGAAAGATAAATCAGTGGTAGGAAAGAGACTAAACACTAGATCACTCTAGAAACGTTTAGTTTCTTCCCCTAAAGAGACTAGGGAGAAGAGCAAAAATCGATAATGACGTTACTCGTACGCCTGGCAGGCTTGAATGAAACGTTTATCCTCTTTCTCCCTCCGTCTCTATCTCTCTCTCTCTCTCTCTCGACTTAGAACCTGAGAGAAGAGCCCAATCATATATATCGTTAAAACATATTATTGTTAAAGGAAAAAACTGAAAAGTTCCTTTATTAGGATCAAAACCATTAAGTTAAGAAAGAATGAACAAAACGCTAGACACGGTTACTCTTACTGCAACGTGAAACCGTGAACATTCTTTCTCTATCGTAACGATAGAGTGCAAGTTGAACGTTCTGAACGTCAACAACTGCAGAGACAAAACAAAACGTTAGTTCAGCTTTGAAAACAGTACGAGACTGTCAAAGAAAATCTTTCAAACTCTGTGGCGGAAATAGCATAATATGTTAACAGGTAAAACCGAAATGACGGGCTCAAAGTTTATTAACTTCGGTAAAAGACCGCCTACTATTAGGAAGGTCGAATATAAACAAATATAAAAATTAATTTTAATGAGTTTATAATAAAAGGAAGTTAATCGAAGAGGCCTATAAGAGGCGGAGAGATATAAAATAAATCTATAACTTTGTTAAGCAAAATTAAGAAAGAGAGTCTATACTCTCTTAGACACCAACACTTCCGTCTAAGGGAAGGGTCGGCCATTGAAAAGTGAACGAGAGTTCATACTCTCTCGTCACCAAAAATAATCAAATTAATTCCAAAAGCTAACTAAGCTAATATAGAAGTTTTCCAGTAAAGCGACAGCCGAAATCAAAGAGAAATACTTCACCAAAGTCGTGAAAATACTCCAAGAACATAAGCGTATCCCAGAACGTCTTGCCGGAAGCACGACAGAGGAATAATTGAGGAGGTGTCAACAAGAAGTACTTGAGTACCTGGCCACAGGTGGCGCTGGTAATTACACCCCCTTCTAGTATTGTGATAGCTGGCGTATCCCTCCATAGAATTCTGTCGGGCAACGGAGTTGACAGCTACATGATTATCGGGTAAGTTTAATATTGAAAAACCCTAGGCCTGCATCTGCCGACACTGCATACATCATCTGTGTTGTTTACACGAGATTGTATACCACACTACTGGTTGAGAGATGAGAGTCATCCAATTAGTGCATGGTAATCTGTATCCTAACCCCTGCTTGGCCTACTGAGACTAGCATTACTAAAAAGAATGATGCTAGGCCAGGCCAAAACACTCTATGTCACATTTCACTTTGCATTTTGCGAGCCATATATCTACAAGTGTTACTTTGTACTCGTGTGTTTTGTGATGCTGTTGTTAAAGTTTATACCTTAATCACTTTCAATATAACTCTAAGATGATGCCTACGATCATCATCTACTGCACAGCTAATTCATCATTGTTATCATTCAAGTTCATTGGAGTGTGCATGTTAAGAGAGTACCGCATACAGAATTATTATTATTATTATTATCATTAGAAGCTAATCTACAACCCTACTTGGAAAAGCAAGATGCTATAAGCCCAAGGGCTCCAATAGGGATAAATAGCTAAGATTACTTAGGATTATTTAGGAATACTATAATAATAAATATATATGTAGCAAAATATTTTCTCCTAAATGAAGCAGTTTCAGAGAAATGTTCCATTTCCCGCAGCCTTGCATTATGCAGTAACATTTTACAGAAATTCTTTATGCCCTGTACCCTTAAAATATTCTACGTAGTGCCATACATATGCAGTAGTGAACGCATTTAGCACAATATACGCAGTCCTGTACCAGTAAGCTAGCTATGCTTACCTAACCTCACTTGTATTGTATACAGCAGTGCACTTGTACATATAGCAAAAATCACGTATGACTAAAAGTGTTATAAATGTGTGGGAAAGGTTTGTCACAGTGTGAGGAGCATTTTTGAAGGCTTAAAATCCCCATGAATAAAGAAACAGAGGTTTCCCCCCTTTTTACGGAGGGTCCTGGAACGTATCCTTCGCGAGAAGAGGGGAAAGACTGTGCACACATAAATAGGATAAAAATAAGAAAAAGGTGTTATTTCTCATCCTCAATATAAGCTTTCAATCTTTTTCTCTCTCGTGAAGCAGTTATGTTTTTAATAATCTAAAGCCGGCCATACACGCAGAGGACTGACCGTACGGTTTGTCCTGCAGGACTGGAGCAGCGCTCCTGTCCTGTGAAAAATGTCCACACATGCTACGGATTAGCCTGCTTAGTTCAAGAGGATTGAACACCCAGGAGTAGGCCTACATGTTTATGTTTTTCGTACTTGTTAACCAACTTTGGTACATTACTGGTACAGTATCAAGTACAAATGGTAACCTAAATCTAACTTTGAAAACGCCAAATTTTGATTCTTTTTACTTTCTTTATTCTTTACTCAATATAAATCTCTCTTGAAATAATATGAAGGAACATGATAGGCATTCTCTGTCGGCTTCTATATGGTGGTGATTTGTCCGCTACGGTGCTAATATATTTATCTCATGATGAAGCACTACTGCACTTTTAATTAGCCGTACTTGTTTTCGCATTAATTTATAGAAACTTAAAAAGGATTGTGTTTATGTAGGCAGAAAAAATGTGAGAGAGATATACATAGGTTAATAGAATTATCGGAGACAACTTAATTTATCCTTTATGAATAATTTACACCGTTTTTTTCCCAATGAAGAGAATTAATAACACTTAATCGGAATATTAATTTTGGTTCCTTTGTTTCAGTATCTGTTCATAATCAGAATACAGGATACTATTGCACAAATAGGGAAGAATACTGTGTGGTTTTATTGACAAAACATATTATGAAAAAGAAAGGAAATTTAAGAAAATCATAATTTAGTGAATGAAAACCTATAATGAAGAGCAATGAAATGCAAAATAATACAAACTTGTTTGGGAAATGGATAGTCAGGAAGACGGAAATTTCAAATAATAAAAAAAAAGGATAAATAGAAGTTATTCTTCAAATAATTACAAAAAGAATAAATAGAAGTTACTCTTCAAATAATAAAAAAAAAAAATTAAAGTTACTCTACCGACAAGATTATAAGAAAACTTCAAAAGACATAATAAATGGTAATGACTGATTTTCTATTTTAACAAAAAAGGATCATCAAATGTGTAATACTGTATATGCAAAATTTAAAGATATAAGTCATAACAAATATGACCATAAATAAATTCTTGAAAGTAATAATATAAATTGAAAAAATTGTTTTAATACAGTAATAAGTCAAAGGATTATGAAATACAACCAGTTTATCATTATAATATAAAAAGTGCTCCGATCAAGGGACGAAGTATGGAATGCTGGACGTGTCCAAATAGTTGAGTCAACCCAGTCACCATGCTAGTCCATGCCCACACACGCAAGAGACTGCTGGGGCATACTGCCAATCACGGCAGGACTGGCCTGTCCAGTCAAACATGCTGACAGAATGAGAGGATAGGCTAGTCGCACTGGGTTTGTCCTGTTTACCCCCCATACACGTTAAGGAATGGCACGTTTGTGCCAATCGTGGTCAAATCAGTATGCCAATCCTCTACGTGTATGGCTCTCTTAACAATGAAAATTACATGATGTATATTACTTTTACATCAATTTCATTGTCATAATAAATTTGCTTTACGATAAACAAGGAAAAATGGTGACAACTCATGATCAATGACAGGCCTAATAAAAGTTTCAAAACATCCAAATCTCTGAAATATTTGAGCAATTGCCATCTCCACCACCATTAGTCTACATCTTTAACCCTTTTACCCCCAGGCTATTTGGAAATTTCCAACCCTTAACCCCCATGAGGTTATTTTTTTTCAAGCACATTTTGCAGTATACAGTATTTTTTTTTAAATTGCTCTACCAGCCTTAATTTTTGTCATAGAGAGGTCAGGTTGGTCTCATTCTCTTGGAAAATGCCTGAAGTTTCTCAAAAAATTATCAAAAATATGCAAAAAAAAATTTAAATAGCATTTTTTTGCAAGGACGTACCGGTACGTCCATGGGGGTAAAGGGATGAGTTTTGTGAAACGTACCAGTACGTCCTTTTGGGGGTAAAAGGGTTATGCAGTTTCTTCAAATGGATAATTTATGATTTATGTAATTAAAATCCATTCAAACCAGTTACATGAACCCATTTCAGTACTGTAATAGTTGAAAATATATAAATACTGTACTTTAGTTACAAACTGTTACTCATTCTTATAAGAAATTTCAACGACCATAAAATTTCAAACCGCTTTCCAGTAGGATGTGTACTCAAAGGAAGGTTTGGTAAGGTTAAGTTGAAGAAGTTGGACAGTTAAATGGCAAGTAATATGAGAGAACAACTAAAATTCAAGTAAAAGACAAACAGCAAAGCAGTTGAAGGATAAAAAAGGCATAGAAATTAACCTTAAAATCGTACCATCTATCACATTCTGTGCAATGTACAGTCTACGATCTAAATCAGTTTCTATTGAAGCATCCATTTATAACAGTTCTGTAATACTAATACAGTAGTAAGTTAAGGTTGTCACTAAGATCTTTTTCCTTCAAATAAATGCTTATCAAGAACCTAAAACTAATTCATCAAAAGTACAGGGAAACACATCCTACAATAGTGCATATACATTCACAAAACTACATGAAAAAGATCATCAACAAAACACCTGACCCTATTCTAAACTTGAGCCCTTTATTTTGTTAATAAAGTAATCTTAAATTTTATTATAGTTTTAATTTGAAAGACAAATTAATGCCCCTTAACTCCCATGCGACTGGTCCAAAGGATTTTTCTCAAGTGAAAAGGGAAAACAGGAACAAGTCAAAGTTGAAGTTTCAGATATATGTTAAATAAGGTACAGTACATGAAATGCAATGGAGGACAAAAAACACAACAATGAGCCTTTAGTGCTGATTTTGAAATTATTCTTTGCTATAGCGTACACTGCCAAAAGCACACCAATTATGCCACTCCATGCAGTACAACATAAATCACGTTAAAAAAAGAGAAGCCCAAATTATTGTACCCACCATTTCGACCTTCATAAAACCATTGGTATCCGCCAGGATGAATTTCCTCTTTTTCCATTTCGATGGCAGAAAGAAGAGTGGGGTGATCAAGGAAGTCTGCTGGTATCTCTTGTCGACACATGGCGCAACGTTTGCTCTGGTTAGCTACGCCCTGTTAGAGAAGACTTTGTTAATGTTACGAAAGGTATTGGTGTTAAACGTACTCTTTGCGTAAAATTACATACCGGTAAATATAAGAACTACTGTATATATACAGTACTGTGTACATGTAAAATGTAGACAAATACCATTATTAAATGGTTAAACTTCACATGAACATGAATTACGTATTTATCAAATGCAGCAATTATATGTTACTCGTATAACAGTAGTTAAGAGATGATCAAAATCACACCCTTTGAACTGAGCTGTGCATAACTGACATAACAACTATAAAGTACATGGCTTTTTTCGGGCATTGTTAGGTACTAAATTTACTTACCTTACAGTGACCTCTAATTTATGGGTAATTGAGGGTCCATTTCCTCTATGACTACTGTATCTATTTCAAGATTTAATGTAATGTTTTTATATAATAATTTTAATAAATCTTATTAATAACTAATTTTACTATTTTCTAATCGTTCATTTAAACCTTTCACATATAGGCAATTCACTTACGAAATCTTGTTAGTCAGGTAACTGATCTTTCACAAAATACCGGAGGAAATAAACACTATTTTCTATTCAAAAAAAGAAAAAAAAAAAAAAAAACTATATACTGTTTAAAGGTAAGATTCATGGAAATAATGAATGATGACATTACTACAGGTAACCTTCAATTCTTGCTTGGGGGGGGGGGGGGTTAAGTAACACAGCACCATGAAACTAACGAAAATGGCAAAATATTGGTGTCCTTAGGGTCACTTGACTGACCACCAACTAACCATTGCTCCCCTGCGGTTGAGTAACACAATAAATAACTCACTACATTGTTTTCACGTACTGTAATTCACTCACTGTACTGTACTGCATCATAGTTTCTATTATTGCAATTATACAGCACAGTTTTGTACTGTACCTCCTAATTTTACATCCTTCCATTAATAAACTCCTAAACCATCTACAGTATAGTGTCAATAAATAAACTACTGTACAGCATTTCTAAATTTCATTCGATTGACTTCAAAGTCAGTGATCCTTATAATTTAAACTTTTAATTATATTATATCAATTACTATATATAATTTAGCTAAGTTTAATTTTTACTTTAATATAAAATGTACCTCCCATGAGGTAATGAGTTGTATTAGTATATTTTTCTTACACCGTTTTGTATAATTTTACACTATATTTACGCCCTCAGTTCTTTTTGCCTTAGTTATGTTTCCATGTCACAGATTGTTTGATGTCCTAGTTAATGACTTTACTACAGTATACTGCATTAGCATAGGGAAGTGACTTCAGTACTGCATTTAGGCGAGGGCATAATAACGGATCTTGGTTGTAATCCGAGGACCCCCTGCATATTAAATTTCCAATTATTATCCCCTTAATTTCCTTCCTTTCATAATTTTTATCTAATTATTTAGTTTATTATACAGTAATATCTTGATGATTTAATTCCTTCCTGTATAATAAATTACAAGCACTCAGCCTTTCATTGTAGTTTAAATAACTACAATTGAAAGTAGTACAGTATATAACTTTTTATATTCCATTCTTTCTTCTTTTCCATTTCCTTTTCATTTCTATTTTTTACATACTTTTACTGTTAATTTCAGTGTACGCTTATTCCTTAAACCCTTATTCCATTTCTTATACTTAACTGTACCGCATTATCATTATTCCCTTTTATTCAATATTTCACGCTTACTACATAAAACTGAAACCATAAACTTAGATTCCTCAAAACATGGGTTTCGCTGTACAGCATATAAGTAAACAGTCTTCTACGATCTCAGCTATTTCTTGGAAGGTCTCTGATAAACAACTGAGCATAAAACTAAGAACATAATTTCTTTTCAAAGGCTTAAACAGTTGTATGGAAAAATTATTAACTTGAAAAGAAAACACTCACCTTTACACACAAAAAGCAGAAAATGTGCGAGCATGGCAAGCGAACAGGATGCACACATTTCTGAAGGCAAACGGCACATTCTAGCTCCTCTTCCTCTTCTATCTTTGGTTGTGATGGCTGTGTTTTCGTCGGCTCTGTCGTATCTAGGAAATCAAATATAAAAAACTTAGTGACAAAGATCTAGATAAAAACAGGAGTTGTAAGAACACAAAATAAATTATCGTGTGGGATAACATTTATAAACAAAAGTCATTGAATAGACATGTCAAACATATAATACTAATCAAAAACAACTACTGTCGTTCATATGACATAAAATATAATAGAAAGCAGACCTTAAAATTGGCGTGATTAACCAAGCTGACCTAGTTTGTTTCCTTGTTTCCTTGGAGAAAGGGTGATGATGAAAACTTTTAACCAAAAATAAAAGTGGATAACAAATCTATTACTTGGATCTTTTATCAAAAGTCAAACCAAGAGACACGAAGGTTGAATCTAAACTTCTTCAAGTAAGGAAGCTAACTTCCAAAGATGAAAACCATACCTTGCTAGCACCTAAAGCTATAAGGATTCAGAAATTTTTTTTTTTCATCAACTACTGTAGTTACAGGAGTCTTACAAAATCTTGGCAGCCATGGGGCTAGATCTGAAATGTTTTCCAATAGAGAAGCTCCCTCCAAAATATGAAACTAATACTTACCAAACATCAAAAGTTATTATAAATGAGAGAATTACTAAAAAGCTAAAGCTTTCTATGTCAAATTTTAACCAAGATGCAAAAAACAAAACATGGATGGAAGAGATTTGATATAAGAATTATGATAAAAATGTTAACCCCATATTTGATAGCTGCAACTCAAAATCTTCATGAACTGCTATCTCTCACTGATTCTAGAGTACCACAGACTAGAGAACAATAATTTGATTTTGGAGTGTCCCCCTACAAGTCTCTTCTACCCTTGCCAACTGGAAAGTAGCTACTGAACAATTACTGTGCAGTAGTTAACCTCTTGAGCGAAGAATTGTTTGATAAGCTTAATATTGTCAGGTGCATATGGAAAGAGGAAAATATATACAGAATAGGCCAGACTATTCGGTGAATGTGTAGGTAATGGAAAATGAGCTGTAACCAGAGAGGGATCTAATGTAGTAATATCTGGCCAGTCAAAAGACCCAATAACTCTCAGGCGGTAGTATATCAACGGGTAACTGGTGTCTTGGTCAACCTACTAATTGTATCACTTCTCTTTGATTTTTGGTGCCATAAGAAGAGAAGATCCACACTTCTTTTATGACCCTGAAGTCTAATAAGACCAAGCACTCTACGTTATGTCATAAGGTATATCTGTCTTTTATTCTATTATATACCGCAGCCTAGGTCAGGTTAGGTGGGCGAGTCCAAGGGAAGGGACACTCCCACCAAATGACAGGACTATACACTTTAGGAAAAGACTTCTTAATGCATAAAAAAGGAATTTTAACGTAAAGAAAACATTTTTTTGGGTGAGATAGCCATGTCGTCCTGATGGAAATTCCCTCCAGTAACTTTCTACTTTCTAAGTAGAGTTATTATACTTTTGTGAACATTTGCTCATATTGGTAATACATATGGGGTCAGGGAAAAAATAAGAATTTATACCAACACAAATGGCATGAAATGCAATAAACAAAAGATAACCAATTGGAAAATATATACACTGCTCCTGATCTTAGTGAGAAATATGGGAAATATCTCCCCTATTTGATAGATTAAGATTAAACTTCACTCTTTATATGACCGACCCCATTGACCCCTGTCCACCGTTAAACGGAAATTACATTACAATATTATCAACCATAATTTTAATATGAAACCAATGTAATATAGACGATGAAGAAAGTTAATGGGAGGAAGAGCCTAACCTTGACATAAAAAAAAACAAAGAAATATTAAGGAAGGTTCGGGTTAGAGTAAACATTATGATCATCTACCTTCGTTCTCTTCTGTCTTCTCCTTCAGGATCTCTGCAGTCGACTCTTCTTTATTTGAAGCCTCGGCCATGTCTGAAGTCACAACGTTTTCCCGTTTTAGTCGTACGACAACATCAGCTTTTGGATAAAATTTAGGAAAAAAAATCAATTGCTCATTGCTAAGACTTGATCCCTTTCTTTTGTTTATTTGTCTCTACTCTCTTGTTGGGACTTGACCAATGGCGTCTTCTATTGAATAATGTTTTATTTTTAGCTGCGCAATTTAATCATCTCTTTGTACCTCCTTTTCTTTTAGAATAGTAATACATTTTAAACATTTTATGATGACTAAATAAGATGGAATTCTCGCTCATTAGTACGGGGATTGATATTTCCCAGAAATATCTATAGAACTTTGGATTAACCCAGATGTAAGATGAAAATAAATCTGCGCTATCTTCAAATTCATTCAACCACCAAAACAACATTTGTAAAAGGAGTCTGTTTATGTTTACCAATATAATCACAGTACTTTCATTTTTAACCAATCGTAGTCATAACACTATTGATTATTATTATTATTACTGGCCAAGCAACAACCCTAATTGGAAAAGCAAGATGCTATAAGCCCAAGGGCTCCAACAGGGAAAAATAGCCCAGTGAGGAAAGGAAATAAGGAAATAAATAAATGATGAGAATAAATTAATTTAATATTATTATTATTATTATTATTATTATTAATTGCCAAGCTACAACCATAGTTGGAAAAGTACAATGCTATAAGCCCAGGAGTTCCAACAGGGAAAATAGCCCAGTGAGGAAATGAAACAAGGAAAAGTTAAATATTTAAGAAGAGTAACATTTAAGTAAATATCTCCTATATAAACTAAAAACACTAACAAAACAAGAGGAAGAAAAATAGATAGAATAGTGTGCCCGAGTGTACCTTCAAGCAAGAGAATTCTAACCCAAGGCAGTGGAAGACCATAGTACAGAGGCTATGGCACTACCCAAGACTAGAGAACAATAGTTTGATTTTGGAGTGTCCTTCTCCTGGAAGAGGTGCTTACAATAGCTAAAGAGTCCCTTCTACCCCTACCAAGAGGAAAGTGGCCACTGAACAATTACAGTGCAGTAACCCCTTGGGTGAAGAATATTTTTTAGTAATCTTAGTGTTGTCAGGCGTATGAGGACAGAAGAGAATATGTAATGAATATGCAATCGTGTGTGTGTGTGTGTGTGTGTGTGTGTGTGTGTGTGTGTGTGTGTGTGTGTGTGTGTGTAGGCAAACGGGAAAATGAACTGTAACCAGAGAGAAGGATCCAATGTAGTACTGTCTGACCAGTCAAAATACCCCACAACTCTAAGAGAATCTTTTAATGTAGAGTACGAAATTATATCAAAACGCACAATTTAGCTTAACATACAGGGTAGTAGGTAGCATCGTAGATAATAAAGAATAATATTCCGATGAAGCCTATTGAATATCGAGAATCTAGATAATATCATAAGGTTATGGAAGAACATCTAGGGATTGTTGAAGAATATACGTACTTAGGACAGACAGTAAAGGTTTCCCCAGGGCATAGACCCATAGATATATCTATATCTATCTATCTATCTATCTATATATATATATATATATATATATATATATATATATATATATATATATATATATATATATATATATATATATATATATATATATACATATATATATATATATAAAGCTTGGGATGGAGAGCTTTCGGTAAACAAAATTAGACAATGAAATGTAAATTGCTACTTTCTCAAAAAAGAAAATTATTTAATTAGATGGCCTTACTTGTGCATCAGAAACTTGTAGCCTTAATAAAGCCTTATAATATAAGCTAGTTACATCTCAAATATCTATGGAAAGAATAATGATGGTAATAACACTAAGAGACAGAAAAGAGCCAATTAACGTGAAGGCACGAGAGCAAACCAATGTATAGAGGGTATTATTCTAACATCCACGAAAAAGAAATAGAATAGATGGACAAGAAGAATAACGGAATGGGTCTAGAGATTATAAAAGAATCAAGGAAGGAAGAAAATACGATGGATTGACGAGCTAAGAAAATTTATGGGCATAGAAAGATAATTTTAAGGAATGCCATTTGTCCTATTATTATCATTATTACAAGCTACGCCACAACCCTAGTTGGAAAAGCAGAAGGCTATAAGCCAAAGGGCTCCAACAGGGAAAAAATAGCCCAGGAGGAAAGGAAACAAGAGAAATTATGTACAATTGATAATGAAATATTTTAAGAACAGTAACATTAAATAAGACCTATCTTATATAAACCATAAAAAACAAGGGCAAGAGAAATAAGATAAAATAGTGTACCCCCAAGTAAGAGAACTCTATCACAAGACTGAAAGACCATGGTACAGAGGCTATGGCACTACCCAATTACAACAAAATGAACATTAATGTTAATATCCCATCTCGTAAATCGATCTTTTGAAAGAATGCGCTGGATTAGCATAACGTATAACTAAGTTAAGTAAACGTGTACATCGCGCAAGCAGTCTGAGCAACGTTTGTTTAGTGTTATTGATACGTATCGTTAACTGTAGTTGAAAATTAGAAACTATTCCATTATTATAGGCCACATAGAGAAAGAATAAAACTTAAATTAATTTAATAGTGAGTTTCAATGCAAATTATCAAGAAAATATTGTATATTATATATACATCTATTTACTTTTCTGAAATAACCGCACCCGTTTGTCATCGTTTTCTACTTCTGCCATCAAAACAATCTTAACAAACAAGCGAGGTCAGGATATTTTGATAAAACTGTTTATGTGCCTAGGGAAAATAATGGTAACGAAACCAAATTTTCAAGAACTGAAATATTCTCGAACATCTGGTGGCACTGAAAAAGGAAATATCAACTTGAGAGGTAATCATAGTTACTTTTTTACTTTTAAATAAGTTTGGTTCTTCCGATGCCTAGGCTACTGGTAGCAGACTTAAGTCCGAATAAAAACCACCTTTATTATTATTATAAATCACCTAGGTACATATATGATACTTTAATTTATAGCCAAATACATGAACCATATATTTTTCCTACTCGCTATATTTTATGCGTTTATGACCATGATTATTTGGGCAAACCACCGGTTCATGAGTTTTTTTAACACCCTTATATAAAGACAATTATTGGGGACCCCAATGGGAAACCGGGATTTTATTGGGTGTGGAAATGTCATAAACGAGTGATTTACAGCAATACTAATGGTGAGAATTATAAAATAAGCACAAGCTAACCAGTTTGGAAAATATATGGATCATGTAAGTGGCTGAAAATAGGCCAAACATCATTATTCAACACTTGAGATTTGTAAAAGGGTACAGAACCAAACAACCCAAACTAATCTAACCTAGTAGTTCCCAGGTCACAACTCCTAGCCTGGGGCAAGCCCCCAGACCCAGACCCCCTTCCCAGGTCACAACCCCTAGCCGGGGCAAACCCCCGGACCCCCTTCCCAGGTCACAAACCAAAACAAAATCAAAATTCACTAATAAATTTGGTATTATTGTACTGTACTAAAGGGCAATATAACCTAGGAAAAAACTATTTTTTTCTGTAGAAAAAATTCCGCTCTTCGAAAATGACACTTGTTCCCGTCGCAAATGAATAGTTTCAGAAATATATATATATATATATATATATATATATATATATATATATGTATATATATATATACAGTGAACCCTCGTTTATCGCGGTAGATAGGTTCCAGTCGCGGCCGCGATAGGTGAAAATCCGCGAAGTAGTGACACCATATTTACCTATTTATTCAACATGTATATTCAGACTTTTAAAACCTTCCCTTGTACGTAGTACTGTTAACAAACTACCCTTTAATGTACAGAACACTTAATGCATGTACTACAGTACCCTAAACTAAAACAGGCACAAATATTAAAGGTGATTTTGTATCATGCATTTCCTAAACATGCTAAAAAGCACGATAAAAAATGGCAACCAATGTTTTGTTTACATTTATCTCTGATCATAATGTAGAAACAAACTGGAGGTAGAGCTTTGCTTATTACCCAGACATATTTCCCATACTTTTCCCTTAGAACTACATCACATCTTCCTACTTTAGATATATATATATATATATATATATATATATATATATATATATATATATATATATATATATATATGTGTGTGTGTGTGTGTGTATATATATATATATATATATGTATATATATATATATATATATATATATATATATATATATATATATATATATATATATATATATATATATATATATATATTACTGTATATATATGGGTTATGGAAAAAATCCGCGAAGTGGTGAATCCGCGATGGTCGAACCGCGAAGTAGCGAGGGTTCACTGTATATATATATATATATATATATATATATATATATATATATATATATATATATATATATATATATATATATATATATATCTATATCCTACGATAATGGGGACCCCCAGTGGGAACTCAGGGTTTTGGGTGTGGAAAACATACTGGGGAAACGGTATATAATGGTAAAACAAGCCTTTTCTTCTCTATACATTACCTTCTTGGATTTATAATAAACGGAGGACAAGACAAAACAGTATAATTGGATAAACTTTGGAGGCGCCGTTGCAAAGGCTATGTCTCGTGAAAAAATACGGTAATATTGAGCTGCGGCAACGTTAGCGTAAGATGCTAACATTAGCAGTGTTTTTCATTTTTTTTTTGTCATTCTACTTGTCAGTTGTAGTCGCTCTCGTTCGTTTGTTTTTACACAGCAGGTTTCGACCTTCTGCGCTAAAACCCGCGCATAGGCTCCTCCTCCACCAATAGGATTTCTTCTTCTCTAGCCGTGAAATATGTTAGTTTTAGTATTTTGTTAGCGTGCGCAGCTCAACATTACCGCTTGCCAGTGCGTACGGGCTTGATGTTTTATTTTCCTGCGAGCGCAAGCGAGCCAGTGGTGGGACAAGAACCATTATATAAAGTGTTGCTAATTTTATGAACTTCTAGGTTAGGTTAGGTGGGTTTGTTAGGTTTTGTACCTTTTTATATATTCTGTAAAGGGTATATGGAAAAACGCTTTAAAATACACATGCTATTATCGTAGCATTGCTAACGTTAGCAATGACATCGTAACGTTGATAACGCTGTATAACATTGGTAACTTTGCTAACGCTAGCGTTCACAGTACATACGTGAGTGAAGTGACACGGAATTTGAACAAGTCATTATATTTAAACATTTTAACAGAATATATATAACAAAAAACATTATATTTAACAATTTTAACAGAAAATATATGTTTTCCTTTAGAAAATAACGTGATTTAACTGGTTTTCACCTTCATTTCATCCATAATAACAGCAACCAGTTCGGCTAATTAAAGTTAGTCGAATTGGTTGTTCTGTTTGTTTGCATTTGAAATGAAGGTCAAATTTGGTCAAAATAGGTCATTTACTGCAGGAAAACATTTATTTTCTGTTCGAAATGAGAATCTGTAATACAGTAAAACTTTACCATAAATTCTTCCTTTAAGTTTGGGAGGTTGAAGGCTGAGAGTCTTCCGTTGACAAAGGAAGAACTGTCACTGACCCTGTTGTAGACATAGACATATATGTAGATGGGTGGGGGTACAGTTTGGCAGCTTCAAGCAGGAAAAAATGTAGGCCCTCGGACCTCTTGTGCTGGAAAAATAAGCACACTTTAGTTTGCTAATCATTGAGAAACGAAACTGAACATTAAAATACGTTTTTTCCGTTACTGGAATACAAACCACACTATTTAATAGGGGTATTACTTTCGGCGTAGCTAAAATGACGGGCCATTAATTTTTAATGAGGGTTTACTACCCACACCGCTAGTTAAGGGGGGTAAGGGAGGGTAGCTTGCTACTCCCTCCCCCCCCCCCTCTCACACACCTGTGCTTGAGCTCACTTTGCTCTTGGCTCGGATGGTAGTCGGACGTGTCCGCTTTCATCCTCGCCGTCATTTGGCAGCCATTTAATGCTTTTTTGCTTTTTCTTTTCTAGTTTTGTGTGTGAAGTTGGCCTCTGCGAATATGCGCACCTGCCCTGGGTTTCCCGACCGCCCCTGTGGAACATTCATGTCGGCGGTCGAGACCGATCCTCACGCCCTTTGCCCTTCCTGTAGGGGCCAACGGTGTGATAGCAATAACAGGTGTAGTGAGAGTAGGGAGTGGTCTACCTTCCAGTGGGAGAGGTTTTCGCGACGACTGAAGAAGTCCAAACGGGATATTTCTCCTTTGAAGGTTTCTTTGAAAGGAGAAAAACCCAAGGCCTCTTCTTCCGTTGCCCAAACCTCCTCTGAAGCTCCCACTCGATCGGTCTCTTTCGAGAGACCTTCTACTGGTAGCGTAGACCGATGTACTGTTTACCAAACACGGGGCTCGAGAGATGACGTTGCTTCCCCTAGCGAAGCAGCTCCACCTCTCCCCCCGGGGGAGGATATGTCACTAATCCCCCTTTTTCAACTTTGGTCCTCCTTGGGGATTGAGGGTTCGCCCTCCAAGAAGGTTTTACTTGACTACATCCGATTGGGTGCAGCTGTCAAGCAACCACCATCACCGACAGAGGTTGATCCTCTGTCTCTTGTCGACATTGTGGTGTCAGAGGTATCCAATGCGGTATCACCCATCACCTCTGCCTCTTCAAACCCTATGGTAGCTGACGGCTTAGTTTCTCCCGTTCCTGTTCAACCAACGAGGGAGAAACTAAGTCCAACAGTCTCTCCTGCTAGTGTTTCTTCCCCTCGGGGGAGTTCACTTACAGAGACTCCTCTTCGGAGGACTGCAGAAGGTCAGCTCGCTGACACTAAGGCCCCCAGAGGGCGCATTCGTCGGAAGGCTCGCCTTCCTCTTCGCCAGAGAGGCCTTCCTTCACTTGCGGTGAGGAGGCGCCTCTTCGGTTCAACATCTTCGGTGCAGTCCTCCGCAGAGGAGCCTCAACATCGATCACCGATCACTGTTCCTTCATTGGTCCTGGACCTTTCTGCAGATCATTCGCGATCTCCTTCGGTGGAAGGTTGTCCTTTTAAAGGACACGTCGACCTTCCACCCGACAGACCTGCCGACCTGCCGTCACCGTTCTTATATAAACCTAATAAGGTTTCATCTGAGCACGCTAAGGCGCGCCAACCAGATACGCGCTATGCGCCAACGAAACCTGACGAACACGCTATAGTAGCTCGTCAGGCCCCGTCAACAAACCCTAACACAGGGCATCAAGGGCGTATGCGCCAACACGCACATCCGTCCCAACAGGAGCCCATCTCTTCTACGCGCCATGCACACACTCATACACATATGCGCCCACTTTCTCCTGCGCGCCAGGCCTTGCCTGAGCCTAAGCATACACGCCCATGCCCAGCTGCGTGCAAACCCTCACCTGCGCGCAAACCCTCACCTGCGCGCCATTAACCTCCCGCGTGCCAGCGCTCTCCCACGCTCCAGCGCTCTCCCACGCTCCAGTGCTCTCCCACGCTCCAGCGCTCTCCCACGCGCCAGCGCTTTCCTACTTGCCAGTGATCTCCTGCGCGCTTGCGCTCTCCCGCGCCTCAGCGCTCACGCCCAGCAGTTATTTCTCCTGCGCACCCATGATCTACTGATCTGGGTGCTACTGGGAAGTCAGCTAGAGTGACTTCTCCCACGTTCCAGCTCTTGCCATCACGTTTGTGCTCTCCATCGCCCGCACTCGCCCCCACATTCTGGCTCGCGCCCATGCGCTAGGGGTCTTTCTCCTGCGCACGGGCGCGCGGCCTACGACTGGTACAGGCAAATGCAAACTCTCCCGTGCACTCAACGCCTTGATCCTGCGAGTCCGCGTGAATACTCTCCTGCGCTTGCGCCAACAGTCTCCCGCACGCGCTCCTGTGCTCCCACAGTCTTCCGCGCGCCCACTCGCACGCCCGCAGTCTCCCGCGCGCCCGCGCGCATCAGCAGTTTCCTGTGCGCGACTCCTGGTATTCTCCCTCACGCGAGCACCATTACTCTCCCTCGCACGATCGTCAATATCCTCCCGCACGCATTGTGCGAGAAGGGAAACATCTAGAGGGGTCCAGGATCCTAAATCCTTTTCAGGCGAACCCACCAATGATGAGAACTCCTCCCAGGGATCCTTCAATTCCTGTCCCTTCAAGGGGTATGTCTGACAGCCCTTCTGTCAGCTAACAGCCCTGGTTCGGTGCACTGATCAGAGCCGTAACGCAGGCGTTCAAGCCTGTCTTCTCTGAATTGGGGCATAGATCCTTGGCTGCTTCTACCCCTTTGAAGGGAAAGGACACAGTCTTGGACTGTGTCTTTGGTACTCAGAAACCCTCCAAGACCAGTGCAGCACTGCCCTGGTCTCGGGGTTAAGAGTACGATGGACAAG
This sequence comes from Palaemon carinicauda, assembly GCF_036898095.1. Classification (NCBI taxonomy): domain Eukaryota; kingdom Metazoa; phylum Arthropoda; class Malacostraca; order Decapoda; family Palaemonidae; genus Palaemon; species Palaemon carinicauda. The sequence goes on from NC_090759.1 coordinate 66,293,293, forward strand.
ATCTCTCTACAGCTCTCCGAGATGTCCTCCTACAACCGTTCCAGTGTCACCAACAAGCTCCTTCCATTTCCTCACATACAGCAGAGGAGGTACTTTGAGATCCTTAAGGAACCTTGTTTAGCTCTTCCTTTTCACCACTCGCTGGAAGAGCTTACCAGGGGAGTCCCTCTTGAGAGATTCTCCAACTGGCAGGTCTCATTCTCGGCAACCGAGATCCTTAACCAGGAGAAAGTTACGAAGTATGCTATGCAAGCCACTTGTGGCTCGACATCTGGTTGGGGACCTTAGGTATCCTGATACGTTCTGAGGATTTCTCCAAAGAACGTAGCAGGAAAACTATGGAGACTTTTCTTCTCTCAGGTACTCGCACGATCGATTTTCTGGCCCACCAAGTCTCGAACTTGTGGGCAAATACCATTCTGAAACGTCGGGATGCAGTAGCTGAGAGATTCCATCAGAAGGTCCCTAGCACCGAGATCAATAGGCTCAGACATTCTTCTCTAGAGGGATCCATCTTGTTTGAGCCTAAGGATGTGGAACATACCACTGAGAGGTGGAGGAAGTCTCATCAAGACTCCCTCCTTCATAGGGCTTTAACACCTAAGCCCTATAAGCCTCCAGCACCACAGCAGTCCCGTCCAATCAAGACTGCTAAAACGACGACAGCAGCGAAGACCGTAGTGTCTAATCCCTTTCCTGTCAAAGGAAGGAAAGACAAAAAGTGCTCCAGGGGAGGCAAGAATCCTAGAGGGAGCAGCCATGGCCACAAACGCTAGGATAGGCAGTCCCCCTGCATGTCCACCAGTGGGGGGATGCCTACAAAGTTGCTCTAACAGGTGGAAGCAACTCGGGGCCGATTCCTGGACAATCTCCCTGATCAGTCTAGGATATTGCATCCCGTTCATAACATCTCTACCTCCCCTAACGACAAATCCAGTGTCATTGAGCTCCCTTGCCATGGGATCGGCAAGTGGGCAAGCTCTTCGGGCAGAAGTCCAGACCCTGTTTAAGAAGGGCGGTCTCCAAGAGGTCCTCGACGAATCTCCAGGCTTCTTCAGTCGACTCTTTCTTGTAAAGAAGGCGTCTGGAGGCTGGAGACCAGTCATCGACCTCTCAGCTCTGAACAAGTTTGTCAAACAAACTTTGTTCAGCATGGAGACGGCAGACACGGTCAGACTAGCAGTAAGACCGCAAGACTTCATGTATACACTGGACCTAAAGGACGTATACTTCCAGATCCCAGTCCATCCATCTTCAAGGAAGTACAGTACTTAAGATTCACCCTAGACAACAGAAAGTACCAGTTCCAGGTGCTGTGCTTCGGTCTCTCCACAGCACCACAAGTTTTCACCTGAGTGTTCACCCTAATATCATCTTGGGCACACAGGATTGGCATCTGTCTCCTCTGTTATCTGGACGACTGGTTAATCTTAGCAGACTTGGTGTCATCCCTTCTTCAACTCCGAGACAAACGTCTGAGACTTTGCCAAGATCTGGGGAGTATGGTAAATCTCGAGAAGTCCTCACTGCTTCCCACTCAAAGACTGGTATACCTAGGCATGATTATGGACACCAATCTCCACAAAGCCTTCCCCTCAGACGACAGGATAGCAAGGCTGAGGAAGGTCGCAAGACCTTTTCTCATACAAGAAGAACTTCCAGCCCAATTGTGGTTACGTCTCCTCGTCATCTTTCATCGCTGGCCCGTCTAGTTCCCAATGGTTGCCTCAGGATGAGATCCCTCCAGTGGCGACTCAAGTCCCGGTGGAATCAAGGGTACGATTCCCCGGACATCCAGATCCCCATGGGACCTGCGGAACTGACGGATCTCCAATGGTGGGTGGCGGATGAGAACCTACGAAAAGGAGTGGATCTTCTCGTCCTCCCCCCGGATTTGATGCTGTTTTCGGACGCTTCAAAAACAGGGTGGTGGCCCCACATGCTGCACCACATGACCTCAGGTCTCTGGTCAGAGTCAGAAAAGTACCTCCATATAAATCTCCTAGAGATGAAGGCCGTCTTTCTGGCCCTTCAACAGTTCCAACAGTACTTGGCAAGTCACTCTGTGGTGGTGATGAGCGACAACACCACAGTAGTGGCCTACATCAACAAACAAGGAGGTACTTTTTCGCAGCAATTATCCCATCTAGCAGTAGAGATACTGAGATGGGCCGAAGTCCACTCGATACCACTATCGGCACGCTTCATTCTGGGCAAAAGGAATATGTTGCCGACAATCTGAGCAGAGCTTCTCAGATAGTGAGTACCGAGTGGTCTTTGGATCATCTAGTAGCCAACAAAGTCCTGACTTTACTGGGGTTCTCCGACTGTGTAACTTTTTGCAACGGCCCTGAACTTCAGGCTCCCACTGTACTGTTCCTCAGTCCCAGACCCCAAGGTTCTCTGGCAAGATGCTTGCCAACAGCGGTCGGACAACATCGACGTTTACTCCTTTCCCCTCTTCTGTCTGATGAGGAGGGTACTCAACAAAACCAGAACATCGGTCAATCTTTCAATGACCCTTATAGCTCCGCTATGGCATCATGCCGAATTGCTGCAACTCTTAACGGAGCTAGCAAGAAAACTCCCTCCACGACACAATCTACTCAAACAACCACATCCAACATCTTCCACAAAGCCGTAGGTTCACTATGACTTCACACCTGGAGACTATCCAGCATCTCCTCTCTGAGAGAGGATTTTCACAACAAATTGCTGTCAGGATGTCTGGACACCTGCGAAAGTCTTCGGCAGCAGTCTCCCAGGCAAAGTGGAAAGTCGTCTGTGGTTGGTTTTGTGGAAGGGGTATCTCTCCACTCGATGCCACTATTCCAACAATAGTGGAGTTCCTCGTGTATTTGCGGGAAGAAATGCGCCTTTCAGTCTCGGCAGTGAAAGGCTATCGCTCAGCCTTAAGTCTAGCCTTCAGACTGAAAGGAATGGACATTTCTTCATCGCTAGAACTTTCCCTACTCATACATAGTTATGAACTTACCTGCCCTCAGTCGGAAGTGAGACCTCCCCCATGGAACGTGGTTCGAGTTCTCAGGTCTCTTAAGAAACCTCCCTATGAACCATTACGCCAGGCATCAGATCGCCACCTAACCTGGAAGACAGTATTCCTGCTAGCTTTGGCCTCGGTCAAGCGAGTCAGTGAACTTCATGGTCTCTCGTATGACATCGCCCATTCAAGGGGATGGGGGGAGGTAACGTTCAGCTTCATCCCTGAGTTTATTGCTAAGACTCAGAATCCTGGAGTGGCGGATCCTCGATTTGACTCCTTCCGGATTTCTAGTCTCCGTACTGTAACAGATGACCCAGACCATCTCCTACTATGCCCAGTAAGGAGCTTGAGGCTGTACCTCAAAAGAACAGCTGCAGCCCGTCCTCATGTGCCAGCTCTATTCGTCAGCACAGGCAGGACTAAGAGGAGGGTCACCAAGAACACCATCTCTGCATGGATTCGTAGGGTCATTGACCTGGCCTTGAATCTAGACCCTCCTCCATCACGTCGCCCTAGAGCACATGATGTCAGGGGCATAGCTACGTCCCTGGCCTTCAAAAGAAATTTTCCAGTGACGCAGGTTCTTCAAGCGGGGGTGTGGAAACGTCAAATAACATTCATATCCCACTACCTGTAAGACGTGACCCACAGGAGACTCGATACGTTTGCTATCGGCCCTGTGGTGGCTGCACAACAGCTGGTTTAAAACCTCAAGCTCCATATTGGACAAGTAGCAGAAGGTTGAGGACATTGTTACCCAGTTTTAGTCTGCATGAATGAAAAGGATTGACTGGCCCTTATTCTTTTCTTCGTCATCCCCTCTCTTGGGGAAAGCAGCATCCTGGGTTCTCTGCATAGCTGACCTCAAACCACTGCAGGTAAACCATGCTCCCTTGTGTTCCTAGCATTAAGATTAATACTGTTACGTCCCCATACCCTAACGAGGTGGTATTGGGAGAGTCCTAGTCTACAAGTTTCCATCTAAAGAACTTCAGAACAACTTCCTAGGACGAGTCACACTTCTTCATACCTTCACACACAGCTTGCGTAGGCCACAGTCCTTGCATAGCAAGGTTCTAGCGAGGTCCAGGGACTCCTTATTTCTTGGGTGCTTACACACTCAAATAATGAGCCCCAGGCAAAGCCAAAAGCCAGACTGGCTGGGACGTCCACCCTTCCTAATGGGTGAGTTACCCCTATTAAATACAGTAGCGTGGTTTGTATTCCAGTTACGGAACAAATGACAAATTCGTAGATAATTTGTATTTTTCCTAACTATACAAACTTTAGCTATTCAACCAAACTTGTCCGCCAGCCCTGTCCCCCTTGAAGTCCTACCTCCAAGCAAAGTGAGCTCAAGCACAGGTGTGTGAAGGGTGGGGTAGCAAGTTTCCCTCCCCTTCCCCCGCTTACTAGCAGTGTGGGTAGTAAACCCTCGTTAAAAATTAATGGCTCGTCATTTCAGCTACGCCAAAAGTAATACCCCTATTAAATAGCTAAGGTTTGTATAGTTAGGAAAAATACAAATTATCTACGAATTTGTCATATTATAATAATTTTTACCTGGCAGATGAAGACATAACGAGATAGATATTGAATGAAATATTCTTATTGCATTCTGCCACAGAGAATGTAACTCTTGATATCCCGCCAACGCCTTTTGATGTTTTGAGTATGTGCACCTGTCTTGGGATCCACAAAATTTTGTGAATGATTTACAGTGAGGTGCACATACCCCGAAGTGGCGAGATCTTTGTATCCTTTCCATGAATCACTGTGGATTACGCTCCCCGCCTTGATATAACGTTGCATATAGGGCACAAGGGTCTCGGCATTTCTTGGTTGGTCCACCAAAGGGACCACAAACTTTTTTTTTGCTCTCCCGCTCCATGTCACCGAACACCCACATACCTGACAAAGGCCTACCTCTTGTTATATTACGACCTCCCAAACTTGGATTCATCCACTTCGACGACAATGCCAGGCCTACCAATAGCCGACAAGTTCTGGCAGTAATTTTCTGTGACTTCCGAACAATAAGACCTCCAGTTAATCAAAGTTTGTAATGTCCAGCCAAGGTTATAGGTGACATTGCCGTGCAACAAAGACCTTTCAGGGAAATGATTCACGGACAGCAGTATTTCCCCGGCCACCTTTTTGCACCTCATAAAAATTTTATTTTGAGTATACTCCAGCTTCTCTAATAATCTATACTATGCAAAGGACGCTGGATTGTATTTATGCTGGAACAAATATGCTTTAGGGGTTGATGAAATACTACCACTAACATGGAAAGCGTACTGGAAATAAATAGCCATAATATAATGTATGGACCAGTATTCAATATAATTAAAGCAGCAATAAATGTTAAAAAATATAAAAAATTGAGTGAGCAAGAGACTTTTTGTATCACCAAGGTATGCAGCAACACGCTCATCACCTAAATGATTCCCACAGGTTCCAAGATGCACTCCTACAGTGTGTGCACCCAGAATGGAGTATAGTTGGGAAACTTATTTGAGAGGAATTCTTACACCTGTGAGAGCTAGAGCGGGCGCTTCCAACTGTATTCATTGACCTGCAGGGCTGTCCAGTTACCTTGCTGACTATGGAGGTGGGACCTTCGTCCTTGAACCCGTCATGATTCAAGATCATCCGAGTATGTTCTTCTGCCAACAGTTATTAATTGTCCCCGATTGAATTTGTCGACCTTATGCCCTCTCTCCATTCGCAATCAAAAAGTTCTTGGTAAGGAAGCCTTCACCCTCCTTTGGAATAGAATATATTCCATTCAGATCATGAGATCCCTAACACCTCAGGGGGTAGGAGGTTTTCAGCTAACCCCTTTCTCCTTTTCTCGGAGGGCTCAAGCCTCAGAGAAAGTAGGATCTTCAGTCAGGACCAAAAAACAGATCTCGCAGACCAGAAGGGATTCTTAAGCGTCCAGGGAGATCTGATTCTAAAAGGTGTACTGTGAGCAGCTCCTCTCGTCCTCGATCTTCTCAAAGGGGAGAGTAGCGTGAGGCATATTTGTTTCTTTATCCTGCCCCACAACGGTTGGGTCACTCTCTCCAAGGGAGAGATATCCTTACCTCTGGAACGTCTGTGTGGGCTTGAACGCACATGTTCGATTATCGCAAACGAGCGATATCAAGTGGGCTCTTGTGAAGGACCTGTTTTCCCAGATTCACAGAGTAGAGCTGATGAAGAAGCGGTCTGGAGCACAACTTCACATCATATACTCTTTAGTTGATGCTTTTGGAACAGGAAAACTGCTATATGACCATCTATTCATACCTTGAGTTCCACAAGTAGATATTCGAGGAACAGAACACCCTTCATGGAAGATTTACGATGACTTGTCAAAGGTGTTGTCTTTCTCTTTTGTATGGGTTGAAGCTCCATCATTAGAGAAATTCTAGAAATTAAGAATTACTTTATGCTCTTCTTGAGAACAAGAGTTCGCAAGTCTCGTGGCCTCCCCTCTTTCTCCACAACCTCCCTTAACTCCTCCATTGATCCAAGACAGAATTTGTCTTCCCTGGTGGCTCCTACATATTCCCATGCAAACAGGAGAAGGAATCAGACCTGCTGTAACCCCGAGGAGGACAATAAAACTTCCACAAAGGCATCTTGATAGTACCAGGAACTGGGATGAATAATAAGTGGAACAGGAGAGATTGCCAAAGATTGGAATCGCCCTCTGAAGGAGACCAAAAGATCCTGTTCGCCTGGCGTGATCCTCATACTTTTCTCATCCTCAAGCACATAGTCAGCCGGCTGACTTAATTCACAGTGCCTGTCAGAAGGAACAGAGCTACTGGCCTTCCTTTACTCCAATTGGACAATTAGTCCTGGAAGATCGATCGATAGGATTTGCTCCCCATGGGAGAGGCAGTGATGCCCAATCCTTCCTCGACGACAAAGAAAGAGACAGCGAGATGTCACACTACTTGACTTGCCCCTCAGCTGATCGCAATCACCTGTTAAAACAATATCAGCTCGTGATCGCAGATTATTTAGCGATTATGCGCTCTTAGAGGAGCTCCATCTCAGCAGCTCACGCTTCCATTAGTGTGATAACTAGATATGCTACTAGGTGTTAGCGTTCTCTTATGAGAGCACCATTACACTTATGTTATTGCAAGCCACAGCTGTATCTGCTCAGCTTGCGATTGATCGCAAAATTTTTTGCCACTCCCGATTGATCGTACACCCTCTCACCTACTTGGTAGAGTGCTCTCCAAGGGGAGCACCTCCACTAACACTTCCTTTTTAAAATTTTGGACTTACCAGGTCGGGTGCCATCATAGAGCAGTCACATACTGGTGCTCTCATATATATTTATACACAACCGCCCTATTTAAAGGTTTAAAGGCCGCTCCTAAATGGCAGAGGCAAGGGGCAGTGACATTGCCCTAGCAAGCAGGACTATCCCTTAGAGACTGACCATACCATATATGCTCAGCACCAAAGCCCCTCTCTCCACCCAAACTAGGACCAGGGAGGGCCTGGTAATGGGTGCTGATGACTCAGCAGATAGACCTATAGGCTCTCCAAAACCTCCCATCCCTAGCTTACAAGGATGGTAAAATTGCAGACAATAAAGGAACTACAGTAACAAGTTTGAGCTGGACTCGAACCCCAGTCCGGCGATCACCAGTCAAGGACGTTTCCAATAGGCCACTATAACCCTACTGTATTTATACTCAACCTCCTTCTCTCATAGACTTGCATGCTTAAGGTTTTTTTGGCAATCTCCCAGTTACTCCCGGATATACTTGGAACAGAGAAGAAGGATTGTTGCTAAACACAGGGGAAGTGATGGTTGCCCAGGCTCCGGTAAGTCGATGCTATTGTTGAGAAGACGTCTGGAATCTGGAGGCCAGTCATAGACCTCTTAACTCTGAACTATTGTTCTGCAAACCTCATTCAGGAGGAAGACTCCAAGCACAGTCAGGCAAGTGATCAAGCCATTAGGCTTCATGATGAAGAGCGACTTGAAGGGGCATATTTCCAGATTCCAAGCTAGCTTGCTGCCAGGAAGTACTGCCATGTGTCATAAGTGATCAGAGCGTACGAAGGCAAAGTTCTTTGTTTTGTTCACTCAACAGCTCTGCAAGTTTCAACAGAGTAATGATCTTCAGTCCATACCAAAAAGTACCAAAAAGCAAGGCTCCCCCCATTTTAGAAAAGGATTCTTTAGTATCCTGGGTTTTGAATACTCAGGATCCTAGAAGGGTTACTGTGATCAGCCTGTCTTGTTCTCAATCCCCTCTAAGGAGAAAGGAGCGTGGAATGTATTTATCTTTCGACCACTCCTTAAACCGGCCGGGTACGGTGTCGTAAAGGCTAGACATTGCTTCCGACGTGGACGCTTTCGCTTCTGATGGTGCCCTTCCTCAGCCCTCCATATCTAAGCCCCATGACACCAAGGAGATCGAGTTAGTCCACATTTTTGCAGGTGTTACCTGCATGCGCCGAGTGAATGGTCTGAGAGAGGTCCCTTGCTCTCTTCCTAAGGGAAGGAAAGCAGCCATTGGCAGACTGCCATGCACCCTGGGGCACCTGACCGAGTCTTAAACTTTTGTGGTCAATTCTGGCCCTCGAAGCCCTAGACAGGGTCAATGAGCAAGTCTATTATTATTACAAGCTAAGCTACAACCCTAGTTGGAAAAGCAGGATGCTATAAGCCCAAGGCCTCCAACAGGGAAAAATAGCCCAGTGAGGAAAGAAAACGAGGAAATAAATAAACTACTAGAGAAGTATTGAACTATCAAAATAAAATATTTTAAGAATAGTTATAACATTGAATTAGATATTTTATATATAAACCATAAAAACTTAAAAAAAATAAGAGGAAGAGAAACAAGATAGAATAGTGTGCCCGAATGTACCCTCAAGCGAGAGAATACCCCAAGAAAGTGGAAGACCATGGTACAGAGGCTATGGCACTACCCAAGAATAGAGAACTGGTTTGATTTTGGAGTGTCCTCCTAGAGGAGCTGCTTACCATAGCTAAAGAGTCTCTTCCACCCCTACCAAGAGGAAAGTAGCTACGGAACAACTACCCTGTACAGCGCAGTAGTTAACCCCTTGGGCAAAGAAGAATTGTTTTATTATCTCAGTGTTGTCAGGTGTATGAGGACAGGAAAATGTGTAAGGAGTATGTCAGACTATTCAGTGTATGTGTAGGCAAAGGAAAAAAAGGAAAAATTAGCCATAACCAGATAGAAGGAGCCAATGTAGTATTGTCTGGCCAGTCAAAGGATCCAATACCTCTCTAGCTGTAGTATCTCAACGGGTGGCTGGTGCCCTGGCAAACCTACTACCTACTAGGATTCTCTAAGGGCAGGTAAATACTACAATTTGATTCCTCCAGCCTTTCCTCGTAGAAAGTGTTACCTTGCTCAGGAGGCTTCTCCCTCACCTTTACCTCTCAACCCCGCAATTTCCTTTGTGACTCCAAGCATGACAGCGGACCGTCTAGCAGAGACAGAGGCCATGAACTTAGAGAGCACAACGATGGGCACCCTTCAGGCCTCTTCATTGATCAACCACTGGTCCAGTACAGTGGGCTTTTTGGCTGACAATGAGGACTTAATGGACCCTGACAAACGGAAAGCGTATAAGAATGTTGTCTTGGCAGGAGCCAGAGCAGTCAAATTTTTTACCAATCACTCCGCCAACCAGTGGGCGAACTGGATCTTGAAGAGACATGATGCCGTGGCCTCCTGGTTTCTCAAACAGACTGGCTTGGGAAAGATCTTGAATCCCTGCAACGTGCAATGGGTCAGTAAACATAAGTGTCCTCTGTTCCTGGCAGAGGAAGTAAAGGCACTAGCTGATGAATTTAGGAAGGTGAGTTAGGACTTGCTTTTGCATGGAGTGGTGTCCTTTCGGCTACCACGGTCCTCTACTTGTAGCTGCTCAAAATCATCACTTTTTTTCAGACAGGCACACAAGACTGCCCCTATGAAGGACCCTCATCCCGCACCTTCCAACTTAAGGGCAGAAAGGTCAAGGGTACAACTGACGCGAGAGACAGAAACAAGGTCAGCAATTATGCTACGGGTGGCAGTCCTCTTACGAGGCCACCTGTGGGAGGATGCCTGCATCCCTGATGGATGAAGTGGCAGTATCATGGGACGGAAAAGTTGACTGTGGACATTTTTCTGTCCGGGTACCATCTCCCGTTCATCAACTCTCCTCCTCCTCTGATTCGACCACCAGTGACGTCATCATTCTACTGCCATGTATCTGCGAAGGACTTAGCCCTTCAGGCAGAAATGTAGGCCATGTTGGAGAAGGTTGCCCTTCAAAAGGTTGATGACGGCTCCCCAGGCTTCTTCAGTTGACTTTTTAATAGTCAACTCTTTCTTGTAGAGAAGGAATCTGAAGACTGGAGACCAATCCTAGACCTCTCAGCCCTGAACGAGTTTGTTCTACAAGCCTCGTTCAAGAGGGAGATTCCAAGCACAGTCTAGCAGGCGATCAGGCCATTAGACTTCATAATGATGATCGTCTTAAATGATGCATACTTCTAGATCCCATTCCAAGCCTACTCCAGAAAGTACCTTTTACTCGTCATAGCAAGCAGAGTGCACTAATTCAAAGTTCATTGCTTTGGTCTCTCAACAGCTCCCCAAATTGAGGGAGTGAAACAGGACGACCATCTTCTCAACCAAAACAAGCTTCTTTCGTTCTGTCACTATCTGGGGATTGTGGTGAATTGAGAAAAGTTGATTCTAGTGCCCAAACAAAGACTAATCTAGCTAGGTATGGACATCGACACAATTGTAGGAAGGTCTTCCAAACTCAGGACAGACTGTTACGCTTTTGAGAGGTGGCTCTCCCTTTCCTGCAACAGCCCCATCTGCCAACACAGCTGTGGCAGAAGTTGCTGGGACACCTAGCCTCCCTGGAATGTCTCATTCTAAACGGTCTTCTCAACCTGCTGTCTCTTCAATGAAAGCTGCAAAGACTTTGGTCACAAGGCAGTGACCCTCCTCTAACATTAGTTCAAATAGGTTTGAATCCTTTTCAATATCATTACTGAAGGACACAATCCATAATCCTGACCACTTGCTTCTTGCTTCTGTGTCATGTAAGGGCATTGAGATAAGGTACTGTAGGACACACTTACAGAGTCTCTTCGTCAACACAGGAATACCATCCCCTTCTGGCTTTGCGAAATCATCAATAGACCCTACAGAGAAGAAGGGAAAGAACCATTGGCCTAAGTCCCTCCTAAAGCTCGTGAAATCAGAGCGGTTGGTGCAACTTTAGGCTTCAGAAAGTACCATTCAGTAGCCCAGGTGTTGAAGGCAGGCATCTAGAAGAGACAGACCACTTCCACGGCACACTAATTTTTGGAATTAACCCTATGGGTCCTTGGATACAATTTCCAAAGGCCTGTGGTAGTTGTCCAGCAAGTTGCTTAGCAAACCTCACTCCTTCCAGGACACCAAAGCATCATGTCTAAGATGGCGTTTACATCATAATTTCAAGGGTTTAACCCTGGATAGGTACGGTCCTCGGACACCCCTTTAAGGGTATACTCGGACGCGAACGACCCCGACGCCAAAAAAAATTCTTGAAAAATCAGTTTTTGCAGTAACCTCCTTTTTTCTTTTGCCAAAAAAAACTTCAATGAATGCTTAAAACAACTGTAAAGATAAATACTACTCATCTGCAGAAAAACTATTTATTATAAATATTTTAAAAAATTAAGTAGAAAAAAAAAAAGACCTGACATAAAAATTCATAAAAAAAAAGTTTATACATATATACACAAATCCTTTTAGGAATTGATTCTTGAATGTTTAGGACACATCTTGATGTATTTTGGATGAAGTCAGACCCATGGAGGTGAAGATCTGAAATGAGAAAAAAAGGGTAACTTTTTTTGGCCAAAAAAAAATTGTCCAAATTTCATGAATTTTTTTGGGTACCCAAATGAAATAGGAAGTGGCTAATTTTTTTAGGGAATAAACATATGTTATCCTAAAATAGAAATATGTAAAAAAATCTTCATTATTTTGTAAATTACATTTATATCAGGGGCCATATCTAAAGGTAATTTTTTGAGTACTTGGAAATTTCGTAAAAAAATACATATATTTAATATATAATATGATATTTATGCAGGTAAAAATATACCAAAATATCACAAATTCTATAGGGAACAAGAATATATATAGATAGGGCAGCTTACGCTTCGGATATGTCCACAAAATGGCCGCCAACCACACTGACTCAGACTCCCTAATCTGCCACTTGAAATGTAGGAAGGGTATGTCAATTTCAAGGTGTTATTTACTAATCTAATTATTATTGGATATGCATAAAAATTGTATGGTGGGTTGCTGGATAATTGTCGATTATTTTACGACTATAAAATTAAAATTCTGACCCAAAAAAATTTTTTTGAAGGGAAATAAAATCGAAAAAAAAAATGTAAAACAATATTTTAGCTAAAAAAATTTGATGATATTCAATCAAAAAAAAAGTAAACAAAATTTTCCGACAAATAAACATCTAGTGGAATCATTACTCTGTGATAGTTCCTTAGTACGTAGTAATTTTGAAAGAATTGGGAAAAAACGAAAAAATGGCAATCACCGGAAAATCGAACACATACCTATATATATACGCCATATCTGGCTAAAAAAAAGATAGGCATGGGTAGCCAGATCATCTAGAAACACTTTCCAACACTATAAAAATATGTTTTGCGACACTACTTGCCAATTCCTTACGGTAACATGACTAAGCAAAAAAATGCAAAACAAATAAAAAGGGGCACTCGTGGAAAAATGGCCATTCTAATATACGGCATTTCAGAAAAAAAAAATTTCAGCCACGTGCTAGGCAAACCATCAAGGCATATTTTCCGACAAATAAACATATAAATGAAATATTACTCTGTGATAGTTCCTTAGTACGTAGTAATTTTGAAAGAAATGGGGAAAAACGAAAAAATGGCAATCACAGGAAAATCGAACACATACTTATATATACGCCATATCTGGCTAAAAAAAAAATAGGCATGGGTAGCCAGATCATCTAGAAACACTTTCCAACACTATAAAAATATAAGTTTTGCGACACTACTTGCCAATTCCTTACGGTAACATGACTAAGCAAAAAAATGCAAAACAAATAAAAAGGGGCACTCGCGGAAAAATGCCCATCATTCTAATATACGGCATCTCAGATAAAAAAAAAGACATGCACGTGTTAGCCCAACCATCAAGGCACACTTTCTAACACATAAACATGAAAAAAAAATCAATAATATACGGCAATTCCTTACAACGTAGTAAATTTTTACAAATATTGAAAAAAAAACAGAAATTGGCAACCGCAGTTAAATACCCAATATACCAATAACTACGTCGTATCTGACAAAAACAAAATCACGCATGGGTAGCCAGATCATCTAGACACACTTTCCAACATTAAAAAAGCAAAAGTTTTACGACACTATTTCGCAATATCTTACGGAAAAATGACTTGGCAAAAAAATTAAAAAAAATTAAAAAGGGACACTCGCGGTAAAATGCCCGACATTCTAATATACGACATCTCAGATAAAAAAAAAGACATGCACGTGTTAGCCCAACCATCAAGGCACACTTTCTAACACATAAACATGAAAAAAAAAATCAATAATATACGGCAATTCCTTACTACGTAGTATTTTTACAAATATTGAAAAAAAAACAGAAATTGGTAACCGCAGTTAAATACCCAATATACCAATAACTACGTCGTATCTGACAAAAACAAAGTCATGCATGGGTAGCCAGATCATCTAGACACACTTTCCAACACTAAACAAGCAAAAGTTTTACGACACTATTTGGCAATATCTTACGGAAAAATGACTTGGCAAAAAAATGAAAAAAAATGAAAAAAGGGCACTCGCGGTAAAATGGTCCTCGTGGTGATGAACGACATTTTAACTAAAAAAAAAAACATGCACATGGTAGCCAAACAATCCACCAAGACTTTCCACAACTGATAACCTATACAAGTTGCACCATTCTACGACAATTTCATAATACGTAATAACTTTGATAATTATGCAAACTACCTCAGAAGGGTAAACTCGGACGCGAACGACCCCGACGCGTCTCAGAAATCGGGGAAGGAGTACAGCTACAGCAATGCACATCTGGACACTACTAGAGCGTGTAGGGGAGACACCTCCTGCAGGTCGATCACCCACAAATTCAGTCACAGGGGTGAGTCACGTGAGAAAAACCTGTTTTTTTTTTACGCTCGGGGTCGCAAACGACCCACCGTACCTATCCAGGGTTAAGAGTGAGAATAATTGGCCTCCTATTTTTCCCCATCTTCCCTCTCTTGGGATCAGCCAGTGATATGTTATGTAGTTGGAACGAACACTGATTCAGGTGAGGACACTAGTGACAGGCAGTTATTTTACTCAACAGCAAAATTGTAGAATCCCCTCTCTCCTTTTTTGGGGGGAGTGTGTCAGTTAAGGCAAACCCACTACTTTTATTAGTCATTAACAGGAGCATTGTACTCACTGGAGATAGGTTCTTGTATGAAAAACTCCTGGGCCTTGATGCTGTAGGTCATTCAACCCTGGGTCACATGATGCAAGGATCCTTTTTACCAGACTGAGCATTGCAATCCCGGGTTGCTAGTTTGGGTGCTAATCATATGTATGTATGGTCAGTCTCCAGGGCATTGTCCTGTTTAATAGGGCAATGTCACTGTCCCTAGCCTCTGCCATTCATGAGAGCCCTTTAAACCTATAAACCTCCTGTAGCCAAAATCTACCCTTATTAAAAGACTTAGGTATATATAGCTAGGAAAAATACAAATTACTTTTAAAATTTGTGATTTTATTTGCTTTTGTATAGTTTTTGGAAATTCACATTTGCTTAAAACCACCTAGTAGAAATTAAATAGGGAAAAGTAAGAAGTTTTGTGAATTAAGGTTATCTTATCGGTGACCTGATCACCCAGTGTATCCCAGTTATTCTAGTGTTAACTGTTTATTTGAGGTGTGGGAATATGTTGAGGTTTCAGGAATATATACTGTAGTCTAGTTAGCACCGTAAATGGGATTTCGTGCGGAATTTTGTACCCCGTAATCGATAGTGAAACAAGCCTAAGGGTTATTGGCTTGCAAATCAAGCTACCACAAAACTCAAAGGTTCTGCAAATAAAGTACTGTATATTGTATAAAAAAAGAAGATTTTCTACCATATATCTTTTACTCAGTTTGGAAAATTTAGAGCTTACAGTTTAGAAGCGAATGGCAATTTTTTCTTTATTCTTAATATTTATAAATAAATTTCTTTTATGTATGTCATAGTTAGTCGCATGCCTATTTGTTACTATTGAAAATATGTAAATTTACAATTTTTTTTTTTTTCAGCTGTGTTGTTACCAGTAAAATATTAATGGCATCTGACGAAATGATGGAATCTGTAATGAAGTGCTCCCTCTTCGCTGTAGTCAAGACATTTATTGGTTTCTTCACACATCAGTAAATGCTACCAAGTTTCTTTTGTAAAATACTATGAGTTGTAGTACATTACTGTATTAATTCACATTTTCTTTTGTTAGTGTAATTTTGCTGATTCTTTAGACAGTTGCCTTAGTTAGAAACTAAGAGTTTGTAAAGCCACTACAATTCATTTAAAAAAAGCAAAAACTGTATCCAAAATGTCACGAGATAGCAGGCGCAAAAGGTCTCGCAGTCGCTCGCGTACTCCCGATCGTAGGAGGTCTCGTTCAAGGGATAGGGAAAGAGATCAGAGGCGATCTCGCAGATCTAGATCAAGAGATCGCCACAGATCTCGAAGTAGAGATAGGCGGAGGTCGAGGTCTCGTGATAGGCGTTCTCGATCTAGGGACAGATCGAGATCACGAGACAGAGATCGTGATAGGAGATCCAGGTCACGTGATAGGGACCGAAAGAGAAGCAGAAGCAGATCCCGAGACAGAGATAGGGATCGCAAGAGGAGTAAGAGAAGTAAGTCAAAGTCACCAGCAAGAGCAAAGGCTGTCCCTGTCCCTGTTCAGCACATAGAACCTGCGGCTCCAGAACCTACTGAAGATGAAGAAACTGGTTTGGACTTTGATCCTTCAAAAATAGACAAGGAAGAAGCAGAAAAACGTTTGGAAGCAGAGATGCAAAAACGAAGAGAACGTATTGAGAAGTGGCGAGCAGAAAAGAAAAAGAAGGAAGTTGAAATTGCCAAAAAGGAAGCAGAAAAGGGTACCTTAGGAGCAAATGTTCCAAAGGTTTCTATGAAAACTTGGAGTTTAGAAGATGATGAGGAAGAGGATGAGGGTGACAGCAAAGATAATGAAGCAAAAGGTGACCAGGAAGATGAAGTAGATCCTTTGGATGCTTTTATGTCAGGTATCCAGGAAGAAGTAAGAAAAATCAATAGGGGAAGTATATCTCATTCAACAAAACCTATCCCCGGTACAGTTGAAAATAAAGTTGGTGTTGCAAAGAAACCTGTTATTATTATGGGTATGGCCAAAAAAGTTGATGCTAAAAAGAAAGGAGAACTTATGGAACAGAACCAGGATGCTTTGGAATATTCTTCAGAGGAAGAGGGTGAAGATCTAAAAGATGCCATGGCAAGCATAAACTCAAAGGGACGAAAAGACTTGGTGAAAATTGATCATTCCTCTATTCAGTATGTTCCTTTCAGAAAGGACTTTTATGTAGAAGTACCTGAAATTGCCAACATGACCAAGGAGGAAGTTGAAATTTACAGATCAGAAATGGAAGGAATCAAAATAAAGGGTCAGGGATGTCCAAAACCAATAAGAACATGGGCTCAATGTGGAGTCAGTAAAAAAATTTTGGACATTTTGAAAAAAAATGGATATGAAAAACCTACACCTATTCAAGTCCAGGCTATCCCAGCTATCATGAAGGGTCGGGATGTCATAGGCATTGCCAAAACAGGCTCTGGTAAAACTCTAGCCTTCTTGTTACCGATGTTCCGTCACGTTGTTGATCAGCCACCCCTGGAAGATACTGATGGCCCTATTGCAATTATTATGACACCAACTCGGGAACTATGTATGCAGATTGGCAAGGAATGTAAGAAGTTTGCCAAAAATAGTCCCAGAGTCTGTTGTGTGTATGGTGGGACTGGTATATCAGAACAGATTGCGGAACTGAAACGTGGAGCTGAAATTATTGTTTGTACTCCAGGAAGGATGATTGATATGTTAGCAGCCAACAATGGGCGAGTCACCAACTTGCGCAGGGTCACTTATGTGGTGTTGGATGAGGCTGACCGAATGTTTGACTTGGGATTTGAACCTCAGGTTATGAGGATAATTGAAAATGTGCAGCCAGGACGTCAGACAGTCATGTTTTCGGCAACATTTCCACGTCAGGTAGAGGCACTTGCAAAAAAGATCCTTACAAAGCCCATCGAGATTATGGTTGGAGGTCGTTCTATTGTTTGTAAAGACGTTACACAAGAAGTGATTCTTCTTGATGAGGACCAGAAATTCCTGAAGTTGCTTGAAGTTCTCGGTCAGTTTTATGAGAGAGGTCAGATCATAATATTTGTAGATAAGCAGGAAAGTGCAGATACCCTCTTTAAAGATTTACTGAGCCATTCTTACAGAGCGTTGGTTTTACACGGAGGAGTTGATCAGATAGATAGGGATAGTACTATTGCTGATTTCAAGTCAGGGAGAGTTCCTATACTTGTTGCTACGTCTGTTGCTGCCAGAGGGTTAGATGTCAAGCAGCTGATTCTTGTGGTTAATTTTGATTGCCCTAATCATTATGAGGATTATGTGCATCGTTGTGGTCGTACAGGGAGAGCAGGAAACAAGGGATGGGCTTATACTTTTGTTTCATTTGACCAGCCTCGGTACAGCGGAGAAGTGATCCGTGCCATGGAGTTATCAGAATCACCAGTACCAGCAGATTTACAGAAATTCTATGATGACTACAAACAAAAGATGGAAGGTGAAGGCAAAAAGGTTAAAACTGGGGGAGGCTTTCATGGTAAAGGTTACAAGTTTGACGAGACTGAAGCCAACTTCGCTTCGGAGAAGAAAAAGTTTGAAAAAGCTGCTCTTGGCCTGGCGGATTCAGATGATGAAGATATTGAGCAAGATATTGACCAACAAATTGAGAGTATGTTGAACACCAAGCGCATTGTGAAGGAGATCAAAGTCACTCCTGTTGTCTCGACAGCCAAAGAAGATGCCACTAGAGGATTGAACCTCACTAGTGGTTCTGCATCTGACAAGCTAGAGTTGGCCCGTCGATTGGCCCAGAGAATTAATCTCCAGCACAATATTGGAAAGGAAGCAAAGGGTGCAACTCAACAAGCAGCAGAATCAATCCTCAAAGGAGATGCTTCTATTCAGCCTACTATTTCGGCCAAAACAGTGGCAGAGCAAATGGCGCAGAAGCTTAACAATAAGTTGAACTACCAGCCCAGAGATGATCATGAGGATGAAGAGGAGAATCCAGAGGAAACTCAACACAAGTATGAAGAGGAGCTCGAGATAAATGATTTCCCTCAACAGGCCAGGTGGCGAGTGACCAGCAAAGAGGCATTGGCACAGATATCAGAGTATTCTGAAGCTGGCATAACAGTCCGAGGTACTTTCTGTCCTGCAGGAAAAAGTCCACCAGAAGGGGAACGAAAACTTTTCTTGGCTATCGAGTCTACTTCGGAATTAGCGGTGTCCAAAGCTAAAGCTGAAATAATTCGTTTGATTAGAGAAGAGCTGGTGAAGCTTGGAACTAGTGCTGGTCCAATTAAGGCTCAAGGACGTTATAAGGTCATATAGTTAACTAGTGTTACTTTCTCTCTGAAGTTCATTCTAAGTGGTTTTTCTAGTAACTACTGTAATTTATTTGATGGTCTTTTTAGTAATAATAAGTCAGAATTAAAGAGCATATATATACATATATATACATATATGAATTCACATAATGTTATGTGAATCTGATAAAGGTTTTTGTATTTTCGAAAATATTTTCTTTGCAATCATTATAAACTCAGGTATCTGAGAAGACTGTTAGCAATATTTTCGTAGCTCTGTGTATTAGACATTCATTAAAATTCCATGGAATGTAATACAGTTATAAATTTCCTGTCTTCCTTATTTTTAAGTTTTCAAATTGCAATTTATGATTTTAAAATTAATTATGGCGAATGTTATGCTTTAGGAGTCATATGAGGTTGTTTATAAGGGACATGGGTGAAGGGGTTGAGTACAGTGCTGGAACAGGAAATAACCAAATGTTCACTCTTTAGCTGGGAACTGCCCAGTTTTGTTGATTAGGTCCACCGACATATTTTAATGAGCCTTACTGAAGTTCTATGCTATCCCCCTACAGGTGACGATATCCACTCCCCCTAAATGAATATTAAGAATATCTACAGCTCTCCATCGGTTAGATAGTTGCCCTGTATAGCATTCTCCAACTACACAGCTACCACCTAACTAGGTGGATGCTCTGTTAACGCAGGGATTCCCTTGTTCATGTCTCTCATTTCAGATGGGTTGCATAACCAAGGCAAACGTACTCTGATCAGTTCTTCCAGTCAGTTGTAGAATGTACTTCCAATTTCCGGAAGAGCACATTGTTCTGACACTAAATACAAACCCTTTCGCTATTTACAGGGATTATACTTTCAGTGAAGCTAGAAGACTAGGCATAAGTCTTTTTTTGTAAGTTTTAGTAAGGTGTAACTATCCTACTGCTAGTTTGCGGGGGATAGGGGTTAGCCGGCTACCCCACTCACACACCTGTGTTGTCTTGTCACTTTTTACTTTTGGCTTGGTTAGAGTAGACGTTCGTTTCTCTCCTCCAAACATTTATACAGTACTGGCCTTTGATTTTTCTTATGTTTTTACTTAATTGTGTTTTTATATATACAGTATTTAAACATTCATGCAGTGACCTGGCTTTCGCCGCAGGGTAGTTGTCCTCGTGTGAATACTCCCTCTCCATTCGTATGTTTATGTTGCTCGCTCCCTGTGAGTTTGTTGAAGGGAAGTACACAGAGCTTGCACATCTTTGCTGAGGATGCCGCACTCTCTTGTTCTGTTAGCAGCCTACAGAGGGAGCACTGTACATAGTCTCAAGCATGTTCCTGTGCCCCTTGGGGAACACCTTTTCAGTCCGCGGGTTAGGTTGTTCTCTCAAGTGGTTTTTCTTTAGCTAATTAGTTTTAAATAAAATTGTTTTAATCTAACTTTCTACATTAACGGCACCGCACTCCTTCATTCTGTGATGGCACCCGGCAGAGGGAGTGCATTGTCTTCAGCATGTTCTTGTACCTCTCGAAGGACACCTTTCCTGTCTGTGGGTTAAGTTCTGAGGGTTTTTTCTCTTAATTCTTTTTTGTTTTTCCACAGCGCTAGCAACGCTTTACTGTACTTCTTCACTTTACTAAGTCAACCGACGTAAGGATTGCAAAGTCGGATGTTCCTGTTCCTGGGTAAGTTGTTGCTCCTGTCTTCTTTGCCTGCGCCAGTTCATTATCATCATACAGACGACGGTCTCTCCTGTACGTGAGTTCTGGCCTCGGAGTTCTTCGGGGGAACTCAGGAATGAACTTCAGCCAAATTTCGCAGGCAATACTCGATGTCGACTTTTAACGTGAGCTAGAGCTCGTAGATGGGAAACAGATAGTGCTGCCTGGAGGTTCACCTCCAGGTGTAGGAACTTTCCCTTCTGGGGGAGAGTCCCTCCACCAGCCACTGTCCAGCAATCTTCCCTATTGCAGGGAGAATTGCCGGCAGCTGCAACAGAGGTTGATTGCCTTTCCTGTCCGTGGGAGAGACTTCCTTCACCTGTTTGGTTTCCCCTTTGGGGTATTCCTCCGGCAGGAATTGAGTTCATACATGCCATGCTATCCCCTTTGCTCTTCAGAGCAATCCTTGTTGCCCAGCAGACTTATCACGCCCAGCTGACTCATCTCGCCCAAATCTCGTCTTGTCCATAAGGCTTGTGACGCCTAGCTGAATTGTCTCACCAAGATTTCGTCTCATCTAGAAGACTTGTATTGCCAACTCATCTCGCCCAGCAGACTCATCTTGCCCAGCAGACTCGTTTCGTCCAGCAAGACTTGTCTCGTTCAGCAAACCCGTCGCGCCCAGCAAGACTTAGCTTGCCCAGTTGACTTGTCTTGCCCAGTTGACTTGTCTTGCTCAGTTGACTTGTCTCACCAGCAGACTCATCTCCCCAGGTTGACTCTTCTCATTTAGCATACATGCCTCTCCTAGTCCTGATGCAGCTACGCATGATCACCCTTCAGCTCACAATCGTGGGTAGCTAGCAATTGCCCACGATCGCCCTTCAGCTTGCAATCGCTATCAATTGCCCGTCAGCTCATGGTCGCCCACGGTTATCCATCGACTCTCGATCATCCATGATCTCCTGTCAGCTAGTGATGGCCCACGATCACCCATCAGCTCGTGATTGCCCACGATCACCCATCAGATCGCCATTGCCCATGATCTCCTGTCAGCTTGCAATTGACCATGATCACCCATCAGCTCGCGATTGTCCATCAGCTTGTGACTGCACACGATCGCGTGTCTGCTTGCAATTGCCCGCAATCGCCAGTCAGCTCGCGATTGCCCACCACGATCACCCCTTACCTTGCAATCCCCTACGATCACCCCTTACCTTGCAATCACCCCCGATGACCTGACAACTCGTGATCAACCACGGTTGTCCTTCAGCATCGCCCATCAGCTCACCATCGTCCGCGATCAGCTCACCACCGCCCACGAATGCCTGTCAGCTCGTGACCACTTGTCACTTCAGGATCGCCTGTCAGCTTGCCATCGCTCGTTTGCTCTCTTCCAGGTTTCTGGTGTCCCAGCAACCGCTTCCAGCACCAGATGTTTTCCTCTACTTCAGAGCCTACAACGAGGCAACACAGACCAGCTCGTTCCAGTTTCTGCTCGGTTCCAATCTTCTTCTGTCTCTGCAGGCAGCTCGTCACAACCTCTGGTAGTGGCCACTATTCAGTGTCGCACTACCCAGCTCGTTACTTTTCCTTTCGAGGTAAAGTTGCCCTCTGCCTTTGATAAACTGCTCTTCTGGCTTAAGGGTAGATTTGCTGATGGCCACCAAAGAATCTGTGAAGCCTCGTCCCTGGGTGTGTTTTTCTGACTTTGTTTGACAAAGAACTTCTTGGGGGATCGTAGAACTCTAACTGCTGCAATCCTCACTTCAAGCAAGTACACTGCTCTTCCAAGCGAGACTTTCCTTCTTCTCGGTTCATCGGAGAGCATCCTCTTCTAGACGACACAGATCGTCATCCTTCAATCTCTCTGAGTTTGCCCTCCTTCGGTAGTGGTTCCCACGACATGCAGTTTAGGGAGTTTATTACACATTCCCTTCTTGGAACCTAACCCAGCACTCCATCTATGGACAGGTTAAACCACAGTTGTCAGCTTTGGCGCTTAGTACCTCAGTCGCCTCTTGGAACTAGTTTGACGCAAGTACTGTTTTCGGTTCCTAATTTCTTTCATCTTCTTCTTTGAGCTTTGAAAAAGCCCGCGTATAAGATTGGCAGTCTTCTTCATCGGCTCTCTAGTCCTCGTCAGCGTTCACAAACGTTTTATTCGTATCAACACCACTACTATTATTACTAATTCTACTACTAGTGAGCTGACGTGCCGTGTGCCTTAGGGACGAGGTCGCCTCTTCCGCTCCCTTCCTCTTCCCTTGTGTCACTTTATGGTACAGTATATGGTTACCTTACAAGCTGTCATCTTCATTGATATGACCTTCGTTAGTTGCGTATGTGCTCTCACCTATTCTCCACCTCTAGGCATGTAGAACATAGTTCTCTTGCTTGAGGGTACACTCAGGCACACTATTCTATTTAATTTCTCTTCCTCTTGTTTTGTTAAAGTTTTTATAGTTAATATAGGAAATATTTATTTTAATGTTACTGTTCTTAAAACATTTTATTTTTTCTTGTTTCCTTTCCTCACTGGGCTATTTTCCCTGTTGGGATCCCTGGGCTTATAGTATCCTGCTTTTCCAACTAGGGTTGTAGCTTAGCAAGTAACAATAATAATAATAATACTCAGTGGTTGCCACAACAGAAGTTTTCCAACCACTCGCCTCTGCCACCTTTCTCCTGTGATTCACATCGAATCTTGTGAACATAATCTTTTAGGGTTATTTGCTTCTCTTCTCTCCACAAGTTTGAGAACTTGTCAGTTCCTTATGATGGTTTTTTTGGGCTGATTCCTTGGATCTCCTCAGCTCTTCACACCTGCACTGGGAAACATAACCCTCTGTTTTAGGGGATTTAATTCAGCTCATGCTTACGACCATAGCAACTTACATTTGAGGATTCCTCTCCTCTAGCTCTCTGTCTCCGTCGTCCTACACTCTCTCAGGACTTGTACAAGCAATGTCAGCCCTCTATCCATGGGATCTCCTCCTCCGGGGAGGCTTAAATGGCCAACCCTTAGCTTGACCTCGGTCTTGTTCGTCAATCCTCTAATAATGACGCTCTCCCTCAGCCTGAGTTCGCCAATAGGCCAATGTTCTTCTCTAGGGAAACTCCTTTTTCATCCTCAAGTCGCGTTTGCATGTAGTGGGTAATCCCCTCCTACAAGTTTGGAGTACTCATCTCTTTTCTACAAGGACAGTGAATCCATAGCTTAGCCACAAGTGCATGCACATATCATCCATCCATCTGTTGAGGTGTGAGGGCGGTTCTCTCTTTAATCTACGTGAATCCAAACATCCCAGACTCGGGCGTTATGTCTTTTTATAGAACGACGTGTTTCATCAAGTGGACTGTCTTTTGTGGTTGGTGTCATGGAAGGAACATCTCTGCACTCGACCCCTATTCCAGTAATAGAGTTTCTTTTATACCTTTGGTAGGAAAAACTCTTTTCGGTCTCGGCGGTGTAAGGTTATCGCTCAGCCTTAAGCCTCGCCCTTAGAGTGAAGGGAGTACAGTAGATCTTTCCTCCTTGTTGAAGCTTTCCTTACTCATATAGAATTATGAGATCACTTGCCCCCAGTCGGAGATAAGACCTCCAACTTGGAACGTGGTTTGTGTCCTGATATCCTTAAAAGGACCTCTCTAGGAATAATTACGCCATGCAACAGATCGTAACATCACCTTGAAGACGGCGTTCCTACTTGCTTTAGCCTCAGCAAAGAGAATTACGACATCGCCCATTCAAGGGGATGGTGGGAGGTAACACTCGGCTTCGTCCCTGAGTTCATTGCAACGACTCAAAATCTGGGGGTACTGGACCTTAGATTCGACCCCTTTCAAATTAAAGTCTACATTCTGTAACCAATGACCCAGATCAATTGTTACTATGCCTGGTGAGGAGTTTGAGATACTGTATTATCTTGAATACACTGCAGCAACTCGGCCCCGAATAACATTACTATTTGTTAGTTCAGGTAGGATTAAGAGGAGGATTATTAAGAACACTTTTAGCCTGGATTCTCAGAGTCATGACAATGCTCTGAATCCAGAACCATCTCCAGCTCAAAGACCTAGAACTCATGATGTCAGGGATATTAGTACGTCCCTGGCATTCAAGCGCAATTACTCCCTGTTGCAGGTATTACAATCGGGAGTGTGTAGGCGTCAGACTACCTTCACTGCCCACTATCTCCAAGACGTGACTCATAGGAGAGACTATATGTTTACTATCAGTCCTTAGGTGGCTGCACAGCAAATGGTTTAAATGATACTCGAGCTCCTTGCTGGACAAGTAGCAGATGGTTGATGGCATTGGTTACCCGGATAGGATGAATGCGAGCATGTCAGGCCTTTTTCCTTTCTTAATCTTCCCCTCCCGTGAGGTACAGCGCCATGGGTCACTCTGCAAGCTGGCTTCAACCTCCGCAGGTAAGAACCCCTTCCCTTATGTAACCTAGCATAGTTTTCAAATTAATATACTTATACGCGTACCCAATGTTTCCCATGAGGTAGGCATTGAGAAACGTATATTTCATATGTCAGGTTCCTATTTAAACTCGGAACATTCTTACCTAGCGTTCATATGCTATCTCTCATAAGTACTTGTATTGCTCAGGCCACTATAATTTTCACTTTGTATTGATAAGCGAGGTGACTAAGTTTTCCTCGATTACTGCCTAATACTGTTCTAGGTAAACTTGGTTCAGTGACTAAGCCAGTAGTGTAATTGGACTTAGCATCCACCTAAAGGCGAGTCATCCACATAAATAGCACAAGTTTTGTTAGTATAGGTACAAATGACAAATTCGGAGGTAATTTGTATTTTTCCCTAAATAATACAAACCTGGAATTATTTATATAAATTGTCCCGTCATTACCTGTCCCCCGATAAGTCCTACCTGCAATAGAAAAAGTGACGTTGTTCACTGATGATCAGTGTGAGTAGATATAAGTGGCTGACCTACCCACTACAGTGGTGAGGTACAGTCGCTACCGCACTTTTAGTCTAATGGCTACATTCCAGCTCTTCTGAAAGTATAATCACATAAATAACTCCAGGTTTGTATAAGTACAAATTATGCACATTACCCTTTCTCCATGACCTATCAAGTAATCAACAAGTTTGGAAGTGCCTTCCATGTGAGAATGTTCATCAGAGTGAATTGTTCATGGACCTGGGGGATCTACTATAGTGCACAAACTGATCACTCTTCCAAGACCAGATATTCTCAGACAACCACAATGCCACCTGGTACACCTAAACTACGCTCATATTTATCTGACTTCATGTAGACTCTCCATAGTCTACATGGAGCAAAAGAGTATTCTAAGTCAACTAGACTCATAGTCTCCAAGAACAAATTCACGAACATGCTCTATCATCTGGGGAGCATTTACTTATAATTGGTGTAAATCATTGGGGTTAATTTTTCTACCAACACCTATCTGAATAACATCATCAAATTCCTATTTTCTTAGATATGAAAAAGGTTTTTAATCTTATGCATTATAAGGTACAGTTCCGTGCTGTCCACCATTTATCAACACATTGCATTGGATTTAGCCAACAACTCCTTGCTTAGGGACCCAATCAGTTTTTTTATCATTGAGATGCTGGCGGTCAAGAAGAAAGTCTGATGGAAAATGTCTACGATTCTACAGTTATTGAGAAAACCACCCTTCGAGCCTTTGAAATCTGCAAGCTTGGGGAATTTGATGATCAAAATCTATTTTATTATTGTTCATCACTTCTCTTGTAGTGTATTCATTTCCTCGTTTCCTTTCTTCACTGGGCTATTTTTCATTGTTGGATCCTTTGGGGTAGCATCTTTCTTTTCCAACTAGGGTTGTAGCTTAGGTACTACTACTACTATGGTAATGATAATATTGATAATAATAATTACTTCTTTGTGAAAGAACTCTTGAATCATTCTCTTTTTGGATTATTTGTAGCCTGCTAGAAATGGCTCCATAAGCAAGCTGTTGGTGTCATTCAAAACAGCTTGAATAATATTACGTTCACTTATTTCACACATACCTTCACGTTTCTACAATCTTTGGGAATTCAGTATCGTACCACATAGTGGATCCTTTTTAATGTGTCAGTCAGACATGGATAGATGATTTGTCAGTGTTTTGAGTGTTATGGAGAAAGTAAAAGCAGAGGTTTCTCTCTAGTGCTCTAGTTTCTTATTTCTACATGTTTGGAGAGTTTTTGGGTCCTTTGACTGGCCAGATATTACTTCATTGGATCCCTCTCTCGTTACAGCTCATGTTTCCTTTGCCAACACATACTGTACACTGAATAGTCTGGCCAATTCTTTACACTTTCTCCTTTTTCACCTGACAACATTTAGATAACCAAAAAATTCTTCTTCACTCAAGGGATTAACTACTGCACTGTAATTGTTCAGTGGCTGTTTTCCTCTTGGTAAGGGTAGAAGAGACTTTAGTTATGGTAAACAGCTCTTGGAGCACACTCCAAAATCAAACCATTGTTCTCTAGTCTTGGGTAGTGCCATAGCCTCTGTACCATGGTCTCCCACTGTCTTGGGCTAGAGTTCTTTTGCTTGAGGGTAGTACACTCAGGCACGCTATTCTATCTGTTTCCTTATTTCTGTTTCGCACTGGGCTATTTTCCCTGTTGGAGCCATTGGGCTCATTGTAGCGTGCTTTTCCAACTCGGGTTGTAGCTTAGCAACTAATAATAATAAGTTGATGTTTGGAGGTATAGATTTGTGTATAGCTACCAGTAAAGTTGTATTTTGTTCTAACACGAATACAAACTATTGTCCTTTAATAGGAGTATGACCAGTTAAGCTGGAATGGCCATTTAAACTTTTGAACTTTTAGTAGTAGCTGGCAGGTGGAGGGTAGCCCCGCCCACTTGCTAGAGTTCAGTACAAACAATGCCCTGCTCTCTTAATCTGGTTTTTTTAATCTTTTGGCTTGAATAAACATACAGTACTGGCAGATCATCATGCTCGAGGGATAATTATGGAAGAAGCCAAGGATATGTAGTGTTTACTTATAACTGTAATTGTAAGAGTTTTCTTTTCCACCTGCCGTTATCCAACACTTGCTCCTATCGGTCGATATGTCTTGCTGTTCTATCCCATGTGTGTGTGGCCTTACAATGCTGACGACATATCAACCTAAGAAGTTGGGTTAACTTAGATACTGCTGATGCTCCGTCGGAAAAAATTCTATTATTGCCAAGGTGTGAAGGGGAGGGATGCCCCATTTATTCCTTCCTTCAGTGTCTGCTCATACCTTAAGGTGCTAAGGGTGTGGTTGAGGTATCTTTCCTTGTAAGTGTCATGTCATCATCAGCCTGCATAACTCTGGAGAAAATGAGCTTGAAGTACTTCCTCCTCCCCTAAATGATCTTTGTTGGGCCTTTGCTGCTACTTTGAGGAGAAGAACAGATAGATGTCATGAAGTCCAGAAACCAGGAACCTCCCTTCTTGAGTGAGCACTGAGAGTTGCCTCATAAGGGGAAGAAGCATTGGCACTCGATGTGGGTGTTTACACACCTTGTACCTGTTTGGTATTCTACCGGGAGGAGTACGTGCCAAAAGTTGTCCCGTAGTAGGAAGAAACATCGGCTCTCATTACTCTAGTTCGAGCTGAGCACATTTATTGCTGGTTAGGATGGAAGGGCACATGTGCTAACACCCCTGACTGGTGAATGTTAGTCTGTGGTTCGAGTCCTGCTCAGACTTGTTAGTTTCTTTGCTTGCTGCAATCTTACCATCCTTGTGAGCTCAGGATGGGGGAGCCTATAGTTCTATCTGCTGAGTCATCAGCAGCCATTGCCTGGCCCTCCTTGGGTGGAGAGGGGGCTTGGGCGATGATCATATGTATATACAGTATGGTCAGTCTCTAGGGCATTGTCCTGCTTGATAGGGCAATGTCACTGTCCCTTGCCTCTGCCATTCATGAGCGTCCTTTAAACATTTAAAGCTGGACAATCTCAACCTCTTTCGGGAAAGAGAGAGAAATGGTGCGTGCTGAAGAATTATTGGTATGCACTACTCCGGTGCCAATACGTTCCTGTTCCGAGTTGACTACTGTACAGTATGTACGGACAATTTTCCCCCAATGGGAAAAAATGTTGGCATGAATGTCTTTCAGTCTCTTCAGGTGGTGCTCTTGATCGTGTAGCAGAAGCTGCTACATCTGGCGAAGGATTTGTCGTTAAGTAAGTACCAAGAAAGTATTCACTCAGTAAGACAATCCTAGTACGTTCCTGCCTCATTCACAAGTTTGGTAGTACATACAGGAAACGTTACTTTACCAATTAGACTTATTAGTACAAAATACAGATGCTAATGCACCACACCTGACCCTGTATTTCCTTAACCCATTGTTAAACCTTTGAATGTGACGCTTGCCACCCAAACAGAGGGAAGTCGTAGTCACCAAAGCATTGGATGACTGATTGGATTGAGTGTCACGAGACATTGACTGATTCCTTTGCAAGGTTTTATGGGAGGAGTTAAGCTGTACCAAAACCTAACCCTCCTAACGGGAAGGTGTTTCAGTACGAGGTACATTAGCTTATGCTCCTGCTACCATTTCTGGATTTCATGCAAGACTAACCACAATCATTGCTGGTCAGGATGTTGGTAGCTACCCTCATCCCTCTCTTGTCCGGGATGCTGCTTCTGTTTAGTTTGTGTCGGGAATATCCTCTTTGGAAGGTGATCCTTGTATGATCTTAAGTGTCAAGTATGTTCCTTCCCTGATACAGGTGTGTACAGATAATTATTATTTGCTAAGCTACAACCCTAGTTGGAAAAGCAGGACGCTATAAGCCCGAGAGCTCCATTAGGGAAAATAGCACTGTTAGAAAAGGAAATAAGGAATCTAACAAGAGAATTAACAATTAAAATAAAATATTTAAAGAACAGTAACAGCATTAAAATAAATCTTTTAGCCTCAAGCAAGAGAATTCTGCCCCAAGACAGTGAAAGACCATGGTACAGAGGCTAGGGCACTATCCAAGACAGGAGAACAATGTTTTGATTTTGGAGAGTCCTAGTAGAGCTGCTTACCATAACTAAAGTTTCTCTTCTTGACCATGTGCATGCTGCCCTCATCCCTCATGGGACAAGAAGCATCTCACCCAAGATAGCAGTTGTGACATAACTTTAGAAGGGGAGGGAAGAAGGACAGGCCATTCTCCTCCTCATCTTCCCTTCTGTTCGGGCGAAGTAATCGTGTCGTTATGCACTGGACCGGTCGCTAAATGCAGATAAGCCTCACGACCAAATAACTTTTCTTTATAGACGAGATTTGTATCGAAGTATCTCCCCCGTTGTCTGAGAAGAGAAGAAGGATGGATAGAACATATGCAAACCCATTTCTCAGAATGACCATACATTCACACACCATATCCTTATGGATATACAGTAGGTTCTTCTATGACTGCCTACCAGTCTCCTGGTAGGGACCTAGCCTAACACTTGCAAGATCTCCATGCTCAGGTGGTTAGGATTTTCACAGGAGTCTTCTCTTTCACTTCTCCACAGGACCAGAGTTCATCTACATTTCCTGGGTTAGTAACCGGCCAGTTTGGTTATAGACGTCCTCCCTCCCAAGGACGAGTCTCGTATTAGAGGGTTGTGGTGGGCCTCTGCGGTAACATACCTGACTGGGTTTAAAGTCGCTCCTCAAATTTCGACAGTACCTTTGGTTGTTGCAACCCTACCATCCTTGTGAGCTAAGGGTGGGGGTTTTGGGGGAGCCTTTAGGTCTATCTGCAGTCATAAATAGCCATTGCCTGGCCCTCCTTGGTCCTAACTTGGACGGAGAGGGGACTTGGGCGCTGATCATATGTATATATGGTCAGTCTCCAAGGCATTGTCACTGTCCCTTGCCTCTGCCATTCATGAGCAGCCTTTAAACCAAACTCCTTAAACCAATGGTTTGTTTCCGCGTAGGAATAAATCATAAACTACATAAAGTAGAGTCCTTTAAATTACACTGCCTTCCTCAACCTCCCAGCAATTGCTTGGTTAAGGTCAAAGTGAAGGTCATTCCAACCATCAGCTATTACCAACTACACTGTTAAAGATTTAAAAGGCTTTTCCAGCTTCACACGAGTCATACTCATAATAAAGGACTCAGGTTTGTATAGTTAGAAAAAATACAAAATACTTTTTAAAGAATTTATATTTTGAATAATTATGACTTTTTCTAAATTGTATGGAGTACTCTTCATGACTGTTATTGGGCACTTCTAGTTGTTTTGCAATGTACAGTACACAATTTACTGTACTGTATTTAACTAAGGATGATGTATTTATAGAAGTTATTATGAAATTGAGATTACTCATAACAGGAATTAAAGATGCATAGTATGATAATATTTGTACCACATTCCTTATTAGGAAACTTAATATTTTTAAATAAACCATTTTGTAGCTTTATATTTTTATGCAAATTTTGAGGTGATCCATACATTTTTCTTCTTTTATATTACTTGGTCCTTCTGTAACTTTGCAGCCTGTAGTATATAATATAGTACAGCAAATTTGTGCTGTTCAATATTTGTTCCTACAAAAATACAAAAGTCCTTTACTAGGGGTATGATTTAGGCAAAGCTTGAATGACCATTTAAGCTTTTAACGAGGTGTTTGTAGTGGCTGGCAGGTGAAGGGTAAGCAGCCTCCCGATCACCTGACAGTCAGCAAAGCACTTAATTTGATTTTGGGTGGAAGCTCATACAGATGTTCCTTTTGCTGCCTTGTTTAGCTGTTTTTTATAGTCTTGTGCTTTTTCTTTAGCTTCAATAAATGTGGCGACTGATCGTTGTGTTCGAGGGACATACAGTATTAAAGAAAAAGACAAGGCTCTGCAATTATTTTCTAGAAAAACAGTAGGTGCTACTAGTTTTCTATGCAAACCTGTAATTATCCATATTTGTTCCTGTTGTGCAGCATGTCTGTTGCCGTCACTCTCTCACTAGTGTGGCCTTATGTCTCTAACGTGAACCTAAGTTAGTTGGCATTCCTTAGACGTAGCAAGTCCTTCATTGGAGGAAGGAGGTTTTGCTTCCTCAAGTATTTGAAGGGAAGGAAGGAAGGAGGTTTTGCTTCCCCAATTATTTGAAGGGAAGGAAGCTGTCCTTATACCCCCTCAGTGTCTTCTTCAAACTGAAAAGGCACAAAGGGCCTATCACCTGGTAGTATTGCCTCTGCTGCTTCGAAGAGTCCACTATGGCTGCTTCCCCTGCAGGACCATCGTCATTGCTACCAGTTCCTTCTTTCCTCTGCCTTGTCTTCATTAGATTCTTCGTGCTGCGAGTTTTAGAAAAAAAAGTAGAAGGCATCATCGAAGAAGACGCGGAAAACTGATCAATAGTTGTGTACACACAGACTCAAAGTGATCTCTCCCTACGTGCGTGTGGGAGACACAGTGTGATACCAAAATGTAACCCATCCCAGGGAGGTTTCTTGGTACACTGTACAGGTACTCGGACTCTAATCACCTGTGCTTGTTCTCATACCAAACAGAGTACAGGATGAGCAGTCTGTCAGGATGTCAGGATGAACGGCACCGCCCTTCTCTCTTTTCATGGATGATTGACTAATCTCTCTCCCTCATGGGAGGGAAGTGGTGCATCGTACTGAACGAAGTGCATGGCAAAAACTACCCCACACCGGAAAGAAGTTATCAGATACCTGTGCTTGGTTTCATACCAAATATGTTGGTTTTCTTGCTCGTATAAGAGAGATCTTCCACCGCATGAGCGTGAAGATGATTCAAGGTTTCCTGGTGACCATTTCATCATCCATCTCCGATTGATTGTTCTGCACATACTCCGTCACAGTGCTATCAGAAAACCATGCGCTTTTTCTTTGCGTGTTCCTGACTTCTGAGTGTTCATTATACTAGATTACATGTCACCTGTTTCATTCCAGTACTCCTAGTCCATATAGCAAGAGCATTCCATTTGCCAAGCTCTTCCTACACTCCAATAATGTTCTCTGATACAAGATAATTCCATGTACCAAGACTGATTTACGACAAGAAATCTTCCAAGTCGTTCATGAGTTATGGAATTGGAATGGGAGACTTTACAGGACAGCTCTTCATGTTCCTCGTACAAGCAGAAATGTCACATCGTATTTGTACAGTTGGTGGCAAGGCCTCAACATCCAGTGACAGGCATTCATATGGTGCCTGCAGACTGCTTAGTGGCATGCTTTCCCTCTCGCTCTTCAGAGGATAAAGTACATATCGCAGGAGAGGAGTCCCATCTTCCATTAGAGGGAGGGAAGAGTCCTGGGACGACATCAACCCAAAAGCACTAGATTCTGTCCCAGCACTCCTTTCAAGGGAAGAATGATGTCCATTGATGGACGGTTTGGCGCCCCGCAAGGATCCAAGTCTGTCTTTATGTTGCCATGGTCAGAGCTTGTATGGGAGACTCTTTGAATAGGCATCCCAAGATATTTGATCCACAGAATTCCTTATTATTATTATTATTACTTGCTAAGCTACAACCCTAGTTGGAAAAGCAGGATGCTATAAGCCCAGGGACCCCAACAGGGAAAATAGCCCCGTGAGGAAAGGAAAAAGGAAAATAAAATATTCTAAGAAAAGTAACATCATCAAAATAAATATCTTTTACATAAAGTATAAAAACTTTAACAAAACAAGAGGAAGTGAAATAAGATAGGATAATGTGCTTGAGAGTACCATCTAGTCGGTCGAGTAAGATCCTGCCTCCTCACTCTTTACAATGGCATTTATATGCCTTTCTCCTCTACACATCGATCTAGCGTTGACCATACCGACGACCTGGACCTAGGTGGATACTCTCAAGTAGGAGAGCACTTTGATCTGGGCATTTGAGTCTGCCATTTCCCAGCCCATCCCCCTTGCAACCTCCCGGATTTACCACTTACCTTGCCATTACCCAGGATTTAGCAGATCCTGAGAAGGGGAAGAAGTGTACTGACTTGCTTCATTGTGCCGTCAAGGCTGTGACCTTCTTGGTATATCAGTCAGCAAACCATTGCCTTCACCACCTGCTTCGCCAGCCAGGTGAGGCAAGAGGAGACAGTATCTCTAAGGAACACTCCAGTGTTGGAGACAGCTGCTCTTTTCCTGCAGAAGGAAGTGGAAATTATGAGGAAGAAGTGGATGAAGTCAAGTCAGGACTTCCTTATCCATTGAAGTTACCTTTAAAGACTCAGGCTCTTAAAATGCAATGACAACAAGAAACTAGAACCCCATTGCACCTTTAAAGTCGGAACTAAATAAGACTTCTGCAACTTTTAGGGGCAGATCTGTTCCTCCAGTTTCTTATTTCCCTAGGAAAGACAAACAATGATCTGCCCTGTCGCCTCTAACCTGACCAGTCTAGGAAGGGCAGTAGAGGAAGGAGGGAGACGCTAAAGTTGGCATTCCCCTCCTATAGCTGCCTTGAGTAGCAGTGACATGGAGCAGAGAGCTGGGTGGGTGTAAGTCCTCTGGGGGTGGAGTATGTTTACCTTTCACCAACTCTCACCTTCCCCACATGCACACCAATGATATTCCAGACTTACCATCCTAAATTGCAGGAGGTTCTGGCCATATTGTCTGAGGTGAAAGCAATCTATCTGTCTCCATTTACCCAGGCACTTCCCTCAATTTTGGAGGGTAGCCGACATCAAACAAATGAACAAGTGGGGGCAGCCTGAAAAATAAAAATGGGCTCGAAGTTGTCAGAGACTGTTCTTCGGGCTCCTGCAGTAGACTTTTCATGATGAAGTTGACAGATGTCTGGTGACCAGTCATTGATCTCTCTTAATTGAATAAATTTATTCTTCAGGCATCATTCAAGATGGAGATGGCAAGTTCTGTACAGTCCTTCACCGTGGAAAGAAAACTTCAGGATGCTTTGTCTTTGGGAGAGTCGTGTACCAGTTCAAGCCCTGTGCTTCAGACTGTCTACCACTTTGTGTTCATGCTTGTCTCTAGGCAAACTAGAACGGGATTCGTCTGCTGAGGTATCTCGATGATTGGAATTGTCTGATTCTGTCCTCCAGGATCAAGACGAACTTATTTCCTCCTTTTGCCACAATTTGCAGATCATGGTCAGTCAAGAAAGTCCAATCACAGTTAAGCAGAGGATGAAATACCTACTGTAGATACGCTGATAGGCATGACTGCAGCAATCATAGCAGCATCTTCATGGTGGCAGTGCAGCCATTTCTGAACATGAATTTTTGGGCTGACATTTAGCCATGTCTTTTGCAACTTCTCTAGTCGTCGGAAAAGCTCATTCCTCACGGGTGTTGTAGTTAAAAAATTTTATTCGCATCTGTAAAACAAGCAAATAATAGCATCAATGCATGCTTTTAAAGAAAATTAAAGGCTAACCTTTATATGAATGAAACACACGTTTTTAGAAATTATATTTATTCCATCTCTAAGTTATACAAAAGTCAAATTTTTAAAGGGAACTTAACACTAGATCATTGATCATTTATCAATGTCCATAAAATTGATTCCACAGCAAAATTAAAAAAATAGGAATCGCAATCACGTACTGTACAGTGAAGAAATAGATTGATAGTTGAAAACAGAAACTTTAATTAAAAGATGCAAATATTAAGTACACTTAAGAAAATAAAAAAAGATGAAATCTGGCTTTAGCTATACAGTACTAAGATCTAAAGAAAGGCTCGAATATTCTTGAATTATAGTGAAGTTACTTAAGATTAAATGGGAGTAAGCTTGTTTGAAACCTCAGTTGCTCGACTTGACTACAATGACATGCAAAACTGTTTAAAAAATCTAAAGCTTTTAAAGATAAGTATACAGTATATTATTTCTTTCTTTTTTTTCTTAGAATGTATGATACAGTATAGGACTTCTTTTTTCAAAGAAGGCTGTATAGGCAAATTCCACTTTCAAAGATAAATACTACAAAATCCTTTGGCATTGCTACTTAATTTTTGTTTTTAGTAAAAATGTAAATTAGCCTAGTTCATTATTTCAGTTTGAAAAACAATTGAAAGTCGGATTACTTAGATTACCTTGATAGCTTTCGGGTAGTATGGTAATACAACCTTTAAATCTTATAATAGAAATTACTAACAACATTTAAAAACAGAAATAAAATTAAGTATAAATGCACTAAATATAGTAAAATAATAGAGCCAGAAAGCTCCCTTTCTCTCCCAATACATATCTACTGTATGTGATTTTGCTTCTCATTAATGACCTTGGCTTGCCTAGTTTTCAACCATGCCAATGAGGAGGTTCTTGAAGTCTCCGCCAACGTCACTCTGAGGTAACAAAACAAAAAAGCGGGCGCAGTTATAATGTAGGTCAAGAAAAGAGGAAGACACGTAAGATTACAAAAAGGTACTGAATTATCCTTCAATAAGCGCAAGTAGAATTTTCTTGTAATCTCCAGAGGTATCGCCCTGAAAAACACAAATTGATTTTAGAAAGCAATTCTGTATATAAAACAAGGGCTGTTGAAAAGTAGTACAGTACTGCTCTACAGTTCTTCCTAAAATTCTAAAGAACCGTTACTACTTCATTCGCTTCATAGCATTCCAAAAACCTTTAACTGAATAACAGTAGAATATGAGATGTGATGCGACTGCTTTTTGTTAGTGACAATGGTGTATGACTTTTCTATCACTAAAGCTGTTTAAAATGAATTGGGTATGGTAAATTATAGCCTCTTTATTATCAATGAAGTTTAGCTAAAATAGCAAGCTATTTAAAGATACAAAACTTAAAGTTTGAGCCTATTAGTGATAACAATAAACTACAAGTGCTAGAAGTACCTGTACCTCAATGAAACAAACATTCACATGCGTAAAAACGAACACTTTTAATTAATTCGGAATGGAACACATTTATATCTAGTTCTATGGTATAAGAAATCAATCCATTGTAAAAAAATACAAACGACTGTCCCAGGGGATAATTAAATGGCCACATAAAACTGTAGCCAATAGCCTGTTTGATATTGCCAGACTTTCTATCTCTACATTATAACGGTCACCAAAGGACCATCTCTTGTCCATGTCTTTGCACTCTATTCTTGATGTGCATGTCTTTGGACTTTACCTTTACCGCCTTAAATTTTGGTCCTTCATTTCTTGTGTTTGTATTTCAAATGAATGAGAACAAATTGCACTAATTTGGAACAGAAAAAAAATTGCTAATTGTTTGAGTTTTTCAAAAAAAAAAAAAAAAACCCACAGGAAAATTATAAAAAGTATAGTGATAAAAGTGAACAATGTTAACCTTCAATACTTAAATAAATGTCAAATTACTATCCACAACGGCCCAAACAGTGATAGCGCATAAAATTGTAGTATGACGATCGAGATACGATCTGATAAGATCTTTTTGTGAAGTAGTACTTTCATGTACCTAGGTAAAATTGCAAATAAGTTATGTCTTATTAATTACCATATTATAAGACTTATGACTTATTTACAATTTGCAGGAATGTAAACTTGCAGATTGTTGAAAAATCTGGAGCTGGAATTTTTCAAAAGGCCATGCTTAAAGCTTCAAATAACTTGAGACCATAGAGAGATGAGAATAATTAAAAATTACAGATTGGGGAAAAGTACATAATAGTTGAGATGATGATAATACCACAGAATTAGTAATAGGCTCATGTTGCAAGACATGGCTATGAAGCACGATACAAACAGGTATATTGCATCTTTTTAAATCTGCCCTGGTGGAACTTATTCAAATCCACATCTTTTGAATAAAATCTAGCATAAAGGGGATAAGTTTTAACAGTGATATAATTTTCTTATAGGGAGCTGCTTTATTACTAAATAATTAAACTCAATATTTCCTTTGAAAAGAATCAATAATTCCATTTAAACAGAGAACCCTCCATAAAAGTGCCTTGTTAGAACTTCCACAGAGAACTATACATAAATGAAAAATACCTTTTGTAAAACTGAGCAGAGAATGCATAAAAGTGCCTAGTACAAACAAAATTGTTTTCTTCCTACAAACCATTGCTCACTAAATATGCCTATTTTTTTTTGCCATAAATTCCAGGTGCACCAGACTTGACTGTAGACAGAAGACATCTAATTTGCTCATGCATCATCCCCCACCCAACTCACTTTTTCATGGAACAGTAGGTAAATATATGGCAATTTTAGGAGGGCACGTTTGCTATATAATTTATACTGATATGACCTTTGTCAAACAACAAATTCTAGTAAAATTAGGTCCATTTCTTCTCAAGTCCTATGCAAAGACAGTAGATTTCCCCCAGACTGTGAAGAGTAACACAGGATACAATTATAAAATGTAGGCCTAATGCCAAGCACTGGGGCATAAAGGCCATTCAGTGTAGAGTAAAAGCATTTATTTCTTATCCAAGACTGAAGACAAGACCGAGATGGTGAAGGGCACAATAGTAATCGTAACAACTATCCTAGCCAAGAACTTGAGCGAGTGGGAAAGACCTACAAAATCACTTTTACACATGACATTTCCAGAGAAAGCACTGACTTGTTTCAAGGAATCCGATGCCAAAAGACCATCTTCAAAGAAAGATCTGGAAGAATGACTTCTTAAAGAAGTCCATGACATTCAGAAAGTGTCCTAAGACTAGAACAAGATCCTAGTTAGGTGGTCTAGACAGACTGATGAACTATGTTCACTAAAGTCCTCTGAAGTACTCATTAACTCATAAGGAAGATCCCGTGCCTTGGTGTAGTGTATCTGAAACAAACCAACCAACCAACCAATGCATCCAATCCATTTTTCAGCCTTATATCAATGAATACTAGAGACTGATAACATACTTACCCGACCCCACAATGAAAATTGTGTTATAATCACATGAATAGTGGCACTAACTATGAATTAATACCCTTTATGCCTTTCCAACCCACAAATGTTACACTTCCCCTAATAGAGGCTGATTACTGAAATTTTGCAATGCTTCCAAATAGCCACTATAGCTATCAGATAATCCTTTTGAATTTGGATAAACTCCAGGCTTGAGGACGAATGACTATTTATTTAACTGTGGAGACTGTCAAAGCGGGATGTTTGAAAAGTGTTCCAGTTTAGTAAAATCCCTGGTCTGTCATTTAGCAGGGACAAATGTTTTGTGAATTGTGGCCAAGAAGGGTTAATTAGTCCATCTTTGTGCATGTCCATGTCAAGATTGCGAGCGTCACTAAAATCTTCTTGATGAGGCCTAAGATGGAAAAGAAATTGACATCTTGACTGTATCATGGGTGTTACATTGCTGGTATCTTTTAGGCCTTGAACTGAAAAGTAGAAGCTTGTACATGTAATTTGAGAACTGGACTACCAACAGCATGCCCCAAAGATCCCCAATAGCCTTTTTCATATAAAAAAAAAGTTAAGTGAATACTCCTTTGGAGGGACTTGGTCCTTCTACTTGAACTGTTGGTCTGATATCACATCATGCCTTTCCATAAAATATTGTGAAGATTAGTTTCTGATGGACACCTTGGTATTCTTGACCCATTATTTTTCCTACTATTTACCCACTATGTGGGGGTTGTCCTAGAAAATAAACTTTTTACTTATTTGTAGCTAAGCTACAACTTTGGTTGGAAAAGTAGGATGCTATAACCCCAAGGGCTAAAACATGGAAAAAAAAGCCCAGTGAGGAAATGAAATGTTGAAATAAACTATGTGAGAAGCAAAAAATAATGAATTCAAAAAATCTTAAATTCAAAAACAATATTAAAGTAAATTTTTCATGTATAAACTATGAAGAGACTTACAGCATGTTAGCCTCTTCAACCTAAAAACATTTGCTGTAAGTTTGAACCTTTGAAGTTCCACTGATTCAACTGCCTGATTAGGAAGATCATTCCACAATCTGGTCATAGCTGGAATAAAATACCTAGAATACTGTGTAGTATTGAGCCTTATGATGGAGAGGGCATGACTTAGAATTAACTGTATATCTAGTACTATGTACAGATGATGCTATTCTTATTGCATCAATCCTATATTCTGAATGTACACCTGAGGTTGCTGAATTCTTTATTAGAGATCTAGTGCATGGAGCAAATTATGGGGATGAGGTTGAACCCTAATAAAATTTCATTAAGATATGTCCAATGATGTCCAAATCATCATCAAGGAAATTATTACCAAACATAAGTAAAAGGGGGGGTTTATATATATATATATATATATATATATATATATATATATATATATATATATATATATTTTTTTTTTACATTGAACAGGTTTTACCACAACTAATTCATTTAAAATTTCCCTTTAAGCTAAAAATTGAAAATCGACTGGTATCATCATTGCTAGTCATGATCTTGTAGCCTTGAGTTAAAATTGTTGGCCTGGACCCACCACTTTTCCTTAGTGACACTAAATGGCTAATCAAGGATTACCAGGTATTTACTGAGGGGTAAAGAATCCTGGAAACCTAGAGGATCCTTTCATAAGAAATAAACTCCTAATTACAATTTAGCATCATTGTGAAGAAGAATTAAAAAAAGAGAAATCTTATTGAGGGAAAAGGGGAAGCCAAATAAGCTTAGATAACACTTTTAAAGGTTTAAAAGACCACTCATGAATGGCAGAGGCAAAGGACAGTGACAATGGCCTAGAGACTGACCATATGATCAACGCCCAAGCCCCTCTCCACCCAAGCTAGAACCAGGCAGGAACAGGCAATGACTGCTGATGACTCCTCAGGTAGACCTATAGGCTCCCTTTAACTCCCATCCTTAGCTCACAAGAATGGTGAGTTTGCAGAAACTACAAGAAACTATCGAGCTTGAGCAAGACTCGAACCCTAGTCCGGCAAATAACCAGGCAAGAAAGTTTCCAATAGGCCACCACAGCCCTGAATTCAGCATTAAGAGAAAAACCTATGTTGAAATAATGACAAATTAATAATAAAAGCAATCTAGAGAATTCTGTTACGGAACAATCATAAGCAAGCAGGCCTGTTAACCACTACTAGGTTACCAAAAGGAAATTGAGCTGGGAACACGCATAATAGATTGCTGTTATTAACACTAGCTAACCTACAACCTTAGTTGGAAAAGCAGAATGCTATAAGCCCAACCAACATGGAAAAAATCCCAGTGAGGAAAGGAAATAGAATTCAGCAGAGTATGAGTGCATCCTCAAGCAAGAGAACCCTTACCCAAAACTGGAAGACCATGGTACAGAGGTTATGGCATTACCCAAGACTAGAGAATAATGGTTTGATTTTGGAGTTCTTCCCCTAGAAGAGCTGCTTACCATAGCTAGTCTCTCTTCTATCCTTACCAAGTGGAAAGTGATCACTGGACAATTACAATGCTACTAGCAGATAACCCCTGGATGGCTAGTACCTTAGCCAACCTGTAGCCTATACCAATAAATACAAAATTTACTATCTGTACAATGAACTTTACAGCCAAATCTGGTAAACCTAGGATTTTCAGGATGAAAAAACTAAGCACATGATTACTGATTTTGCAACTAAACAATTTCAAACATGATAAAAAATTTTTCACAAATACTGTATATAAACCTACCTACCTTGATTATACTTGGTGAAATATTACTAGACACTTCACATGATTATATGGATTAGTGTGGATCAATGATTTTTGCAACTCACTAATGTTCTACTGTGATATTTAAACTATGAATTTCACACCACTCTCATCAGCAATCGAAGAAAAATTTGTGCAGTGCTACAGTGAATGTACAAATTCAGCTTTAACAAGCAATGAGACACTGGGTAACATGCTAATACCCAGTATAGTAGAAGCATGCAAGCTAACTTCAAAGAATAAAACAGCAGAAAACCAAACTCTGGAAGGTGTTATAACTCTGCAAGAGACATTTTAGTCCGTAGATTTTTCAATTAAATGGAAACTTTAAATAACTACTATTGGTAAACAGAAGCTAACAATCATTGCATAAAGCTTTTTACTGTCATACAAATTTCTATTTTCTTGAAATGTTTATTTCATAGAATTAAATTTCCTTTAAGAAAAAAAAAGGTTATGTAAAATGTATTCAAATAGGAACCTTTTACGGCTGCTGAGAGAATTACATAAATCATGTTTACTTCATGTTAGAAATCAAAATTGAAAATCATATTAACTCTTCGAGTCCCACAAGATATTTTACATCCAAGGATTTTTACTCCAATGAGCTGCAATTTTCTCTAATTATCTGTGTAATGTTTAACAAATTTTCAATATGTAAAACTCTATATGAATGAAATGAAATTGGTTCAGCTCTGATAAAATTGTTTTAAATTTTTAGCATTTATTGTTTTTGTATGAAGTAAAAAATGCAAAAAAAAAAAAATATTTCCTTAGACTTCAGTAATAAAATTTTCTCATGGAGGTTGGGACTAAGAGGGGTTAATAATCTCATACCACAAATTAACCAAAATATATTTTAAAATAGAGATTTAAAATTTGAAACTTAAAACATCCACAATTTGAACATTTTGGACAGATATATATATACAGTACTGAATATCACTGTGCCGTAAATTATTTTATGATTGGCCAGCTCTAAGGGAATTGTTTCAACTTTGGCAGTCTGGTTAAACTATAAATTGGTGACATTGTGATTTAGTACTCTTATCTTGGAATGGAAGAATGATGATTATTCATTCTGATTAAAGGCATTTGGGTTCTAGTGTTCCAGCCTGGAAATTAAACCAGGGAGGTCATTCAGCTCCGAGATGCTCCAGGGATAAAAAACCTGCAGTTCAACTATGAATTGAAAGTTATGAGAAGTTGGACAGCAAGACGGAAGAAAGAAATTGAGAACATAAGTAAGGTAATATCTGAAAAGAGGGTGCAACTATCAGCCAAAAGGGACACTACAAAGATCCGCAAGTAATGCCTGTGCACTACAGGCAGTTCATCGATGATGCTAACCCCCTACAGGCTGTGTAGTTCAAATCATTATAAAACTCAAAATACCGATTTCAGTTGTAAGTTTACTTCACGAGCAGGGCTTTTAAGATACTGTATATTATGCACAGTATACTAGTTCATGAATTACAGTATAAAAAGATTCTACTTTGCTAACTACTGTATATTATACATGAAGCCCTATTCTACATACACCAAGTAAAAGTAATATTGTAGAAGATAATTTTAGGTGAAGGAGGTTTTTAGAACAGTATTTACAAGTTCAGAAATGGCTAATGTCTAAGAAATTTCATTGACAATTGGAACCATTTATATTATCACCAAATTGAGTTTGAGCATACTCTGCAAAGAAAGCTTATAATCATTTTCATTATTTGATTACAGAATGTGATACCTAGGTTTTACATAATTAACTGATAAATATTTGAATTGGATGAAATCCATGCATTTTGAAATTAGCCACCTCTGAAGTGCTAATATTAACTGGGATTTTCTTATAGCAAAATAGTGCACAAGCTTCAACAAGGTTGCTGCAAAAAGCAATCAATAAAATCAGGTAAAAAACAAATTTACTACGGCAGAGGAAACTAACCTTTATGTCTTTTTCTAATGGCTTATTGTATAGCTTATGGTATTCCTGCTTGATGTTACCCATGTCAATCTCGCAGCGAGAAACGACGAGACGGATGAGTGCACGGTCATTAGTGCCCATGCCAGCCATGGAGTCGTGAAGTTCTTTTGCAAAATAGGCAGGTTTGTTGTCAATTACATGGTCTGGAAAATAGAAACCAAGATTATTCAATTTTTAGTAATACAGTGCCTAACAAAACTTTTTTAAAATGTACTTATAATTCTTGTTTGAAAAAAAAAAGATATATTTTGCATAGGTACAGAAGTTATAATTACAGTATGGTATAAAGGAATTCTTGAAATACGAAAGGTAGATTTTTAATATACTGTATCATAAAGAACAGCATCATCATAGGATTCAGTTTTACAAACCAATGGGTTTTCATGAACTCTAGAGAATTAAAATTCAGCAACCTTTTACTTTTCTGTCAGGAGTACTTTTCCTTCACTTTGGTCTTATACACAATTCCCTTAGATTGCTGGGGAGAAAATTTGGTGTAGATAACCTGATATTAAGTCTTGATTTGTATTTAAGACTTAGAGATTACTACTTTAAGGAATATTTGTTAATTACATTAATTACAACTCC
Organism: Palaemon carinicauda; assembly: GCF_036898095.1. Lineage (NCBI taxonomy): Eukaryota > Metazoa > Arthropoda > Malacostraca > Decapoda > Palaemonidae > Palaemon > Palaemon carinicauda. The sequence continues at coordinate 66,336,916 of NC_090759.1, forward strand.
ATTGCTTGTGCGTTGCCTAACTTCTGTGCAATATAATTCTAATGGCATGAACTTGTCAAGATACTGAGAAACCTTAATTGCATATGCTAAATCTTCAGTCAGTGCCTCTTATTCTTTTGCATATGATCATTTGTCTCGGCATCCTTTAATTTTATTGTTCTTATAACAGGTGGCGAGACAGAAATTGAATGTGTTTGAGATGAAGTGTCTAAGGAGTATGGCTGGTGTATCTCGAGTAGATAGGGTTAGGAACGAAGTGGTGAGGGAGAGAACGGGTGTAAGAAATGAGTTAGCGGCTAGAGTGGATATGAATGTGTTGAGGTGGTTTGGCCATGTTGAGAGAATGGAAAATGGTTGTCTGCTAAAGAAGGTGATGAATGCAAGAGTTGATGGGAGAAGTACAAGAGGAAGGCCAAGGTTTGGGTGGATGGATGGTGTGAAGAAAGCTCTGGGTGATAGGAGGATAGATGTGAGAGGGGCAAGAGAGCGTGCTAGAATTAGGAATGAATGGCGAGCGATTGTGACGCAGTTCCGGTAGGCCCTGCTGCTTCCTCTGGTGCCTTAGATGACCGCGGAGGTAGCAGCAGTAGGGGATTCAGCATTATGAAGCTTCATCTGTGGTGGATAATGTGGGAGGTTGGGCTGTGGCACCCTAGCAGTACCAGCTGAACTCGGTTGAGTCCCTGGTTAGGCTGAAGGAACGTAGAGAGTAGAGGTCCCCTTTTTGTTTTGTTTCTTTGTTGATGTCGGCTACCCCCCAAAATTGGGGGAAGTGCCTTTGGTATATGTATGTATGATAACAGGTTTCATAGAATAGCATTTCGGCTAACTATGCCTCTACTTGGGTATAGTCATTTAATGCCTTGTTAAACAGTAAGAATATAACTAGTGGCTCTCTTGTTCTTTACAGATAACATTCCTTGCTCCATACATCTTGCACACACTTACTTCATCAGTGTACTCTCCTCTTGCAACCTGCATGCAGTGCATATATAATTTTCTCTGCTGCCAAAACACACTTGCCGTCTCAAGTTTTAGATTAAAACTATAAGAAAAGTCAGTAGACTACCTTCTTGGCTCAACTTCAACAAAAAGTATTTTCTATCACACCAGGAGTGATTAACAAATACCTACGTTCGGATTACTAGCTATGACCTCAATGTGTTAAACACATTAATGAGCCTGCCTAGTTCCAAATTTACCACCACGGCCCACACTTCATCGTGTAGCAAACTGCATTCCCTTGTCTCCAGTCCTGTTTTCCCCTGTCATTGAAGACATGCTAGGTACACAATCAGTTTTTATTGAGGATGCAATGTGAATCACTACACCTGGACTCGTCTTTATCTCTCAAGGAAAATTGGTTGCCCTAACTCGAAATTAGATCGACTAAATTACCCCTGACTAGCAACTGACTGTTGTTCTTGCAAAAATCTCTCCTTCAAGTCATGTTGATTCCTCATGACTTGCTACACTCCAGGCATCAATTATATTACTGAAAAAAATTTACCTTAATTACTTCTAATTTTTCAGATTATGCTTTTACTGCCATCTAGGATACTTATAAAGACATTTATTTGTCTCCAACCCAAACCCAGCCTTACTTCACAAGAAGCTTCTAGGCAGCTAGTACAATTTTTTTTTTCCCCAAGGTAAAAAAATTCACAATTCAGTGATTTAAGATTGAAACACAAGGTGCTACAGTTAACTAATTAGCAAAATGCTAATTACTAGTCATTATTTCGTTATGTTTATCTATTCTAGGCATTCTACATTTACTGAAGCATAAGGGGCAGAACTTCTAATTCACAGGAGATCTTTTTGTCCAGATTCAACATTTCAAAGCATGACAACTTTTTGTACCACGATGCCTAATGATAAGCCAAATAAGTTTCTAATCGTGAATTTTGCTATATAAAGGCACCTAAACTTTCATCTAAAATTGTTATACAATATTGTATCAGAGACTATAATACTCTCTAATTTTGAAAATAAAATATTTGTAAGTAAACCTTTGTAGCTATTCAAGTAACAAGTCTATATTCAGATGATAGTCAAGGTAAAGAACTAGCATCATCTACTGAAAAACTGTACCAAGCTTGTTTTCAAAGTTAGATTTGCAATGATGATTTTAAAAGTTAACGGGAATCCAGACCAAAAATAAAACAATTCACTAGAACATACAAATACTATTGAAAACCTTCCGAATTTAAAAAACAACATTACCACAATTGCCCCGGGAATAGAGTAAAGTAATACCAAAAACATATGACTACTTACACAAGGTTTGCATTCCAAGCTGCAAGTCACCAGAAAGTTCGGACTTGATAGCATCTAAAAATGGTTTGTTTTTAATCTTCTTGTATTCTTCAAACACACAACGCAGCATGGGGTACGAATATGAAGATAATATTCTATTGAATTCCGCTTCATCAGTGCCCAATTTACCTTCACCTGTAAATCATTTTAATTTGAGTAGTGTGATAATCACAACAAACAAGTACTGTATTAAAATTCAGTACGTCATATGCTATTAATTAACATTCCTACTAAAATATCAATAACAGTATACAGTACAAGTTTACCCAATGGTATAAAAAAATGAATTACAGTATGTTAAATAAAAAATTTGTGTCCTTTAACACTGTTAAGAATAGCATGAAAACATTTGGAATACACTACAAAATTTACCAGCTTTGTATAACTGCTGAGCTAAGCTGTTTGCCAATGCTGGGTCACAATTCACTTCATCTCTGCCACAAGCACACATGGAAATCAAAAGTCTGCAGAAGTCACCAGATGTGTCTCCATGTAGGTCATCTTCAAGCTTCTTCCGATATTCTTGGTAGTAAGCATTTTTTATCATCCTGTAACAAATTACTGTCATCTAAATTCAAAGTACCTATAATGTAACTGTGAGGGCTCGGTTTCACTAAAAATAATTATACAATGCAAATGATCTGTACTGTTATAAAAAAAAATGTAAAATAATTTTTAAAAATGCAATTTGGAACTCCTGATGACTTCTGGAAAATGTCATTTTTATCATTATGTAAACAGATTTAATGAGACCACATTCACATGCTATGCTTTCAAAGGGCACACCACGAGGATATCTTCCAAAGTGGGGTGAAAATGGGAAAAAAAGGTAATTTGGAAGAGCCACATTAGTTTCAGAAAGAAGTTAATTGCATGTAAAATAATAGGGTATATCAAGAATATAATTTTAACTGTTTAAACAAGAAAACATACTATACTAGAAATATTAATAAAGAAAAATACATAATTCATCATCATATAATAGGGTATATCAAGAATATAATTTTAACTGTTTAAACAAGAAAACATACTATACTAGAAATATTAATAAAGAAAAATACATAATTCATCATCATCATCTCCTAAGCCTATTGACGCAAAGGGCCTCAGTTAGATTTTGCCAGTCATCTCTATCTTGAGCTTTTAATTCAATACTTCTCCATTCATCATCTCCTACTTCACACTTCATAGTCTTCAGCCATATAGGTCTGGATCTTCCAACTATTCTAGTGCCTTGTGGAGCCCAGCTGAACGTTTGGTGAACTAATCTCTCTTGGGGAGTACGAAGAGCATGCCCAAACCATCTCCATCTACCCTTCGAACATGATCTCATCCACATATGGCCCTCTAGTAAAATCTCTTCATAGTTTCCTTTCTAATCCTGTCCTGCCCTTTAACTCCTAATATCCTTTCGAGGGCTTTGTTCTCAAATCTACTAAATCTATTGGAGATTGTTTCATTGTCATACCATGACTCCTGTCCATATAGTAACACTGATCTCACTATATAGTCTGATTTTTATATGTAATTTCAGGCAATTTGATTTCCAAATTAAACTTGACCTAGCCATTGTCTGATTTGCTTTTTTCAATCTTTCACTAAACTCTAATTATAAAGACCATGTATTGGAGATCATAGTTCCTAAATACTTAAAATGATTCTACCTCATTAATCCTTTCTCCTTCCAATGATATTTCACCTTCCATTGCATGCTCCGTTCTCATCTGTCTTTCTTCTATTTGTTTTCAGCCCAACCTCGTGTGATATTTCATGCATTCTGGTAAGCAAGCATTGCAAATCCTGTGGTGTTGATCTTACTAGAATGCATAATTACATATACCAAATAATATAACAATGAACGTACATGAGAGAAGCATTATCTCGAGTGCAAAGGATTTCAACCAAGGTCCTTTCATTGGTCCCAATGCCGGTCATGGCATTATGCAATTCTCTAGCCAAATACAATGGCAGAGGTGTCATCAGTGCGATCACAGCATCCTCAAATTTTCCGCTTAGCTCACTCTTCAGATCTTTCACCAGGTCCTGAAATGGTAGGATGTTGTTACTAAAAAAAAAAAAAAAAAAAACACCACTGTCTTCTACACGTACTTTAATCTTGTTAAAATTCTTCAATACCTAATTGCAATGGCACTCATAATACCAAACAGTAATTTCTATACTATCAAATTTTTAACTTTAAAATTGACTTATACAGTAAGGTTCTCTTTGTGTGTGTGTGTGCAATTACAGTGCAATCAGTATTCAAATTAATACTTCACTCAACTAATAAACACTGAAATAAATTTATTAACATACAGCAGTGCTCTGATTCAATGATTAGTCATTACCTACTGTAGAACTGACTATTCATTTTACACTAAAATGTACTTTTTATACAAGCATCCTTTATCTCCAATATAAGAAGAAAGCCAGCTATTTAAAACCACACAAGGGTGAATAAAGTTGGTGTTTTCATTAAATTCAGAAAAGATTGAAAGGCATTTCAACTATCGTAGATACTGTACTTCAGTAAGACTTTGACGTTATTCAAGGAAAGTTTTATTCTCTATAAAACGATACAAATCTAATGAGGTAAAAAAAAAATCAAGTTTTCATATGCTTTTGAATGCTTGCTTTCCTTCAAATTCTATGGCCCTGATTTATAAGCATTAAAAGCAAAAGAATTTTCACATTAAGAGCCTACATTTTCTTTACAGAAAATTGTTCACATTATTTCTTTATAGCCCTTCATTGTTCAAAACAATGGTTACAAGCCCCACTATCATATTTTAAATAATAAAATTTTGTAAGAGAATTTTATAACAAAAGCAAGAATTACAAATTAGCATAAACTATCATGCGGACAACACTGTAGCTAGTTAATCAGGCACCAGGTTTAGCTTGCATGCAGCATTACAAGATTTTGTCTGACAACTTCATAGATTAATACAATACTGTTTATGTATACAGTATACTTTCAGTACCTACTAAGTGACCAAATTTCCAAAATGCATACAGAATGCTATCATTATTAAGAGGGAGATTAATCCGCCCAATGAGTCAAACTTGACTTACATAGCTGACCCGTACAGAATGATACCATACTAATGTTTCCAATACAAGGTATTAAAATCCTGTATATAGCATATACACAGTATAGCTGAAAAGGAGGAGAAACAAACTTAACCTGGAAGAAAACTTCTAAATATATATCCTGCCCTGGAGCATTGTATGCAAGCTACCATGCAAATGTAACAACCAATAACTTGCAGAGATAAAATTTGCGCTTTCCGAAGCAAATAATCTTGTGACTTACCCCTGTGAGTGCTTTCTTGGAATCTTCTGGTTCCTCCTATGGCGCAGGAGTAAGGAAAAACAAAATAAAACAATAGACAAAAGACATAAGGTAACTTTCTACATATAAAACAAAAAAAAAATAATCTGGAAGTTGGAACTACAATAACAGTAGATACAGGTATACTATAGTAAACTATGGAACTCAGGATAGGAATATACTTTTAATAGGACGTGTTTAGTAAAAAAAAAAACTGAAAAAAAAAGCACTAATGTTACTAAACTTTTTGAACACGGAATAGCATTTGGAGAACTGCCATGTAATTTCACAGACGATAAAATTTGCGTACAGTACAGTGTCCTAGTACTTAGTTCTCTAGAGAATGGAAAGTGGAAGGGGTTCGGAAGTCTCCAGCTTTCTAGACAAAACTCAGAATGAACAAAATTGGGATCATATGACCCACCACTGAGACCTAAGATGCCAATCGGGGTCGAGACGTAATTCAAAAACCTATTTAACATTACAATACTTTAGACTACTATTACTGTAATACCAATGTCAAAATTTTTTGAGAAAGCACTCCTGGACTAACTAATAAATATGAATATGCCATTACCCTATTATCTAATGTAATGTTTATTAACAATGCAGCATAGAAATATAATTCCTTACACTAAACAAATATGGAGTTTTCACATTTCTTCTCTTGCGTCCCTATTTTGGGATGCCACTTACAGTGTGCCTTGCATCTATAACCCTATATACCAAGGCACTTATCCAAATTTTGGGGGATAGCCAACATCAAACAAATGAAAAAAAGGGGACCTTTCCTCTCTAGGCTCCTCCTAGCCTGACGAGGGACTCAACCGAGTTCGGCTGGTACTGCTAGGGTGCCACAGCCCACCCTCGCCCGTTATCCACCACAGATGAAGCTTCACTACGCTGAATCCCCTACTGCTGCTACCTCTGCGGTCCTCCAGGGCAACTGGAGGAAGCAGCAGAGCCTACTGGAACTGCGTCACAATCGCTCGCTATTCATTCCTATTTCTAGCACGCTCTCTTGCCTCTCTCACATCTATCCTCCTATCACCCAGAGCTTTCTTCACTCCATCCATCCAACCAAATCTTGGCCTTCTTCTTGTACTTCTCCCATCAACTCTTGCATTCATCATCTTTAGCAGAAAGCATTTTCCATTCTCTCAATACGGCCAAACCATCTCAACACATTCATATCCACTCTAGCTGCTAAATCATTTCTTACACTTGTTCTCACCCTCACTACTTCTTTCCTAACCCTATCTACTTGAGATACACCAGTCATACTCCTCAGACACTTCATCTCAAACACATTCAATTTCTGTCTCTCCGTCACTTTCATTCCCCACAACTCCGATCCATACATAAGTTGGTACAATCACTTTCTCATACAGAAATCTCTTTACATTCATGCCTAACCCTCTATTCTTTACCACTCCCTTCACTGCCCCCAACACTGCATCCTTCAATCACACTCTGACATACATCTGCTTCCACTCCACCATTTGCTGCAACAACAGACCTCAAGTACTTAAATTGGTCTACTTCCTCAAGTAACTCTCCATTCAACATGACATCCAACCTCGCACCACCTTCCCTTCTCATGCATCTCATAACCTTAACCTTACCCACATTAACTCTCAACTACCTTCTCTTACATACCCTTCCAAATTCTGTCACTAATCGGCCAATCTTCTCTTCCGAGTCTGCAACCAGTACAGTATCATCCGCAAACAACAAATGATTTACCTCTCATTCATGATCATTCTTGTCTATCAGTTTCAATCCTCATCCAAGCACTCGAGCATTCACCTCTCTCACCACTCCATCAACATACAAGTTAAACAACCATGGCAACATCACACATCCCTGTCTCAGCCTCACTCTCACCGGAAACCAATCACTCACTTCATTTCCTATCCTAACAGGCTTTACTACCTTTGTAGAAACTTTTCACTGCTTGCAACAACCTTCCAGCAATTCCATATAACCTTATCACATTCCACATCGCTTCCCCATCAACTCTATCATACGCTTTCTCCAGGTCCATAAAGGCAACATACACCTCCTTACCTTTTGTAAAATATTTCTTGCATATCTGCTTAACTGTAAAAATCTGATTCATACAGCCCCTACCTCTTCTAAAACCACCCTGTACTTCTAAGATTGCATTCTCTGTTTTGTCCTTAATCCTATTAATCAGTACTCTACCATACACTTTTCCAACCAAAAATGACAAATTCGTAGATAATTTGTATTTTTCCTAACTATACAAACCTTAGCTATTTACATGGGGTGATTACTTCGGCACAGCCGATGACGAGCCATAAAGTTTTAACGAGGCTTTCCTACCCACCGCTAGTTAGCGGGGGGGTAGGGAGGGGTAGCTAGCTACCCCTCCCCCTCAAACACACCAGAGAATACTCCACTTTACTTAGAGGTAGGACTTATCTTGGGGGACAGGGCTGGCAGGCACATAACTGTAAATAGCTAAGGTTTGTATAGTTAGGAAAAATACAAATTATCTATGAATTTGTCATTTGTTCCGTAACTGAAATACAAACCACGCTATTTACATGGGGTGACTTAACCCTTAGGAAGGGTGGTAAGTCCCGGCCATACTGGCTTTGGCTTGCCCGGGGATTCCATATTCGAGCAATCAAGTACTCGGACAATAGGGAAACCCTGCTCCTCGCTGGCGGTTGTGAAACTGCCGCGGCCTACGTAAGGTGTGTGCGAAGGTGAAAAGTGACTTGTCCCAGGCAGTTGCCCTGGAGCCCCTCAGGAGGGAATCCAGGCTAGGACTCTCCCAATACCACCTCGTCAGGGTATGGGGGCATGACAGTATTACACCTAATACTAGGAACACAAGGAAGCATGGTCTACCTGCAGTGGTTTAAGGTCAGCTGAGCAGAGAACCCAGGATGCTGCTTTCTCCATGGGAGGAGAGGATGAAGAAAAGGATAAGGGCCAGACAGATCTTTTCATTCATGCAGACTAACACCCTCAACCTTCTGCTACTTGTCCATCAAGGAGCCTGAGGTTTAGACCAGCTGTTGTGAAGCCACCACAGGGCCGATAGAAACGTATCAAGCCTCCTGTGGGTCATGTCTTGCAGGTAAGGGGCTGAGAAGAAGGTCTGATGCTTCAACATCCCCGCTTGTAGGACCTGCGTCACTGAAAGATGCTCCATGAAGGGCAGGGACGTATCTAAGCCCCTGACATCATGGGCTCTAGGGCGGTGCGACGGAGAAGGGTCAAGATTCAAGGCAGGGTGTAGCACCCTGCGAATCCGGGCCAAGATGGTACTCCGGGAGACCCTTCTCCTCGTTACCCAGGATCCACGAACGAGACTTGGACCTGGAGACGAACTGCAGCTGTTCTCTGAAGACACCAGCTCGGACCTCCTACCGGCAAGGTAGGAGATGGACTGAGTCATCTGCAACAGGACGGAGACTCGAACCCTGGAAGGAGTCGAAGCGGGTCCGGCACCCCCGAATTCTGAGTCTCGGCAACAAACCTCAGGGACAAACCTGAATGTTGCCTCCCCCTAACCCCCTGAATGGGCGAAGTCGTAAGAAAGACCATGTGACTCGCTTGGCTGAAGATAGGCTAGCAGGAACACTGTCTACCCAGAAGGTGGTGGTGGGCTGGGGACTTACGTAGTGGTTCGTCAGGGGGTCTCTTTAGAGACTCGAGGACTCGAACCACGTCCCAAGGAGGAGGTCTCACCTTCGACTGAGGGCAGGAGAGGACAAGGCTTCGCATGCGAAGGAAGAGTTCCAGCGGGGGGAGAAATGTTTTTCCCTAGAGCCAGGAGGCAAGTCTTAAGGCTGAGGGATAGCCTTTCACAGTCGAAACAGAAAGGCACACTTTTCCCGCAATCCCACTAGGGGCTCTGCTATTGCTGGAAGCGGCAACGTGTGGAGGGATGCCCTCTCCCCGACACCGGTTACAGAAACTCGCCCTATCGCCTGGGAGACTACTGCGGAAGACTTGCGCAGGTGACCAGGCCTCCTTTTCGCCATTTGTTGCGAAAATCCTCTCTCTTTGAGGAGGTGCTGGATAGACTCCCGGCGGGAGGAGGAGCAAGCTATGGAGGCAACACATCGATGGTGTCCCACCGTTGCTGGGAGGCCTCCTACCAGAAGGCCTTGGGATCCGTGACCGGGGAGCAGTACAGCGGGAGCTTGCAGCTCAGTGCTGTAGCGAACCGGTCCACCGAGTGAGCCCCACCGAGGCAGGACTTGTAGGCTACTTGAGGATCCAAAGACCACTCGGAATGTGGTGTCCGTGACACACTGCTCAGACTGTCGGCGAGCCCATTCCTTTGCCTGGAATCAAGCGAGCTGCCAAGGAGACCTAGGGGGACTCGGACCATCCCGGTATCTCTACCGCAGGATGGGATGGTTGTACTGTACTGAAAAGTACCTCCTTGTCTGGGCCAGAAAACCATCACTGTGGTGTTGTTGATCCTCATAACCACAGAGTAGGCTAGGTGGAGCTACTGAAGAGCCAGAAACACGGTTTCTGTCTCTAGTAGGACTAGAGAAGGTTCTTCCTGGTTCTGGCCCCGGCCTGAGGACCCGTGGATCAGAACGTGCCCCCCCCCTTTTCTTTGACGCGTCCGAAAACAGCATCAAGTTAGGGGAAGGACGAGAAGGACCACTCCCTTTTGTAGGCCCTCGTCAGCTTCCCAACCCTATGGGTTCGTCTGTAACGGTTGTCCCCTATGGGTCTCGGTGTCTGGGGAGACGTGCCCCCGACTCCCCCGCGCCCCGAGTCCCCACTGAAGAGAACTCAACCTGGGGCGACTGTGGAAACCAGACGGGCCAGGAAGGAGAGACGTAACAACCTTGGGCTGGAGGGTCTTCTTGTGTGAGGAAAGGTCTCGCGACCTTCCTCTGCCTTGGTACCCTGACGTCTGAAGGGAAGGCTATGGGAGATAGGAGCCTAAGAGCAGGCTCGGTATACCAGACTCTGAGAGGGCTGCCTGGAGGACTCCTCGAGGACCACCATGATCTTTAGAACTTGGTAAAGTCCGAGGAGCTTGTCCCGATGACGAAGAAGGGAAGTCTTTGAGTCGGCCAGGATAGGCCAGCCACCCAGGAACGGAGTGGCCGGATGCCGATGCTGAGTGCCCGTGAAGAGATCCGAGAGGAAGTATCGGAGAACTGTTGAGGTGCCGTGGAGAGGCAGAAGCACAGCCCTTGAACTGGTATACCCGCCTTCCAGGAAGACTCCAAAGTACTTCCTTGAAGATGGGTGAACCAGGACCAGAAGTACGAGTCCTTCCGGGCCAGTGTACCCAAGAAGACTTGTGGTCTCACCGCAAAGCTGACCGCGTTTGCTGTCGCTATGCTGAACGGAGACTGTATGACAACCCTGTACAGAGTCGAGAAGGGAAGGAGGCGACTACAAAGGCCTCAAAACCCGTTGGCCACCTCTTGGAGGGGGCACCTCTACGACATGAACTGGACTTCTGCCCGGAGGACCCGTCCCCTCACCGATCCCTACCCAGGGAGGAGGGAGGGGCTTGAAACCAACCGGGACTGTTGAAGGAGACAAGCTCGGAGAGCTGGCCCTTGACCTAGTCTCTGGCGCTCTCCATTCCCTGAGACCAGGGCAAGCTGCACTGGCGTAAGGGAGTCCTTGGGTGAGTAGAACTCGGTCCAGGACTGAATCCTTCCCTTACCGAAGAGGAATCTCTGAATCTGGGATCCCCTTGAGGTTTCTCCTGTGGGCCAGAACCTGCCACAATGCAAGTTCTGACTCCTGGAGCTCCTCCTCCTGATGGACTGGCAGCAAGGTCTCCCATCCCCGGAGGCTCTTCCTGGGGAGACTCGTAGACATGCCCCAAGGGTCCAACTGGATCCTGTCGGATCCTTGCGGAAGACAGGGCCTCAGGATCCCTCCTAGGAGGGAAACAGGACCCCAGTGATGAAGAATGTAAGGCTTCGCCCCCTCCGCACAAAAGGACCCTCAGGAAGAGGCGGGGATTCTCCCTATGGAGTGAAGGGGGAGAGGACCGGGTCTTCCAACCCTCCTGGGAATGGGCAAAGCTCATCCGGCGGGGAGGGGAGATGGAGTCTGAGGAGGGCTCATCGCCTGCGTAAGGACTCGTGAAGGGACAGGATAGTCCTTGGGGAAGATACCATGCCAGGGATTCCTCTCACCCCTTTCAGGGGGAGAGGAAGCTGCTACCGATTAGTGACCCCAGTCAGAATGCACAGGCTCATCGCCTGTTTGAGCGCTCTGATGATGGCATCCCACCAGGGATGCCGACCAATCCTCGCGCTGACAGGGAGTCCCTCTGGAGGGAAGAGGATCGTTCAATCCTCTGGGGGAGATGACACATGAGGGTTCGCCCGCAGAGAATCTGCAGTGAAGGGAGAAGAGACCTTTGACCTGTCCGGAAACCTCCCCCTCCTCCGAAGAGGGCGCTGGTCTGCGCTGCGGGGGAGGGAAACGCGGAGGTGGCCTGACCGCCATAAGCCCCGATGTAAACAGGGCGTGGTCGTGTCAAGAGAACGGTGCGCCGATCACGCTGACGATCGCGCAAAAAGCACCGATCTGGGTAGCGCGTGAATGAAGTATGCGTAGCAGAATAACCGCGCCCGCATGAGCGTGGGCGTATCGGCGACCGCATGAACGATCCCCGCGTCTCCGCACGTATGAAGATCGCTGGCGCTTGCGCGTGAAAGATCGTGGGTGAGGGAAACCATCCCACGCGCGAACGATCTCGGCGAAAAAAGATCGCCGGTGCTAGCGCCGTCGGCGATTGCATGTGGGGAACCATCCCACGAGCGGAAGAATAACGCTGAAGAAATGCTGACGATCTTCGGTGCTTACGCGAGTACGAAGATCGTCGGCGCTAACGCGAGAAAAAAAAATCATAGGAGACAGTGAGCGGGGACCCATAGTGCCAGCGTGCGAATGATCTCTAACTATGTAAGACGATCGTCAGCGATTCGCGCGAGCCCGGACGATCTTCGACGCTCACGCGTAAGCGACGATTGTCGGAGCTCACACGCGAGAGAAGATAGTCGGCGATCACGAGCGGGAACCTCGGTGCCCGCGCGCGGACGATCTATGACAATCACGAGCGGGAACCTCGGTGCCCGCGCGCGGACGATCTATGACGATCACGAGCGGGAACCTCGGTGCCCGCGCGCGGACGATCTATGACGATCACGAGCGGGAAACCGCGCGCGGATGATCCGTGCGATGATTGCGCGAGCCTCAATGGTCGCGCGCGAGAAACTATCCCGCGAACGGAACGATCTTCGGCGCTCACGTGTACTGTGAAGAACGTCGGCGCTCGCGCGCCTAGCGCCGAATCCGAAGATCGGCGGCGAACGGCCGTCGACGATCGCCTGCGGAGAAACGCGCGCGGATGGCCTTGTTGCCGTGAGCGGGAAACCATCCCGCGCACAGAATGATCATCGGAGCTTAAGCGTACTAAGAAGATCGTCGGCGCTTCCGCTTAGCGCTGGATCCGAAGATCGCCGGCTAACGGCCGTCGATGATCGCGTGCGGAAAACCGAGCGCGGACGGCCTCGTTGTAGCGCGCGGGAAATCATCCCGCGCACAGACCGATCTTCGGCACACTAAGAAGATTGTCAGCGTTTGCGCGCCTAGCGCTGGATCCGAAGATCACCGGCTAACGACCGTTGCCGGGTTGACGATCGCGAGTGGAAGGGCCTTGAAGGTCGCGCGCAGGCGATCATCAACGCTTATGCGTTAGCGCGAACAGAAGATATTCGGCTAACGACCCTCGACAGATCGCGCGTGAGCGATCATCAATGCTTACGTGTTAGCGCGAACAGAAGATCGTCGGCTAACGATCGCGCGTCCCTGGACGATCGCGAGATCTCGCGCGGGAAACCATCCCGCGCGCGGGGGATCACCAACGCTTACGCGTTAGCGCGAACATAAGATCGTCGGCTAAATCGTCAACGACCGCGAGAACGCAGGCGGGAAATAATCCCGCACGCCGGCGGTCTTCAGCGCTTATGCGTGAGTGAAGATCATAGGCTTCTGCACAACAGAAGATCGTCGGAAATGGTTGAAGGATCGCTAACTCGTAGAACAGGAACTGGGATGTGTCCCTAAAAGGGAGAGCATCCCCTGAAGAGGACCAGGAGGTCTACTTCAGTGCCGACGATCAACTGAAGGACTGCTAAACACTCCGAGGAGTGGTCTCTGTGAGGTACCTTTCCCGCGAACGGGAGAGGTGGCCTTAGTAGAAGAGACTTAGAGACACCGAAGGCTGAACTGCTGGTGAGTGCCAGTGCGCTATCTCATGAACCCCAACGATGTGCGCAAATGCGCAGGGAACGTTGGTAGCAGCCTAACTGAATACTGGAACACGGTGTCTCTAAGGCAGTCTCAGGAATAGCAGGAACAGCAGTCGAGCGCTAGCGTGTAAGGGAACGTTGGCGCGCAGGTGATACCTGGCACTTAAGGGACTTACTCAAGGTGTGAGAAAGTCTCTCCTGCCCCCGAAGGGAGGAGCTCGTTAGATAACTGGGGCGTGGGCGCCCAAGGCGCGTCTGCAGTCAGGAACGGATACAGCAGGCAACAGGAACACTGAGGGACGAGAGACCAAGGGTCTAACGTAGCCTGAGTATCGAGGCCCCGAGGAGATAGTTGCAAGACCCCGAAGGGTCAATGCAACGAGAAACCGAAGTTTTTCCGTCACTAAACACCGAAGTGCAGAAGTGACTAAAGTTACGAGAGCCCGAGGGAACTGCGTACCCGACATTACAACAATGACTTCTTTCCAAATAAAATGTTCAAAATATCACCCTTTTACAACTGTGTTGATGAGTGAAGTATTGGTGAACAAGATTGTAAATGTTTTATATTCATATACTATCGAGACAAGTTTTGTCATACAAATTCCCTAAATTGAGTAAAACCTGAACTTGGAAATTATCTTTATCCAATTTCACTTAGATAAAACCACAAATTCATTATAGTACTGAATAGCATATTAGTATGCTTTTATGTAACCCATGATCACATGTCCTTCTATGTAATATAGGCAAATGCCATTGAGAAAATAATTTTAATTACATACCATAACTAAAATATATTGAGCAACACATAACATTTCTACTCATTTCCTAAAGTATTGAAAGTTTTTTTCTGCCATCTCATTTTTCTTTATACTTCAAGTAAGAGCAATGACTATTCCTTTATTCTGCTGTACATTAATAACCTCTAAACCTATACGGTAGGTCTGAAAAGATTCTTTTCACAGAGAGATTTAAAGTATACACCAAACATAACTGGAATGTTGATTTTATGTCGTAATAATCAAAACAGAACAGTATGTATCTAATATAAATGAACGTGACTTTAAATTAAATACAGTATGTACTGTGCTTCATAATCATACGCCTACTTAGGCAATAGGAACTTTCCTTCAGCCCTTTTCCTTAATTCCATTACACGGTACCTTGCCTGTTCCACTAACAACTGGATAATAGAAAATAATAAATCTATCTCTGAACCTTTTTGGACAACTTCTCATCCAATAACACTTCTGACATAGCTTATATATCTCAGCTATTCAAAGTACAGTAAACCAAAGAAAGCCGAAATGAGGATGATGGCATTAATCATAAAGGGATTTAGGTTTAAAACAAATCAAAGAGGACAAAGTAAAATCAAGGGAACAAACTTCCTTTTCTCTACTCAATTTACACTAAAAAAAGATCCATACTCTTCAGTTACCTCAAAATAAACATGACTTACCTTTATAACTCATAAATGCCCTTATGAATATGATGTATGACAGAATAAGATTTTTCTACATACTGTTTATAATAAAATTTGAAGGTTACCTAACTTTAAAAGACTCCACAAGAGTTTAACATGATTGTTGTTCATAACATATTCATCGTATTGTAACTTAATTCTTTATGCCCTTTATATAAATAGCACTTACAAACCTTCAATTGTAACAATACTAAATGATTACCAAAAAAGGATTCAACAACTTACAGTGCTGTACATTACAATACATCAGGTATAAAATTAAGCAGATATAGGAGGTTTGTGGTTGGTTGTTTCAAGACTTTTTAAAAACGCACAATGTACAGTAACTTTAGGAGACAATGGCATGATATCTAGATGAGATCATAACAAGGTTTTGTCATTTTCAAAAAGTACAAGTTGCCATGTAACAGAAATCTGGGATAGCACTATTTTTTTAGTTTTGCATTTTTACTATAGTATCTATCAATATTCAACTCTTTAAGGAAGAACACAAGAAAGTGTAAGAGCTATTATAAAAGATATCAAAGGATGGAAGGACTCTCAAGAATATCACAAATTCAGTTGTATACAAAGCTATGGCCTTGAATTAATTTTTTCAAAGAAATGAAACTAATATTTCTACTAAAGCATGGACATTACTTCCATCGTAATCTAATGGGAAATAAACCTCACATAAAGTCTGATGACTAAATAGATCAAGAATATTACTGGGAACACTCAGTCTGAGTCAAAACACAAAGACCTGTTAACCTGAATACCAAAATGTTGCAATACGGTCATTGTACTCTACTGGGAATACCATCTCCAAACTAATGTGTAATTATTTAATAGCAAGAGGTAGCCTACAAGACTACCCATTTGACAGTGATATTTAACAAATCAAGGAGACTGTGTTAATAGCAATGAATGTGTAAGTAGAAGTCAAAAGGGCATGAGTCACCGAGAGATCGTGATAAGTAGGCTAATAGTTAATCTCAGTATAAATACAAAGAATAATTTCATGTCCCTAATCTTTACTAATGAATAAAAGTCATAAATTACCATAAATAATCAAAGAATCTTACATTGTGAAGAAATCAAAGTAGAAATTACACTATACTGAGATATGTAACCATTTTTCTGATTAAGCTACATAAAACAAGTTATACATGTTAATCTATTACCTTGAAGAATGAGAAGACATTATGAACGTTTTTATTTCAACCTTAAAATTGATGACCTATGCCACAACCACAATAACATAAGGTCCTTCACAACTCCTAACTTCTTGTTATTACTCCTTAAATCTACTACAACATACTACAGTACCTTAATTACTGAAGATTCCTCATCACATGAGCCTAAGACTTTCTTCCTTTTCTAAAGTTGGTTAATATACAAACATCAAATGTAACCAGATAAAATAAAACCTTGTTACTTATGTGGCAAAAATATTAATACACCAACACCAAAATTCACTTCTATTTAGTAAACTATTGTTTTAAAGGTCAGTGTATGTTCCCCCCTATTAAACCAGACAAAAGCTGCGTCATTGTTAACACCTTCAGACCCAACCCTAAGTTTTTTCTTCTTTCTTTTTATCACACGTGACAACTCAAAAATATTGTTAAACCGAATATTTTTTCATATACTGTACATTTTTCCATTACCACTCCGGATACAAATAATTAAAACCCAAGTTATTGTGTGGCCCTCATTAAAATTACGCCTAATTTAGTATTTGGGTGAGAAACCTTAATCATTTAATTCCATTCATTACTAAATATCTAATGCCAATACAAAACCATGATGCATCATGCACATATGCTGCTATTTAATATCATCGGGCAAAAAAAAATCCAAATATTATATTAAAAATCAAATTTGCATAATTGTTCAATTTTGACAGGGAAGAGACATTTATACTTTTATCCCTTAGGATAAATTGATACACTAACCCTGCCATAAGCCTGCTGGTATTTTATCATGATCTGCTGGCGTTCGTGACATGTCCTGCGAGACAGGACGTTAATGATGGCAGCTTCGTCAGTTCCAAAGCCCTTCATGGCCTTCCTCAAGACTGCTGCATCACTGCTGGGGTCAAAGTGAGCCTGGGGCTTCACCGTTGGAATTTCCTGCAAGATGAGTAAATCAATGAGTATTTAATTTGTCAAAACCCGTCAACAAGTGGACGAGTGGTTTGAAAAAAAAAATATACATATATTTTAATTAATGAGTTTTAGTTTATTGTTTGCCTCCCTTGCATTCACCAAACTACCGGAGTACGAGTAACTACAATATTAATTATTCTACGGTTAATAAATGAAATAAGAGGCTAAAGACCCAACAATACAAGAGGATCTGCTCCCAGACTAAACAGTCGCTTAAACCAGAGACACGGCCATGTGGAAGTTCCGCTCATGCGTAAAGGATGAGTAACTCCATTTTGGCAGTACCAGGGCGACTTACCGACTAGCCAACATGTGAGAGAGAGAGAGAGAGAGAGAGAGAGAGAGAGAGAGAGAGAGAGAGAGAGAGAGAGAGAGAGAGAGAGAGAGTGAGTCCTTGAATTTTCTCATTAACCTTTAAACCAACATTTGCCTCAACTAAATATTTGTTTCATTATATAACCTGGGTGCACTCGAACGCACAATAGCCTTTCTTTGACTTTGCGAGTATGGTAGTTTAATCAATATTGACCACGACATAGAGAGAGAGAGAGAGAGAGAGAGAGAGAGAGAGAGAGAGAGAGAGAGAGAGAGAGAGAGAGAGAGTCCTTGTATTTTGTCTTGGCGTAATTCAGGAGTAGTTATTTCGTCAGGTTTTCTTATCATACAGAATAATCTATGCCCTACGTATATGGAGGTTGCATTATCATATTTAGTTGACTTGTCGTCACAATGACGATGGAATATGATATTACACAGGATATGTGGGGGTAGGCCTAGAGAACGCAATCTGGTATTTGTGTGCATAAGAACATTTAAGAGCAGCATTCTAAAATTTTATTTATATTCAATTATATAAATGAAAAATACCAATTTAATATGCGTGGAGGAAATTACAGACAAGTTACTACGCATTCTCAAAATCAAGTTAAATAGTCCTACAAAAGAGAAAAAAAACATTTATATATACGGTTTATTGACAAAACTTCTATTTAGTTCACTAAATTGTTTACACCCTTGACACCCAGTTTCACATTGACTATATTTTCTATTTTTTCCATAGAATGTTTATCCTCTCACAGATATAGGCCAAACCATTTTTGGTATATTTCACTTATGGCTACAGATGTTTCTACGCCATAATAGTGTTAAAATTTATTAACACTAATATTAGTAATATCAAATATAAACAGAGGTTGCAAAAACTATAACAAAGGGATTGTGGTGGTCGATGTGGTAACATCCCCCGACTGGTGAACGCCAGACTGGGGTTCGAGTCCTGCTCAAACTTGTTAGTTTCTTTGGTCGCTGCAACCTCACATTCCTTGTGAGCTGAGGATGGGGAGTTTGAGGGAGCCTATAGGTCTATCTGCTGAGTCGTCAGCAGCCACTAACTGGCCTTCCTTGGTCCTAGCCTGGGTGGAGAGGGGGTTTGGGCGCTGATCATAAGTGTATATGGTCAGTTTCCAGGGTATTGCCCTGCTCGATAGGGCAATGTCACTGTCCCTTGCCTCTGCCATTCACGAGTGGCCTTTAAAATTTAAACCTTTAATCGGTCCAACAGACAAATACTGCTCTTGATTTCATGACTTGTATTTCACATTTCCTATCACTAATACTTCATTGCCCGATTTTTCCTCAAATATAAATAATTTTATCTGAATATGATCTTATTTTTCATTCACTATTATCAAATTTAATAATACATCACATTATATGAATAAAAATACATTACTTATAAATAAGCCTTTCCCTTTCAATGTTCTTGAAATCCTTTGAATCAAAAGTTTCTAAAACTTCACGCCTAGCATCACCTATCAGACCAATATATAACGAATTAATTTTTGTTGTTTTCAAATGTCAGTACCTTATTACCTTTAGTTACAAAAAACTGGAATTATTAAACATTTCAAATATCTATGATACTGTATTATTACTTTATTTTTAAAGTTTCATAAAATAGCATTAATTATCCTAGTTGAATTCCTTTTAATTCTTCAAAATATAGTACCGGTAGCTATAAATATAAATATATATAAATATACACACACACACACACACACACACACACATATATATATATATATATATATATATATATATATATATATATATATATATGTATATATATATATATATATATATATATATATATATATATATATATATATTAAATAAACAATTTTCAATTATGTATTATCTAACCCTTTACTTTTTTTTTAAATAGTTTGATAGAATAACTTTCTAATAATTATTACGTAATCGGTTTCATTTTTCGAGAAGTATGGCGTCTTAATTCTACAGTATATAATTTAGTTCAGGTTTAAATAGCTGTCAAATACATATTAGTTCATTCTACCGTCAGAAATAGTAATATAGATAAACCTATGCAACGGTTCTCGCACTGGCCTTTATTGGCTTCCAATCCCCGAACAAACAGAGGTGTGTTAGATCTTCCTAGCGACGAAGGTGCGGAAGCAGGAATCCATTATGATAATCAACTCCTGACATTTACTTGCTATTTGGCTACGGGTGCTGGGCCTAACAGCCCAGCCCCTTCCCATTACAGTGATTACACTAATAAGAAAGGCAAATTCTAGTTCGGAAGTATGCGGGCAGTCTCAGTTAACCTATATTACAATTAAAAAATATTTCACATCAACTTGCCAAAAATGAAAAATAAGTTTCTTTCACATTATATGTTCAATGGAATGTTACAAATATTTTCTTTTCACGTTTAGAATACTGACAATAACAATAATGCAACGCAACTAGCTCTATGCATTAAACGGGCTACGAAAGTTTAGGAGAGAGAGAGAGAGAGAGAGAGAGAGAGAGAGAGAGAGAGAGAGAGAGAGAGAGAGAGAGAGAGAGAGAGAGAATTTCTTCTACGTCATTCATGCTCTTATCTAGATTTAAGTCTCATACTTTGCCAGAAGGTTATTGCCCACAACAGATTAAACTATTTACAATTCAATCTAAAGATGAATAATACCAACTAAAATCAATTTAATTCTACAAGCCGGAATAACAACTAAACTACCACTGTAAATCCATTTAAAATTTACAAAATAAATTTTGGGCTCAAAATAACAGAGAAAAGAGCATATATCACATTGAACTTTAGCCATCACTAAATTTTAGTTACGACTTGGCTATTGGTGACGAGAAAAGCTTATAGCATCTTGCTTTTCCAACTAGGGTTGTAGCTTGGATAGTAATAATAATAATAAATAGTTTGGAAAAATAATAAAAATGTCTCTGGAATAATGACATATCGGAATTCTACTACTTTTAGAGTCTAATGACGTCCAGGCATGTAAATCATGCTGACGTATGTGTTAGTAGGTGAAATACCAGAGAGAGAGAGAGAGAGAGAGAGAGAGAGAGAGAGAGAGAGAGAGAGAGACTTAAGGTTATATTTTATCAATAATATAGAAATCAATCAATACTTTTAAAAGGATAACGATGGCAAATGTCAAGGCACTTTTTTTATATAATGATTTTTTTGCCTCTCTAGTTTGGACGTATCGACATTACAATGAAAATGTAAAACCCATAAGTGGTTTACGATAATACATAATTTTGCAATATATTATACAGTTTGTAGAGAGCATTACTCAACATACGGTAACATGGGAGTGACAGACCAACGGAAGCTTGTAGCTCCACGAAGATAAACCATACTCTGATAAAGGGATTTGAAAAACGATTGAAAGAACTAGCTACCATTTGGGATTTATTTTCACGTACTTTTCATTATTTGCTTCCAAACACAAGTCACATGTTCGAAATAGTGAAGAGTTTTCTAGAATATGATCAGAATTAAAACTTTATCCCTTTTTTTTAAACCACTACATGACAACTAATATCCGACTTTTCATTAAAGTGAGAGAGAGAGTGTTTGCCCTCTGCATTACATAACTCTCTCTCTCTCTCTCTCTCTCTCTCTCTCTCTCTCTCTCTCTCTCTCTCTCTCTCTCTCTCTCTCTCTCACACACACACGTGACTAACGTCACTTTCTAATCATTACAATTTAATAACATTCCGAGTCTTACCCTACTTACACGATGTTGTGGAAAATAGAAAAATAAACATTCCCCGAGGCCGGGCCCAACAAATTGTTCGTTCCCAAAGAAGCGGTTCAGTTCGACTTAAGCTCACAGAAAAAACTCATTATAACTACAATGTAATGTTTAAAATTTAATGTTTTACCATTCGTCATGATTGGGAATCATATAAGTGTTTGCTATAACAAGTATACTTAATATAAATAAAATCTGATCGTTAAAGACACGCACAAGCATTCGGATAAGACAATGAAAATGTATCTTGGGACGAACGATCATGGATTAAAGACGAGAGATTCTACCACCCGTAGAGTAAAATATAATAGTTTTAATTTAATACAATAAATTGCATTTTTCTTATTCATAACAGTAATACACACGCTCCCATGTTCTTCAATAAACGAAAAGTCATCGACATGACAGGGAAAATTCATTCGAAACAATAAGAAACGGCTGTCAAACTCCAGAGTCCCAGACACACCTACTATATGACGACCACTCGAGCTTAGCTTTCACATTTTAAGTTACAACTCTTTAAAACTAAGTTTGACACTACAACATGATAAAAAGTACACCATTAGACATCTTAAACTAATATTAACTTACGGCGTAATTCATATTTTTCAAAACAAACACACCACTTCACGACAACACGTATGATAACCTCAAGGAAACTCCCCCTACTGACAACGTGGCAACGTTCTCTCACGGTTATATTTGACCGCCAGGCTGTGTTGCCACATGCACAACTTTCTTTTAACAATCAAAGCACTGAATGGGTGTACTCTAATAAATAGCACTTAGGAAGGCTCACAATGAACAATAAGAGGATTCATACAATTCTAGGAATGGCAAATAATCATAGTGAAGTAAACTCAGACGAGTTTTACTCCTCAAATTGTAATATAAATTAATTGAGGATAGAAAATTATTTTTTTTCTTGCGTAAGTATGCGATGACAGTAAGAAATTAATTTCTTAATACAACCCTGACATATATTCATATATTCTATACTAAATCTCTCTCTCTCTCTCTCTCTCTCTCTCTCTCTCTCTCTCAGGCGCAATGTTTCATGTGATGCGGGACTTTGTATGATGTGGGTGATGTTTAATCATTTTCCTAATCCTCATCATGCGTTTAATGACCTTCAGTTCAGTTTTACGCATGATTCTAGTGTTGTCAAAATATAATTAGTATATAATTAGGTAAGCTCTAGAGCAGTGGTCGGGGAACAGGGGTAAATTACCACAAAATGGGGTAAAATTATAATTTTTTTTTTTTTGGGGGGGGGGGGTAATGAATGTGCTATGGATGTGGATGTGCTAAGTGAGAGAAACTGATATGAAATTTGGAGAGAAGAATGCATCGAGGATCCCACTATCTTTAAAACTATGGAAACGGAGAAATAGCTGTATTGAAACTGCTTCATCAGTATTGAAACTTTTTAACCCTCAGTGAGATCGTATTTGCGTTGTTGTCTTGGTGGTGGCATTTGCTCCTTGACTTATCAGTCTTTAATTAGCCTCGTGTCTACCTGGTGGATTTTTGCCCTGGGGTGTTACGGGAGGAACAACCACGATCATAGGTAAGGGAGGCCTGGAGAAAGGGAAGAAGAAAACGAGTGAAAGGTGGTGGTTGTGGTGGTGGCAGCTTGGATTGTGTTGGAGTGACGTCATGGAGTGGCTGGCTGGATGATTATGCTTGATTTTAACTAGCAGTTCACGTTGGTGGAAGTCTGTTGACTGACAGTGATTATAGTTAACGTTTAGTGTGGTGAATAAGTTAATGTTGCATCGTATGTGTTATTACTCATTTGTTTTCATTTTCAGATGGCATCAGCAAAGAAAAGGACATATCAGACAGAGTTCCTTAATTATAGCTCCACAGAAATAGAAGACAAAGGACAAATGAAGCCTCAATGTGTAGTTTGTGTGAAAGTACTGACTGCCGAGGCTTTCAAAAAGAATCAACTGAAGAAACACTTGGACAAGGTTCATTCACATCTGTCTTCCAAACCACGGGAATATTTTGAGAATCTGGAAAAAAAACAGTCAAAAGACAGAGACTGGAAAGTAACAAGAGTGCAATGTTTGACCAATGTTCAGCTGCAATAGCTAGTTTTGAAGTGGCATTGTTGGTTGCTCGTAACAAGAAACCACATACTATTGGTGAAGACTTAATCAAGCCTGCGGCTGTAAAAATGGCAGAAATAATGTGTGGGCAGAAAGTAGCTAAAAGACTGAATACAGTACCTTTGTCTGTAAGAGTTATTAAAGAAAGAATTTCCATCTTAGCAGAAAATGTGAGGGAACAAGTGATTTCTTCAGTAAAGAAAAAAAGTAAAGAGTTTGCCATTCAACTTGAAGAGACTACAGATGTAAGTAGCAATTCACAATTGATGGTATACATTCGATATAGGGGCTCTGATGAAATCGAAGAAGAAATGTTGTTGTGTTCTCCTCTTGAGGTGAGCACTCGTGGTATTGATGTGTTCAATAAGATTGATGCATGCTTCAAAAAACCAAGTGTTGATCTGAAGTGGGAAGATTGCATTGCAGTATCAGTTGATGGGGCTCCTGCCATGCTTGGTTACATCAATGGTTTTGTGGCTTTGACCAAACAACAGAATCCAGATATTCTAGTCATCCATTGTATGATACATCGCCAGGCATTAGTTGTGAATAATTTGGAACCAGAAGTGGAAGCTGTGTTAAATGATGTGGTTAAGATTGTCAATGTTGTAAAAGGGCATGCACTAAACACGAGGAGGTTTCGTGATTTATGTGTGGATGGAGAGGCTGAATATTCAACCTTTCTTTTCCATACGGAAGTGAGGTGGCTTTCACGTGGAAATGTCCTGAATAGAGTGTGGGCTCTTAAAACAGAACTCGAAATGTTTCTGACTGATAAAAAACACACACTTGCAGAAAAGTTCAGAAAAACAACTTGGCTAGCTCTACTTGCATACTTAGCTGACATTTTTGGACATGTAAACGAACTGAACAAGGAATTGCAAGGAAAGAAAGTCAATCTCCTATTAGCAAGGGAAAAAATTTCAGCATTTGTATCAAAGCTTCAGTATTGGAACCAGAAAATAAATGCCAATAAGACTGCTACCTTTCCAAAACTGGGAGAGTTTTTGGAAGACTGTCAAGACTGTAGTCTTAGTGACATAAAGGAGTCAGTTACAAGGCACCTGACCAAACTTAGAAATAGGTTCTGTGACTATTTTCCAGAACTTGATTCACATACTGTCAGCTGAGTTGTAAATCCCTTCAAAAGTGAGCTGGCTGATTTGCCTGAACAGCCTGAAGGATTGGCAGAAGAGCATATTGAACTTCGTTCCAGCAATGAAACAAAAATGGAATTTGAGAGCAAGGATGATCTCTCAAGTTTTTGGATGTCAAAAACTGCAAAGGCTTATAAAACTGCACATATGTAAGCAACTAAAATGCTACTACCTTTCGCAACAACCTACCTTTGCGAACAAAATACAGAAACCGGTTGAATCCTGAAGCAGTAACTTCAAAAATCCCTGATTTCGAGTTTGCTGTATCCAAGATGAAACTGTATCATTTTTTCCAAAGCCTGAGGTAGCTGATATGAAAATATTAAAGATTTCAATCTGTCGTTAAAATATTAAAGTTTTCAAAATTTTCTTAATTATTTTTCGTTGTGTGCCATTCTTATGCCGGAAAGGATAACATTATTTTTCTTTGTGTGCCATTCTTATGCCAGAAAGAATAACATTATTTTTCTTTGTGTGCCAGAAAGGATAAACTTTTTCCCCATAATAGTGGATTCAATAAAATTTCAATTTGAAATACATGATGGTCATTTTGCTTGTGTGCCATGTAATGTTAAAAAGGGTGTTTTATTTCTGTTTATAAATGTGACTCCTACTCTTTTTCTTGTGTCCCATTTCCATGCCAAAAAGACAGATTTTTATTTCCAATGACAGATAAAATTAACAATTAAAAATTTTCCAATACACATTTTCTATCTATTTATTATCCATGAATTCTATAAGTAAATTGTTTCGTCCACCAGAGTACTTCCAAGTGTGGGGGTAAATTCATTTTACAACAAATTCTATTGGGGTAACACCCAAAAAAGTTACCCGACCCCTGCTCTAGAGAAATATTGGGAGTTCAACAAAAATTCTTACCATCTATTCATAGATTTCAAGCAAGCCTATGACAGTGTGCATCGACCATCATTATGGAACATAGTGTCTACTTTAGGCTCCAGAGCTTTTAAATATGCGGCCCCGAGACTATATAATAAGCTCCCACGAAACATTGGAATGATTGACGACATTAAGGCTTTCAAGATGGAACTGAAGACTTTCTATTTCATGAGTCCTTTGACAGTGACGATTTAACGACAAATGAACAATATATGATATGAAATGTTAAATACTCTGAACGAACAAGGTAAAACGACAGTGGAGGTCCTGTAAAGAGTGGGGTTCCCCTGCTGTATGGGACCGGAAAAGCAGCCATCAAAGTAAGTAAGTAAGGATTGCAGCAGGGACAAGATGTTCATGGGCACTCAATAGCACCTTACGATCCAGAATTTTATCTAGGCCCACAAAAACACAAATATATACCGCCACTATCTGTCCAGCGGTCCTATACGGGTGTGAAACATGGGCACTCACTAGGCAGTTGGAAAATAAACTTGAAGTTTCTCAAAGCAGTGTCTTGAGGCGGATCTGGGGACCATATTACTAGAATGGATGAGAGAAGGCTGACTAGAAGAGTTATGTTAGGTAAACCTATAAGTACCAGACCAAGAGGAGGACCTAGAAAGAGATGGATGGATAACTTGACTGAAGATTTGGACATGCTGTAAATAAGACCCCAAATGAGTGGATGGAGCTTGCGGAGGATAGGGCTCTCTGGAGACGAACGGTCAAAGCGGCCCCCGGAGTAAGAGTAGTGTAATTATCCGAATCCCTTACTCCATAAAAACACTTCTCTCTCTCTCTCTCTCTCTCTCTCTCTCTCTCTCTCTCTCTCTCTCTCTCTCTCTCTCTCTCTCTCTCTCTCTCTCTCATCAATTCATCCCGTTTTATCTTTTTTTATTAATCTGCCTTACTCTCTCAAACTCATCTCACTTCGAGAAGCCTATTTCTGTATTAAAACTATAACAATTGACAACAAAAAGAGTATCGTTTGTATCACATTCGGATGCTTTAAGAATGACTCCCTTGACAAACTTTCTTGCTTACTCATTTGCTAGGCATTGAGGTGTGGCGGCGTTTATATCTGCCAATAATAAACTTTATTTCATACAAAACACTATTTTCGAACCAAAGGTCGGCCTACAGATAGTACTGCGGTTGCTAAGTATTAAGACTATTAAGCCTATTTATAAATGACAAGAGATGGAAGAATTATATTGATATTGGTGTTATTCAATTGCATATTATTATTATCTTATTATTATCATTATTACTAGCCAAGCTACAACCCTAGTTGGAAAAGCAAGATGCTATGAGCCCAAGGGCTCCAATAGGGAAAAATAGCCCAGTGAGGAAAGGAAATAAGGAAATAAATAAATAATGAGAATAAATTAACAATAAAACATTCTAAAAACAGTAACAACGTCAAAACAGATATGTCCTATACGCAGTAATAACTGATGGCAAACGTTTAAAAAATCGTCATCAAAATCAAATTAATTATTTCTTTCAAGTTTAGCTGGCAACATTAACTGAAAAGAAGAACCAACATACGCATGCACAACTTTTAACATCTAGGTAGGTGTGTGTGTGTGTGTTTTCAAATAGTTAAAGAATGGTACATTAGCATAACTAACATTACAAAATATATTTTCTTTATTCTGTAATCATTATCCACAACTAATCCGCATAAAAACCGTTTAAGATAAAAAGAAAAAAAAAACACTTCTTTTTAATGTTTCAATCACAAGCTTCTTTTATCACAAAGAAAGATTCAAACGACCATTTACTGTAAATGGCAACAGGTGTTCGTCTGTATAATTATTAGGCAAATTGGGACTCTTAATACTTGACTTGAGCTAAAGAGATAAATATTAGCTTATGGTATATGGAATCTGTCACTCACACACACACACACACACACACATATATATATATATATATATATATATATATATATATATATATATATATATATATATATATATATATATATATATATATATATATATACATATACATATATATATATATATATATATATATATATATATATATATATATATATATATATATATAGAAATAAATGTGTGTGTGTGTGTGTGTGTGTGTGTAAATTTAGAGAGACAACAAATAAGGATTATGAACGAACCTCTAGAGATTGTTAATGAATATACGTACTTCAGACATAGAGTAAGTGTTTCCCCAGGATACGAGACAAATTAAAAGGATAAGCACGGGATGAGAGCTTTTGGTAAACAAAACGAGATTATGAAAGGTAAAATGCTGCTATCTCTAAAAAGAAAAGTATTTAAACAGATAGTCCAATAGGTATCAAATTATGCATCAGAAACTTGGAGCCTTACTAAGGCTTTAGAAGTTTACTTGGAGCCTTACTAAGGCTTTAGAAGTTTACTTGGAGCCTTACTAAGGCTTTAGAAGTTTATTTGGAGCCTTACTAAGGATTTAGAATTTTACTTGGAGCCTTACTAAGGCTTTAGAAGTTTAGAACATAAGCTAGTTACAACTCAAAATCTTATGGAAAGAATAATGATGGGAATAACACTAAGAGACGGAAAAAGAGCAACATGGATACATGAGCAAACTAAAGTGGAAGATATTCAAACGCAAGAAAAAGAAATGGACATGGCCAGGACATATAACGAGAAGGATAGATAATGGAAGGACATTAAGAACAACAGAATGGGTACCTGGAGATTGTAAAAGAAGTAGGAGAAGGAAGAGAAGAAGATGGATTGACTAGCAAAGAAAATTTGTGGGTACAGACTGGAATAGAAAGACCACAAACAGCGGTAAGTGGAAGGACATGTCTGAGGCCTTTGTCCTGCAGTAGACTAGTAACAATTGATATATATATATATATATATATATATATATATATATATATATATATGTGTGTGTGTGTGTGTGTGTGTATATATATGTATATATATATGTATATAGGTATATATATATATATATATATATATATATATATATATATATATATATATATATATATATATATATATATTAGAAACTAAGCTACAACTCTAGTTGTAAAAGCAAGATACTATAAGCCCAAAGCCTCCAACAGGAAAAAATAGCCCATTACGGAAAGGAAACAAGGAAATGAATACATTACAAAAGAAGTAATACCATCAAAATAAAATATTTTAAGAAAAGTAACATCATTAAATTAGATTTTTCATACATAACTATGAAAACTTAATAAAAACAAGAGGAAGATAAATAAGGTAGAAAGCGTGCCCGAGTGTACCTTCAAGCAAGAGAAGTCTAACCCGAGACAGTGGAAGACCATGGTACAGAGGCTATGTCACTACGCAAGACAAGAGAACAATGGTTTGATTTTGAGTCTTCTCCTCCTAGAAGAGTTGCTTACCTTGGGTAAAGAGTCTCATCTACCCTTACTAAGAAAAAATATCTACTGAACAATTACAATGTAGTAGATAACCCCTTGACTGAAGAATTGTTTGGTAATCTCAGTGTTGTCAAGTGAATGAAGACAGAGGATAATATGGAAAGAATATGCCATGTGTAGGCAAAGGGAAAATGAACCGTAACCAGAGAGACGGATCCAATGTAGTACTGTCTGGCCAGTCCAAGGACCCAATAACTCTCTAGCGGTAGTATCTTAACGGATGGCTGGTGCCCTGCCCAACCTACAACCTAATATATATTACAGTATAATGGGGGCCTATTTTCTCAATAGCGTTACAACAATGATTCAGCTGTTAAAATTTATGAATAAGGCAGTGACAAATATCGTTTTTTTCTCTTTAACCAACTCCTGTTAGGGAAACTGACTCGATGTTGCAAAAATTCACGTGCAAGAGTTGAAGAAGATGTGCAACAAAGAAATCGCAAGAAGCCTGGCGATGATAATGAAAATCTAATTTAACGTTTGAATAATAATTGGGAGGAGGGAGAGACAGAAGGAGGAGGGAGAGGGAGAGGGAGAGACAGGAGGAGGAGGGAGAGACAGAAGGAGGGAGACAGAAGGAGGGAGAGACAGGAGGAGGAGGGAGAAGGAGAGACAGGAGGAGGAGGAGGGAGAGACAGGAGGAGGAAGGAAGGAAATGAGTAGGGAGGAAGAATGGAAGGAGAAAGAGGAGGAGGAAGGAAGGAAATGAGTAGGGAGTAAGAATAGAAAGAAAAGACAGGAGGAAGAAGAGGTAGAGACCGGAGGAGACGACTGATGGAAGGAGAGGAGAAGGGAGGGAGGGAGGGAGAGGAGGAAGGGAAAAATCAAGATAATTTTAAAGGGAGCATTATTCGGGAGACTGATATTGCAAGTTATTCTAGAATAGACATAACAATATAAAAAAGCTATTACACAAGATATCTAAATGAATATGAGCTGTTAAATACGAAAGATTCAGATTTATAAATCTAAACACAGATATGTCACAATAAATACTGTTTACAGTGCACTATGTGAAGTGTAACGTACACAATGACATCTCAATTCAGGAATAAAAAAGATTCTAAAAAATATGAAAACCGGGAATAAACCTTTCAAACTTCTGATGATTTTCGTCTTGAAATCAAAATTTGATATTTTGGAAAACAGAATAGCGAAATCAGTTGTACAATAGATTACAAAATACTTCCTATAATTGCGGAATCCCTTGCAAAATATTAAGATTGCAAAATAATTGGTTTATAATGTTTTCTTGATGTCTTAGTGTTAGGTCCAAAGCGCCTAGGTCTACGGTATTATTATTATTATTATTATTATTATTATTATTATTATTATTATTATTATTATTATTATTATAGTAAATATCAATGTTATCATTATTAAATAATAATAATAATAATAATAATAATAATAATATTTTGAATTATTATTATTATTATTATTATTATTTAATAAAGATAACATCGATAGTTATTATTATCATCATCATTATTATTATTATTGCATAATAATAATAATAATAATAATAATAATAATAATAATAAGGCAAACTGATATTCTAGTTGTGAAACCAAAACCATTCCAAAAAAAAAAGTCTAAGTATGATCTGAATAAATAAATAAAAAAAAAATTATATGGATTCAAAAATTTTTTTGAGTAAATAAAAAGTTTCAATATAATAAGGTAAACCTTCATAAAAATACGTGTTCAATTACCTGTATTACTTTGACATTTCGAATGACTTATACTCATCCCTTCGAGTGATTTACGATCTTGCAATTATTATTATAACACAACACACCTTACTTGAGAATGCGTCATGACCACGTCACGCTTTCTCCTCAAATGCGTCATCACTGATCAGTGACGACGCAAAGGAATTTCCTATCCCGTGATGCAGTGTAACTTTTAACATATTTTTGCAAAATGTTGCTAACATTTGGCAATGTTAGTGGCAAAATATGGTAGCAATTAGCTTTTCTTGGTAAAACAAAAATATTCCTCAAAGTAGGATCTACTATATTTGGTGGCAAAATAAAGCACACATTAAATTCTACGCACTTGGCAAAATATTGCACTGAGTGGGATTAATTTTGCTGGAAAAATATTGCACCAAGTAGGGTTCAATTTGCTGGCAAAATATTGCACCTAGTAGGATTCAATTTGGTGGCAAAATATTCAATTTGGTAGCAAAATATTCAATTTGGTAGCAAAATATTGCACCAAGTAAAATTAATTTCGCTGGCAAAATATTGCACCAAGTAGGATTCAATTTTCTGGCAAAATATTGCACCAAGTAGGATTCAATTTGCTGGCAAAATATTGTACCAAGTAGATCATATTTGTTGACAATATATTGCCTCAACTAGATTCTATTCATTGGCAAAATATGGCACCAATTAGATTTAATTTAGTGGCAAAATATTACACAAACTATATTCTATTTGGTGGCAAAATACTGCACAAACTAGATTTAAATTTGTGGTAAAATATTGCACAAATTAGATTCAACTGGGTGGCAAAATATTGCACAAACTAGATTCTATTGGGTGGTAAAATATTGCACAAACTAGATTCTATTGGGTGGTAAAATATTGCACAAACTAGATTCTATTGGGTGGTAAAATATTGCACAAACTAGATTCTATTGGGTGGTAAAATATTGCACAAACTAGATTCTATTGGGTGGTAAAATATTGCACAAACTAGATTCTATTGGGTGGTAAAATATTGCACAAACTAGATTCTATTGGGTGGTAAAATATTGCACAAACTAGATTCTATTGGGTGGTAAAATATTGCACAAACTAGAT